>NC_136015.1:14433167-14748167 GCF_048128805.1 Centroberyx gerrardi
GTTCTGACTGATCATCGTCATCCCATGACGCATTTTGTTTTTTATATGAGTGTGTTTTCCAGGATGACAAAGCCTCTATCAACAAGGCACAAATGGACATCCAATGATTTTAAGAGGACGAGACCTGCTTAATAACTAGATATGATCCTATTTGAGCATTTATGGGAGATTCTGGCATCTGAGGTTTTCCACTGCCGTCATAAATACAGATGACAGCTCAAAATCATCATGGTAGTGGTGATTATCATTGATCATTGGATTAAAATGTTGCCAGAAAAAACACCTCCTTAATAGCATTCCAGAGCCACCATATTTGAGGCAAATGTTTATGCTAGTGTTTATTTTATCCTCCAATTAGCATGTAAGCAAATTACCTATGTGCTGAAAGTAGAGCAACAGCCTCTATATGACGCCTGGCCTGCCTGACAGAAAGACGATGAGAAGCATACTGGGAGGAAAAACAATTGTGTGCAAAGGAAATGAGAATCTTATTCTACAAAGGAAGTGTTCCACTGCTGCCTGGCTGCTGGGCTCGCAGATTAAAGCAGCTGTCAATTGATCAAATATTTGCATTTTCCTTCCCTTTTTTATTGTGTGCGATTGCAATTGTGTGTGCTCATGCACAGAGACACACACACACACAGAAAAGAATGCATACACACACACACATATGGACACCTACATATGAAAATGAATGCAGGGAAGCACACATGCATGCATGCACGCACACACACACACACACACACACACATTCAAACACACCCTCTGTCTCAACTCCATCCATTTTCATTGGGGGATCTCTTGACACGGGGAGCAGGGGGTCTTTTTGCAGCGCTGACGGCACATGCCCCCTCAAGGGTAGCAAAGGGCAAAGGGCGCGCCCTTATCACCGTGGCAACACCATTCTCAGGGGGAACATTCCCACCAGTGTGGGGTTACTTGATCCAACTTGTTGTGATGCATCATCAGTTGAGAAGTTTCATTGCAAAATGAAATATATCTGTTTTGGGGAAGAAACGGTGCATGAAGTTTATTTATCAATATCGTTTAACAATATTGATTGCATCCTCAGAAGTGTTACTCTCTGGCAATGGAGGATCATTGAAGGCTACTGACTTCAATTATAGTTCACTTTGAGTTTTTCTTTTAAAGGCAATGATTTCATAGGAGTAGCTGTCAGAGATTGAGTATTGGAATTAAAGTCTTCTCTTATTGACTGAGGTGTAGCTAGCTCTCTTAAGTATTCACATCAACATCATCATGCAGTCTACTCCTATACCAACGCAGAAGTAGTGCTCACCCTCCCTGGACATTTGTCCTTTTTGTCCAGCCACCCATCCTGTGGTGCTTAAGGAGGGGGTTGAAATATGGACACAAAGTATTTCATCCTGGTTAATGTTTTACTAGCCAGCCAGAGAATGTTTAACTGGGTCTGTATATAACCAGACCCTTGTAGTGAGGATGCTGATTTTGCACACAAATGTTGATTTCATACATTTGTGGACACCCACTGCCACTGAATTCAAATTATACATACCAATTACTCTTCATGCAGCATAATCAGTTTTGAGTGAAATTATGGATGAAATCCCTCTTTGCTCACTGTGAGTATCTTTACTACCAAATATGTAAAAGCAGGAATAGAAAATTAATAGGATTTCAAATTTACTGTCAAAATGAAAACAGGCAAAAACAGGGAACTGGCTGTCATGAATTTGGTCCTTCTGTCTGTGTATAATGATAAAATTCAACCAAACTTCCAGTAATGTAGCTTTTAGCAGTAATTTGTACATTATTAATACTTTCAATTCATTAAGAGGACAGCATCAGACTGGAATGGAAGTATTTTTATGAATTTGCAATAAGGCATTCATAATATTGTGGTGATGCTGATGGCTAATACAATTTTAAGCTTCTTTGTGTGTATGTGTGTGTGTGTGTGTGTGTGTGTGCGTGCGTGCGCGCCAGCAGAGAGTACATGTTTACAGCCCATGTAAGTGTTTGTGTGGCTGCGTACTGTATGCATGTCTCACCTCCTCCTCACCCTGCTCCGCTGAGAGATGAACAGATGGACACAGCGGGGGGGGAGGACAGAGTCTAGCGAGGCAGAGAGAAAGAAAAGGAGGCAGGAAGGAGTTTTCTATCACGTCTCCTCCTTTCCACGGCAACACAAGGCGCCAAGCTGTGCCGCAGACGTGTCAGACTAACAGGTGATACGAAGGTGTCTTCGGGGGGAACGTTTGGGTGACAGTGGGACGACGGCGATAGTAACCTGGGCGACAAAGGTGACATTGCGTTAGGAAAAAATGACACTCGCAAGGCCTACGGGTGGCACCAATGTGATCTGCAGGCCGCTCACAGGTGACGTTACAAGGAGGCAACAAAGAGATAGCAATGAGGAAAATTTAGCTGAAAAACTGACACGTTTCATTTATGTGTGGTTTTTATTGCTTTAAATTACAGTATGAACTACTTACAGTATGACGTCTCATTGAATTTAGCTTTTTTCTGTATGCAGCGCTGTGCTTTTCTGTATGCACGGCCCTTGCAACATGTCCATTTTTCATAAATCGCAGCTTTGGCTTGGATTTGGTCACAAGCTCAAAATTGATGTATCAGAGACATATAAGTGACATGAGGAAAAGAGGTCACACCATACATGATTTCAAAGTGACAAAGCAGATAATAAAAGCATAAGATATATGGCAACAGCGATGACAATGGGAAGCTGACACATAGTTAGATTAGGCCATTATATATGCATGACATAAATATAAACCTGGTAGGTATTTTGTAAATGATGTCTCTAGGACTCTTTAGTGTGAGTAGATCCAGCTCTAGAGAAAGAATTCCCTCAGCTTGGTTCGTTTAGAAAGTTGAGAAGGTGCCAAACAAACTCAAGTCCGAACCAAATATCTCCTCCCTCACTCGCCTGGGAAAGGAGGTCATGAACACGTCCAAGACAAACTTGGGTCGGTTTGTTTGAAGTGAGGACGCAGCCCTCATCAAAAACAGGAAAAGGACCTGCACTTTTGATCAAGACTCATTTTTGTTGACATTTTCCCATATTATCCATGATTCCTGATTGGATTTAAATTACAGTAGTGTCATATCCATTTTCTTTGATGGAGCTTTATTTAACTGACTTACATGACCGCATGGCTTTTCAAATGAAGTATGTTTTACTGGTCCATTGGCAATGGGCGGAATAACCGAGCCAAAGAAAAACTGGAGCAAAGTAGTGGCTTCGTATCAAATTCAGACCAAATTGCATGAACCAAAACAGGGGAAGGGCCCTCATGTAGTCAAGCCTGCTGATGAGATGTATGGTCTAAAGAAACCAAAGAAAATCTGAAACTGTCAAAACATGTCAGCCAGGAGTGTTGCTTGAGTTCTTGTTGCTGATTATACTGCAAATTCCTGACAGATCTATCACAGATCTATCAGTGGCTGGGACTTATCCTCAAGCTCTGTGCGTGTGTGTGTGTGCGTGTGTGTGTGTGTGTGTGTGTGTTCCAGACGTACCAGCACGGCAGCCACAAGCACCAGCATGAGTTGGACACTACTAAGTACTGCTGCAACACAGTCAAGCTGCCTTGAGTCTCGCACGTGTGACTATGCATGATTCTCTGCAACACCTTGTGCACACGCAACTCTTTCACAGTTCTGTACCAGGGAAAACACAACTTGTGCTTTACACCCTGTGGCTACATGAAGTCCAAGGTAGCAAGTTTGCTAGCGTGACACATTTAGTATTAATAGGTATCCCTCAACAGTGGATGATAAAGGAATTTCAAGTGATAAAATGTGTACATATGTTGTTTGTTGGGGAAATATGCAATTCCATTTGAATTTGTCGTCACGAAATTCTGTGGCCAATACTTCGATTGTAGAGAAAACACTGCTTGCTGCTTTTAAAATAAATGCGTTGAATTTGTTGACATAGTCTTGCTTTCATGCTGTCATGTTGCTAAAGCAATGGGCAGGCAAATGATAATTTACACTGACGGTATTCCTCACTGTGTGGCTTTCTTTTTTGGCTGCCCAAGCTTGAAACGGGCCATTGGCTGGCTGCACTGGTCAAAGTGTGCCTGCCTACACACCCTTCTCTCACTCTGTCTCTCTGCCCCCCCCCCCCCCCCCCCCCCCCCTCTCTCTCCCTCTCAAGGGCAGAGGAGTGGAGTGGCAGATTCAGCTGTGCTCTCTGGGTCTTTGCGCGGCAGTGATCTGCAGACCAAGCAAATTGAATAATTGCATGGAGCATGTGCCATCAGGGAAGGTAATATTTTCATATAATTGACAGTGTGTGTGTGTGTGTGTGTGTGTGTGTGTGTGTGTGTGTATGAGTGAGTGTGCACGTGTATGCACCTGTGTGTATATGCCTATCCCAAAAAAAAGGGCCAAACAATAAGCAAGCCTCTTTTAAATCTCCGCAGTAATAGATTCCAAACCCGGACATGAGAGATTCTTATTTAATTTAATGGATCACAAATAATAATAAAGTGAGTGTGTGTCTGTGTGTGTGTGTGTGTGTGTGTCTGACTGTGGGTGTGTAGATTCACTACAGTACAAGCTCATGTACCTTTATGTATCTCTGTATGCACATGCGTTTACATGCTTGGTTGCCGTTTATGGCTGTGTGTCGGCTTTATAAATGGACAGATATATCCGGCTTGCTCTTTCCGCTTGGAAGTGGATCTGATGGGTTTTTCCTGTGACTGTGTCAGCTCTGCTTTGCTCTGACAGTCTCCTCAATTTGAGCAGGAATTAGATTTAGTTCCCTCTGCCAGCCCCCGGCCTTTCGTCAACAAATACAGGGCAGCAAGATCGCATTTGACAAGTGCAACACAGGTAATATATACCCAGATCCATCATTTTAAACTTTTGGACTGCTGAGAGGGAGACTTTTTATGTCGGGCGATGACAAGGCATAAATCCTGAGGCAAATAATAACTCTGTGAAGAATGTCAGTGAGCTGGGAGATGTCTGAGGGACAGTAGTAGTAGCAGCAGCACTTCTTGGGTTGAAAATGAAGCAATGACATACATTTCAACACCAGTCTTTTAAATACTGCGTATATCTGTCCAGGTATTAGATATTACCACAATGAAATTAGCTTTGCTTTCATCTACAACACTCAGTTTTGGAGCCAAGGGGGGAGATCAGCAAATAAAGAATATATGTGTGGTACTGACCTAGAATACAGCTCTTTTTTTTCATTTGAAGTTATTCAGTGTCAAATCAAGGTGAAGTGTAAAAAGTTAAATATGTTACTATTTATCTGCAGTAACTATAAACAAAATGTTGAAGTGTCCTTTCTGAAGTTGAAAACCGGAAAACAATGTTAATTCTTGTCATGTGGAGCTGCAGTGAGTCTGACACAGTAGTACAATGCCAAGGCAACAGAAGATCAATGCCTGGATAAGAATAATTTGATATGCAGATAAGCGGAATGTTTATTCGACCAAATGAGCCACAACATGTAAAACCACTATCAGTCCTGAGGCAGAAATACAATTATTTCTCTCAAACATCCGCTCTAGTTTACTGCCAATGGGACTGTTTCATTGCTTCGCCATATATAACGTGCCGTCATGTTCAGCCCTTGTTCTGGCATGCCGGAAAGTCTGGAAGAGCAAATAAGTGCTGTGAGTGAAAGTTGCTGCTGTTATGCGTAACGTTTGAGACGGGTGGGAGTGGACTATTAGGTTTGTAATATTTGATGCTAAACAAACAGCTCAGAGCGATGTGGGTATGCGTGAGGGAAATGTGTGAAGATTTCCTCACGAGTGGCAAACTTTTCCCCTGGGTCTTCGCAGAGTGTATTGGTGTCCCACAAATCCACTTGGTTATGGGACATTCTTCTATTTAACATTCTTTTCCATGCGCCCACACTGCTATCCTCTTACCGAATTGTGACAAACACAGACACAAACCAAGTCCATGCCGTTCCTGTGCCGCCTGCCACATCAGCTACAACAAGGCCCCCGTCCTTATCTTGTTTTTCACAAGGGAAGGAATGGTGCCGAATTGTTTAGCTCAGCCTCTGCAGATAGCTATCATCTCTGACGCTGTTTGCTTGCAGCGCAGCGCGGGAGCCAAGATGGATGCATTAGCAGTATCTCTTCATTGATGAGCAAAATAAAAGTTTACGCTTGACAGTCTGCCCCAAAATGGATTCCTTTGCTACCTGCAGGTATATCCGAGGTATGCTCATAATCCATCTGATGCCATTCAAGCATGGGACAGCATGGCAGGCTTGCCTCAGGTAAATTCCTGTGTGTGTGTGTGTGTGTGTGTGTGTGTGTGTGTGTGTGGGTGCATGTGCGTGTGTGTGCACGTGCGTGTGCGTGTGTGTGTGTGTGTGTGTGTGTGTGTGCCTGTGATGTGCATGCCTGCTTACAACAATGTGCGTGTCTGTGTGGGTAAGATACAAAAAACAACAAGATTCTCAGATTATGCGCTCTGCATTTGCCCTGCTTATAGAACATGACTCACCCCAGAAAAACAAGTATATGTTATTTTTTATGTTTTTGAGTATTTGCATAAGTCTGTCTTCATTTCAAAATGGGTAGGATTTGCACTTTGGAGACGGCTGCACCGGCTCATTTACACTAGATAGATTGACTCAAGATAAGATGTACTGCCACAGTACGTGCCCCAGATCTCATTTTACTGTTTCAAACAGATTACATCTAAATTAATATACAGTCAACATTGAGTACCTAACTATATAATTAGGTAGGAGAGGTAGGAGTGACACTTTGTATTGATTCCTTGCTGTGAATAGCCAGGGAGCAGAAAAAAAATGAGTGGGAAATGTTCTAATTCAGGTTAAATTGATATGGGAAATAGAGAAACTGATTTACGCGCTCTACAGAATGTGTGGTGATTATAGTGTGAGATGGTCAAATAATCAGGCTATTTTCTCTCTCTTTCTCTCCCTCTCTCTCCATCTCTTTCTCCTCTGTGTGTGTGTGTGTGTGTGTGTTAGGGTGTGTGTGTGTGTGTGTACATTTCATTAGGCTAAGATGGAGATGTTAATAAATACTGCCTGGGAGGCAATCATTGATTGATCACAGTTTCCTTACCGCTACTGTGTCTAGTGTGTCATAGATTTTACACACACACACTCACACACACACACCTACACACACACAATCCACACAGATATACATAAAGGCTTGTAGGTGCATGAAAAATCACTAGCATGCACATGCAGAAATGTACACACAGGCACACACACAAACCCACATATACACACATACGCACTAAGAGTGATAAATTGCAGTGGATGCTGGCTTTCAAACAGATAGCCATGAAGAATTACACTGATCATAGTTTAGCAATGCTCACTTTCTTAGGATATGGTTCTCATTTGTTTTGGCCTCCAAGAGCCAGACACCACCATAAGATGCAGGGAACAAACCGGAGCCAGTGTTTTGGCAGAAGAGGAGCAGCCTGTATCTCCACAGCTGCTTATTTTCTGCTTGGCATCTGAAAGGAGTGTTTGTGCCTTGTTGAACACTGAGGTAGTGCTGGTGGGACTTGTTTTGCATGCTGCTTACATGGCTGCATGATCACTAAAAGGGTTCTCCTGTACGTGTTTGTTTATGAGTGTGTGTGTGTGTGTGTGTGTGTGTGTGTGCTTGTTGCCTCTGAGTCTCTTTTTGTGTGTGCGTGCGTGTATATGTGTGTGTGTGCTTGTGCGTTTGCAAACAAATGTGCGTGTTTAAGGTGTGGGTGACACACCGCCGTGGTTTGACATATATTCTCCAGTGTGATCTCTCACACCATACACACACACACACACACACAGGATGTGAGATACAACATGTGTAAGACCAAGGTGTTTACATGCATTTTACAAGTTGTCTTGAGAAAATGTCTAAAGTAGGGAGGGTGAACAAAAGATCCCCATAAAATTATGTAAAAGAAATCTGTAACACATCAAATTTACACAAGCATATTTCTTTATTGGGATATATTCTAACAAAGGGAATCTTAGACCAGATATGTTGTTGTAAGACCAATTTTAATGACTAGGAATGAAATATCTTTCCAATATCCTGCAAATATCTAACTGACATTACACAAGAAGCTCACTTTGTCTGCTCCTTAGACAATGAATGGGAGACACCAACAAAGTGTTTGTATTGCTATTTTCATCTAAATTAGCTACTTTAGTTGGTGGTGTTATCAATTCTGAGGTGTTCTGAACCAGAAAATGTACCCCTATTACCAAAACCTCCATCTGGGCGCTCTCACAGTCAACTTAACAAATTATCTCCAATTATTCCCCACTTCTTTTTCTACACTTTAAACAAAAAAGGATCTATATAGTTCCAGACAACGGTTCTTTAAGCCTGTACCATAGCAGAACCCTCTTTGGTGCTAAGAACCCTTTAAGAATGTGTGAAATGTTTCATATCAGTAGTAATAGAAGAGCTAAACTTAGATTTGTCAAACAGTTCTTTGAGGCATTATGGTTTCATATAAAACCACAACTCTCACCAAAGAACCCTTGCAGAATCTTTTTTCTTTTCTTTTTTCTGTGTAGAGGTGCTCCACACTTCATGTTCACCGACATTTATTAGTCATTGACCATATGGATAACCTGTGACTCTTAATTTCAGTGGTATTCCCCCTCAACTCTGCTCAATTGAACCAAATTTAGTCCAGCCACCACAAGACATTTTGGCCCCCTCATCATATAGATTTATTAAGGATAGCCAATAAAATCTTATACCACTTTTCAAACTGTTATGATACACTGGTTGAAATAGGAGTCAGTTAATGGGACATATTAAACGGCTAATTGAAGTGTAATGTGCTAAGGTTTTATTTCCATTGTAAGTGATGATGACACGTGAGAGCATAAACCCACAGACCATTAAATGAGCTGAATGAATTAATTTTATGCAAGCACGTGTGTGTGTGTGTGTGTGTGTGTGTGTGTGTGTGTGGGTGGGTGTGTGTGTGTGTGTGTGTGTGTGTGTGTGTATGTGTGTGCTTGTCTCTAAATGAGTAAATCGTTGGAGGACATATATGTCTGTGCATGTTTAACCAGTCTCTGCATGCATTGCACTGCACTGCACTTGCATGTGTTTGTGTCTTTTTTGGGCAAAGGACGTCTTGTTTGTGTGTGTGTGTGTGTGTGTGTGTGCGTGTGTGCGTGTGTGTGTGCATATCTTTAGAGTGTATGCATCTGAGTGTATGCATGTTCCCCCTTGCATGCACAGCATCCCTGCGTGTGTGTGTGTATGTGTTCTGGTGTGTGTTTGTGAGTATGCTTGTGTTCTAAAGTAGCTCTTTTGTTCCAGCTACAAGCAGCAGCATCCTGGAGCCAATGGCTACCTCCCCCTCATCAACTCTCTAATCACTGTGATTAGTGACTCATTTCATCATTACAGGTTTCATACCACACACTGCTTACCTCCATACAAAGCCATTCCTGGAGAGAGCGTCACACACACACACACACACACACACACACACACGGAGGCCTGGCTGTTGATCACACACTCCTCCACCTTCACCCCTGCAGTCTGCCATCCATCATTGTGCCACCGGGGAAAGAGACAGAGAGAGGAGAGAGGAAGGGAGGGAAAGGTTGGGAAGAGAGAGACAGAGAGAGAGAGAGAGAGAGAGAGAGAGACAGAGAGAGAGAGAGAGAGAGAGGGAGAGAGAGAAAGGAGAGGGGGAGAGGGAGAAGTATCCATATCTGTCTTTTACCTTGAGCTGGGTCTCTCTTAATCTCAGGTGTGCACGCACATACACACATACAAACAGAACAGATACGTGAAACCGTAAAGCCTAAAAAGCAACCACTTCCTTGAGTGGGAGTGTGTGTGTGTGTGTGTGTGTGTGTGTGTGTGTGTATGTGGTGAGGTGCACCAGAAGCTATGTGAGGCTGTGTGAATGTCAGGGGTACTAAGGTGCAGCAGACACTCACACACGCACACAGACACACACTGACACACACATATCCACACATCACAACACACACCACACAGACACCGAGTGGTTGCAAGTTTCAAAGTTGCTGGTAGGAAAGAGTAAACAGCAGCTGCTGCCAGTGCAGGAGGTTGATAGGAGGAGGTTTAGCACAGACAGAGCCGTGGAGATGGACCAACACAACATCCTGTCAACAATTCAAACTATACATTTGTTTGACCCTTTACTTTTTGGATATTTTCACATGTGTTTTTGAAGTGTTTGACTTGAAGAACATAACCAATCCTAACTGTTTTACTCCACTGCTTACAATTGCTTGCAAAACTGCTTACAAATCTAAAATATATTTAAAACTGATGTTTAACTGTTGCATACTGACAATTTCTACCAAAAGCTCAGATGATAAATTTCAGACTGACAAAAATGTCTCGAGTAAATAAATCCACCATGCAAACAAACACATTATTGGAGAAATAGTGTTTCAACAGGGGGCGCCATACTGACATCTGATTGGACCTTGAGATCCAGTGTTTGAACATTCCTTGCGTTGAAACACACATGAAACAACAACATTGACAACAAATTGAAGCTGTAAATGATTAAATTAACTTAAGTATGATCATACAAGAGGGCAAATAAACCAATGAGTTGTTAGCTCAAGTTGTGTTAAGCCAATTCAGATTAAGTCCTTTTATTGAAACACAGCCAGGAATTTCTTACAGTACGGATGAAATTTACTTTGACATGTATGACGCATAAGAAAACTTGAGTGCAACAGTGAACATAAACACAACAGACAGACGAGCTCGGAGGGAAACGTTCTAATTAAATCAAGTCGAATTTAAATGCAGTAGATGTAAAAATTTGGTTCAACATTGATTTTCCAAGCAATTGAGGAAAAGCTATGGCACAGCGGCGTACCTCCACAACAATAAACTCACGGCAGTTAATGAGGATGAAGTGCTGCTATTGTGATTGAGATTTTTATTGCGTGGGAGAGCGAGGTGCAAACGCTTCAGCGTCAAGCCTTCATCAGCGGGCCTCGCCATGCCAGTTTTAAACTATGGCATTTGCAAGTTTGAGTGCAGTCACATTAGTCTGATGAGAATAGTGTGCTACATTTGATGTTGAGTCAATCAATAGCTGATTTACTTTCTTAGTACAATAGCTACTCTCCTGCTCCCCATGTTTACTATTAACATTTAGTCTGGATCAAATAGAATAAATCAGCTTTCTTATACAGTAGCTTCATATTGTAATGGATATTGGCAACAGCAAAAAAACAAAAAAACAAATATAATTCCTGACCATGGGATCATTGCTACTATTAAGTCCCTCTATATTATGAGTTCACATGCAGAGTGCATTGTCTATGCATTAAAAAATAATATGCAAAATACAGCTGAATAGTAAAAGTAAAAGAACATGACTTTGTTAACTTTGCACATGTTGCTTTCTCTCTTTAAGTTTTCCATGTGATTGATAAACTAAATGAAGCCCAACCAACCTACAGTAGAATCAAACAGAAGTAGAAGTATTCTGGGACAAGTTTGGATGGAAATAATCTGAACTGCTATAGATCTAGCAGCCTATGTGCGAGGATGTTATGAAACGCCTGCGTCTGGTCTGAACATCAGTGGAACTGCCTCCGGTAAACAGCTTTAGAGCAACAGCGGAGTCAGCCTCAACAACAACAACGTGGTGAGCAGAGTTGAGAGATGTTTGTGTGTGTGTGTGTATGTCTAAGCGTGTGTGTGGGTTTGTGTGTGTGTGTGTGTGTGTGTGCATGTTCACACATATAGTATACGTGCGTTGCATGCATGTGCAAAAGCATCAGACGGCCTTTGTACATACCTCCTTTGTTTTATTTCCACAGTTCGCTCATGTGGTGTGTCACAAGCCGAGCCAAAACACCTAGTTAGCTTTCTTTGATAGCTGATCCTACATCTGTGTTTCGATGGCACCTTGTCCAACCTGCTCCGAATGATCCAGCCAGCCAGACTGCAGACCGGAGCGCCGAATCCTCTGTGTGTGCCAAGAGACTGTCGAAATAATAATCCCACCCTGGGTCAGAGTACATTAACAGTCTCTTTTATGAGGTACCGTACCCCCTGTGCCTTTCAGGGGGATAACTGTGGGAACAATGGAGATTGTTTCCCAGAGGCTCTGCAGCGAGTAAATTCAGCCAGCAGGGACCTTTGAAGGGCATTAGGCTTCCTCACCGAGCCGCAGGAACTTCTCGGTAGCAGATAAGTGTTAAATTCAAATGCTCCGAATCCCTACTGTTTATCATTTGCGGTCATAAGTGTCAAAATCTGCTTCCAGGGTACGTTTTTCGCAAAATATCCACGCATGAATTCAAAGCAGGTGGTTCAAAGGGAATAAAGCAAGTAAATACTGAGAGAGCTACAAAACAGAATTGGAACAGGTGTGAAAGAAAGATACTAAGAAAAGGAAGCCATGTCAGACTGTGGGGGGAAAAGAGTAAGACCATAGTGTTGTGCCGAGGGAGCAGGGCTGCTGCGGTGCGTTAATCCTAACCAGACCTACCTCGTCTGTCTTCAACCAGCGACACCTCGTAACACAGGAGCGTGTGTGTGTGTGTGCGTGTGTGTGTGTGTGTGTAGGAGGAGGAGCAGGGGACTGGTCTACATCATGTTCCAAGTCCAAAAGGAGGAGACATTTTCTGCAGAGTCTGCAGCCTCTCCCCTTCACCACCGCAGTGTGTATGTGTGTTTGTGTGTACGAAAATGTGTGCATGTGTGTCTCTATGTGCGCGTGTGTGTGTGTAGATGCACATGTGTGTGTGTGTGGGTTGTGAAAACCTCCCACCATATGGGCTGTTTTAGCAGGTGACCCAGCGGACTGCATTACTGGGTGACAGAGATGCATAGCGAAGCCTCATCCATCTCCACATCTGCAGTGAAGACAAGCGGGTCACTGGAGATGGATAAGATGTGAATTGCTGTGAAGCTCGTGCCCCAAGCATTGTTTCTTTCTCAAATAAGTGCCCGAGCGTATGACTTCAGCTCAAAACTCACTTAAGCTGAACAGCTAAAAATGTTAGTAGTGTGCAGAAAACCAAAATCCAGCAATTCCTAAGATTTATATTTTGTTTTGTTATTTGATTTTCTATTTGTTTATTTATTTTGAGCAGTATTGTCCTTTATTAAGGTCTTTTTTTTTTGAATGAGTATTAACTGCACTGCAAGTCGGAACACACACACACACACACACACACAGCCCCCACAAAGCAGTTCTCCTTCCTCTTCTCTCGTCTCTCCCACACTTACCTTCCACTCCTACACAGTCTCTGCTCTAACGCAGCGTAAAGCTACAAGTGTCAGCTATTTAAAACACTTATATCACTTGTCAGATAGTTTGTCAAGTGAAATTACGTGTGTAAAAGTAGCTTCCATCTGAGTGAGTGCTGATCATCTTCTTTAACAATGGAACAAATGCAAGTTATTGTGATTGTACAGACAGAAATAGCGATCTGCTACAATCTACCTCAGAAACGCAGCAGAATCTAGATCTAGATCCTAATTTCTTAAGTTTAAATTTCATCTGTCGTGTTGACAAAACCATTATCAAATGAGAAAGTGTATTTCTTTTGCATTTCAGCTAATATATTCCAAGTTATCTTTAGTTTGGAGAGGCTGGGGTCATTCGAAACATCAAGCGGCTTTGTGCACATTCTCCCTGCATCTCCCTGTGCTTTCAGCCCACAGATGAGGTGGTTGAGAGCGCTGCATGTGCACTTTGGAAATACTAGGCCGCATGGTAACCATAATGAAGAAATGATTCAAAGTGTAACATGCCCAAATGTTTCCCTAACCTTAAAAACAGAAGTAGGCCCTATATCATAAGGTTGCTTTTTTTTCAAACGTATCTCCAAAGTGTGCCCTTCAAGAAAATCAAGAAAGCAGGCAAACAAACGAAGAGAGGAGTGGGGGGGGGGGGGTGAGATGTGGGGTGTGGGAGCTGAGAGGGGTGAAGAAAATGGGGGGCATGTTTACCTCTGTTCTCTTGGGGCACTGCTGCATGTCCCATCTTGGAAGGGAGGGGGGGGGGGGTATTGCAGGGGGAAGGGTGCGCTTCTTTCTGAGAGGGGACGGAGGGGGTATTCGTGTTTTGGCTGGGGGAGGATTTTAAGTTTGGAAGAGAGCAAGGGGGGGGGGGGGCTAGAGGGGGAAGAACTGGATATTTGGGGGAACTGAACGCTGTGCAGTCCTCCACTGCCCTCTTTCAGTGAAGCTCCTGGGTCGCCTTCTGTTTGTTTGTCAAAGGAAGAGCGACAACAAACAAAAAAAAACATCCTAACCCACAGACAGCCTTCTCAACTGCAAACCATACTGCATGCATCGCTCATTTTCTCAGACACTCACACTTTTCACTCCCCTTTTAAAACCTACACACTCGCTACATGACACTCACAGTTAGAGCCATACCAGCGGTGCGGTGGGACATGAAGAGCTGGCTATATTTGTGGCCCCACCACCGAAAAATAAATAGTCAGCAGGCAGAGATGATGGAGTGGAGGGGACTTCAGCCTCTGGAACCACATGCATGCCTGCTGGCTTGGGATCAAATTTCACCAGAACTTTCTCTCTGCTGTCTCCCCTGTACTCTGCTTCGCTCTCAGCCTTCATGCTGTCTTAAAATAAAATACTAGTAAAGTGCTCTGCTTTTTAAGAGTTCATTTCCAAAGTGCTATATATATTCATTTTGTGGGGGAAATAATCATTACCTTAAGTTCATCAGTAAATATTTCTAAAACATATATGATCCAGTCTGTGAAATAATTATCATTTTGTTTGCTTCTTTTAATTTCGTGCAATCAGCCATTTAAGAAGTTGGTTTTGTATTTTTCAAATGATGCGCATCTCAATTAGGAACAAAACTCATCTTTTAGAAAAGGGAAAGATATAATAAGCAGCAGTAAATAGGCTGATATCTGTATACTCTATTACGGCCAGAGCAAGTAGCTCATGCACATACACACTAAAGCAAAATAACCCTCCGAAACTCCCTTCCACCTTAAACCCAAGCCTCCCTTTCTCCTGCCCACACCCCTGATAACCCCCCTCACACTCCCCGCAACTACTCACCCCTTAAACTCTCTCTCTCTCTCTCTCTCTCACACACACACACACACACACACACACACACACCAAAACCCCCTGCCAACAAAGAGAGGGGGGCAGCAGAGGAGAGAGAGAGCCAAAGAAAGGGAGAAGAAGGAAAATGCACGCTTGACTAATTCCTGTATTCAGAGTCTGTAGTCCCTTCCCCTCCCTCTCCCCTGGCCGTGTGCGTGTGTGTGTGTGTGTGTGGGGTGTGTGTGTGTGTGTGTGTGTGTGTGTGCATGTGTGAGAATTGGCACACTCTAACCTTGACATTTTAGCATCACGGGGGCGATGAATGAAAATGACCACAATACACTTGGGAAGGGGGAGTGGGGAGGAGGAGTGGGAGGAGTGGATGATAAGGGGCGAGCAAGGGTTAAATGGCTAAAAGGGGGGGTGGGGGGATAGAGAGAGAGAGAGCGCACATGTGTATATCTATATACATATTTATGTATATGTGCAAAAGATCTTGTGCGTATGTGTGTGTGCATACAGTTTAGCGTGTGTCACTGTGTGTGTGTGTCCAAACCCAGCGGCAGGGAGGGAATGGGCTCTGCGCTCTAAACAGCCTGCCGGTTATTTAAAAGCCTTGGGGCCTGTGCTAGATTGATGTTGTTTTCTTTCAATCAAGGAGCCGTGTGGGACGCGCTCGTGCTCCAGACTGCTCACATAAACACTCTTTACTGCTAGGGTAGGGAGGAATAGAGGCCTATAGACACTGAGTCTGCATCTGCCCGACTCCGTCTCCGTCTGTCTCTCTGCTGCTCCGTCTCTCTGCGCAAATTCCTCTCCATCAGACCAGAACCTGTGAAAGGCCGATGGGAACTTTTCACCAAGTTACTGTAACGTCCGCGCAGCAGACACATGTGCTTTCTGGAGTTTGACAAGAGATGCTCTATGGGGATGTTTTCAGTAAAAATACACCCATGTTGAGTGAAAGTCATAGGGAGGATCCCCACTAGTATATAGGCTATCCATGGAGTGTGCAGGGCATATGGCTGATCCCTGACAGTATTTTACCCTCTGCTGATATAATGGGTGACAGCCTTGGAAAACACTTCACATGGTGAAATGCTGACGTTTCACACTTCTACATTTTCCAAGAACTGTAAACTGTCCATTTTCTTATTTTTCTAAATCATTTAAATACCCTATAATCACAAGTTATCATGTACTAAAATCGAGCAGATTCTAAAAGTAATAATGAAGAACAATGTGTTTGTTTGATGATGTGTGGTCCCTTTTACCCTAGGCAGCTATTTTGCTTAATAACACTTCCAGTTTGTTTGACCTAAATATATGCCTCCATAAACACCCTCAAATTTATCTCAATAATCCGTCTCAACAATAGATTAATTAATAAGATGGCAACCTCGTTAAATTGTATTACTACCGAATAAACTTCATAATTGAACAAATTGATAGCGGTTGCTAAATAAACATAAAAAAAAGTTATATTTTGACTTGTATTCATTTCCAGAAACAAATGAAATGCAAATAGGTGAAAATGTTTTCATTTAAACAAAGTATGTAAAAGATACTTTGTCAGTATCGATTTGTAACTGATACCCAGTCCTAATTGATATGATGGCCTAATTGGGGTTAAATTGGGTGAAAATCTTTGCATGTTTTTTTTTCTCCCATAGGAGACTGGATCCACAGGATTTGTTTCATTGGTCTGCACAGGGCTTAATAACAACAAGACAGACTGCCACTACCGCCCAGAGCAGAACAGGAAGGATGGAGCAAATCTGCCAGCTCTATCCAGAGATCTGAAATTATTGTGCATGCCACAATTTTCCCTGAATATTGAAGAACTGCAAGTAACCGTGAGCGAAGCTCCGTAGAGGCTCCGTAACACCCACAACAAATGTTCTCATCTCAGCACAGCTCGGCCTGTTCGTGTTATTCAGCGCCCCCTTGAGACTGTGAGACAGGGTAGATGTGGATGTGGATGTGGATGTGGATGTGGATGAGGCAGACGGCATCACAGTCACATCATCCCTGCTTGAAATCCAAAAGCTACGCAAAAGAGGGTTTAGGCAAGAATGCACCCTACTCAGCAATATAGTCATCTGTATCCCAGCGTCATGCTTAATGGGCTAAATGTAGCTTCCTTTCAAACCACTTCATAAAAACGTGTGTGTGTGTGTCCATGTCATGGATATTGCTAATAGACCATGGAGACCCTACTAATGTACACACACATACACACACACACACTAATACACACACAAACTATGCCGAATTTCCCCATCTAAAGAAATAAATCATTCACCAGACTAGACTGTGTCCACAAGGCCATACACTGACCAAAAAAAGAGTGAGCTTGTGGAATATATTGAGGTCCTTCAGAAAATACATTTTTAATTTTCCCCCTGCACACTCCAGCAGCAGGTATAGTATGAATACAGTTTGAATTATATCTTTAATTTCCCCTGGCCGTGCCAAGTATTCAACAACTATGACCAATTGTATGTATCCAGCCTTCAAGGCAAGGTAGAAGCATAACACTCTCCCTGGCTTTTCCCATGAGTGAGAGATGAATGGGTGGATTTTCGAAAAGATAAATCGTCAGTAGACCGCGCACAGCACGCTCATGTATAAAAACCTGGGCAGTGTGTGATGCTTTATACCAAACGAGACCAAAGGGACAAGAGAGGCAAAACATCACTGCTGTTTAGGAGACAGTTTGTGTTTAAGTTTCGACTCATCACTTGCTGTGGGCGGAGAAGTGTCCATAGTGCAGTTTGAACTCAGAAAACAGTAACATTATGCAGCCTCTTTATTTCAGATTTCAAAAGAGAGCTCAACATGGGTATGAACAATTCAACTCCACTGTATTCATTACTGTAAATGACAAATCCAGTGGTCAGCGGCCATATATATATCAAACCAGATTAATTTTATCTTAAGAAAATCCATGTGCTCTAATAATGGTAGAAATATTTGAATGTGCAGATATCTGTATGGTTAGAATGAGACTGACAAAAAGTTATATTTCCTCTCAGTTTCATCTGCTCCTTGACCTCTATCATAATGTTTTAGTAAAGAGGGCCAAGAACAGCCAAAGACTGTATTCTGGACAACAGACCAGCTGCACATCGCTACAGAATATAAAGTGATGTGCACTGTGTTGTCTTACACAGTCCGCTTCACTTTATGTGAGGTCCTGCTGTCCTTGTACCGTGTGTCAGAATATACTGTGAAGTTGTCAATATGTATCTGCACCAATGCCAACAACACATATTATTATATTGTACTTGGTGATTAAACTGATCTTGATGCTTATAAAAACACCACATCCCACGATGCACTGTGCCAAGGGACAGAGATTCAATAAAAAAGGTAACACCACAGCTGGAGGTTGTCGTCCAGTGGCGCCACATTGGAACCAGAGGTGGGTTTTCTGCTGAGGACATGGCTATTCCGTTATTCCCACCATCCTTTGTATCTCCATGGCAACTACACCAATAGTTGAGTAGTCTCTAAAGCCCAGGAAAGGAGGAGAGTACAACTCAGTCTACCTGTGTGTGCCGTGTACTCGACTACACCGCTGCTGCCGCTTTCCGCTGTTGGCCCATTATGATTTCCAACCAATTAGGCAGCTATGGTGCAGAGGCCAGATGAGACCTGTTACTGTTCTCTAAATGCTTCCCTTTCTATAGCTGCCGTGCCGATCGGCAGTCAGAGTAGAAATCCAGAGGAACTTATTACAGTCATGGTGGAAAGTAACTGGAACAAATTATGGGATATAGTCTCGTTAGGAAATGGCTCGGGCGGAAGGGGAGGTTGGCGAGCGTACACGTGCGCAGGCACACACACACGTGTTGGGATGAATGCATGCACACAGGCACACATACACACACACACAAATGCATGCACACAAACTCAAGCATTCTCTTTCTCTGTCTCTTTCTCTCTGTCTCATACACAAACACACAAAAGCATGCACACACACACACACAAGCATGCTGTCTTTCTCTGTCTGTCTCTCTCTCTCTCACACACACACACACACACACACACACCTCCCTCACAGCAGTAGCCTCTGCGCCTTTTTCTTTCTCATCGACCAGAACTATCGATGTACTGAATGTTGGAAGGCTGAGTCAATAAACAAGAGGAAAAGCTTTTTGAGGAGGTGAGAGTGACTGAGCGAGAGTCGGTGTCTGCATGCAGTCCAGCTCCCCGTGCATTTATGTATCTGTGTGTGTGTGTGTGTGTGTGTGTGTGTGTGTGTGTATGTGTTGTGTGCATGCATTCATGTGTATACCTGTATATAAATGTGCAAGCACCTGCCTGTACATGTCACATCCTATACATTTGCCCATTGGTACATACATGTGTCTCTCTGTATCTCTCTGTCTCTGTCTCTGTCTCTGTCTCTCTCTCTCTCTCTCTCTCTCTCTCTCCCTCTCTCTCTCTCTCTCTCTCTCTCTCTGAAGTGACTTTGTCCTTCCCCTGCGTCTCTCTCTCTCTGCTCACATCTCCTCTCCTCTCGTCTCCCCTCCTCTCTCTCCAGACTCACGGAGCTGACTCGTTAATGTTTAATGCTCACTCAGGAAGCAGACACGCTCAGCAAGACACACACACACACACACACACACACTCCCCTCCCACGTCCCCCTAGCGACGCCATCCTCATTACCAGCCTGAGATTTGACCTTTCACCCCTAGACCAGATGGCTGATGTTTTCATTCTGGAGGGAGAAGAAATGAACCAGGAGTGGTTCCACGCCGCACAGCCTCATAAGAAGGGAAGGAGGAGATGAGTGTTGGGGGGGGGGGGGGGGGGGGGGGCTGTCTATCAACAGTGGGACGGATATAGCTAGAGATTGCTGAATCAGGCCGGCCTACTGCGCATATATATCCTTTGTGAAGAAATCTGGGTTCCTCTCCCAGCTGCATCTTAGGATTAAAGGAGATGTCCAGTTTTGCCGAAGTGATATACGATCTCTCTATCAGCAGTAAAGTGGATACAGACACACTTCTGTATTGCAGGCCTATTTGAACAATGTGACACCTGCATTGATGAAATTATTGCTGACATGAAAGTAATACTCATCCCGGAGTATTATTCATTAGGTATGTGTCGTCCACTCTTTTGAAAATATCAACATCAGTCATCGGTAGAAGTCACACTTCTTGGTACAGTTGCCATAGAACAGAGATTCATGCCAAGGACCCGCAAATAGATCCACATCAAACCACAGACCCCCATTTAATAAGAGTTTGACCCAGGAAACCCCATCTGAGAAGATATTTGTTGTTAGATATCACATGGCACAGAATTAGAAACTGTCTATATTGTAGGTGGGGAGGTATGCAGGATAAAACAGTCATCCTTCGGTCCATACATTCTCTAATTGTGCTAACATCTATTGAGTGAAATTAACTTACTCCTCATTTTGCTGGGGAACCCCTCAAACCCTTTCAAGTACCTCTGGTATTGAGATATCAGCTGGCATGACACCAAACACACACACACAAAGTAGAATACGCTGTGAACGCTGATCAATTCCTCTCAGCGTTGCTGATCTTTTGTGAATGAAATTTAATTTTGAAATATAGAATCGCTGTTATGGGTTGAGTTAAGATCAATGTGAAATGGATTAACCTCTGCTCCCCATAAGCCCTCCGGCCTATTGCTCAAAATCGTCTCCAACAATGTGCAAATCACCTACTACAGCCTCCAAAGCTGCCACAGCATTCAAATAAAGAGTGTAAAAAGGGAGATTCACCATTTGAAAACTTGAAACACCTACTATTTATGAAGTAATTGTAAAAAATAGCATGAAAGTACAAATCACTATGGGATTTATTGAAGTAATTCGCTTAGCTCAGCACAGTAATGTCATTTCAGAAGATAACATCATCTGTATTTTTGAAATATCACGCCGTTAACTGTTTTCAAAATGGATATTTACTGTTTTTTGGAACAAATCTAACTAGTTACTCATTATTGACCTTTTATTTATTTACCACAACTGCCAGAATAAAGTTTGAGCTCCTTTTCTTCTCTCCTCAGCCTGTAAACTTCCTTGACTTGCAGACTCCGTGACAAAGTCCAGGTCGGGCTGCAGCTCTTTGCCACTTCACACATCAAACGACAGCACAAGTCACACAGTGTGGACGAGACGGGACGTCCAGCAGGGACTGAAACTGAGCAGGCGGAGAGACGGAAATGTGTAAGTGAGGAGAGGTGGGGTATGTGTGTGTGTGTGTGTGTGTGTGTGTGTGTGTGTGAGAGAACAAGAGAGTGAGTGAGTGAGTGAGTGAGAGCGGTGGGGATTTTACAGGCGTGTGTATGTTCCTGAGCCCATGGTAGTGTGTGGCTACCTCTTTGGCAATGGCACCCTCCGGCGGAGACTGACGCATTTTAGAGCTATTAAGACCGAGCTGCATCCATTGTGTGTGTGTGTGTGTGTGTGTGTGTGTGTGTGTGTGTGTGCAGGGGGATAACACAAGCTGGAGTCAAAGGTTAGGGGGCTTTAAGGCTCTTGAAGAAAAGGCTGTTTCTGTGTGCGCGTGTGTGTGTGTGTGTGTGTGTGTGTGTGTGTGTGTTTGGAGGTCTTTTCCCTCTCTGCTAGTAATGAGGAGATGTTAAATGAGTCTCACAAATGGCAAGAAGAAGAAGGAGGTGAGAGGCACAATACAAGGAGGGAGAGAGAGAGGTGGTGGGGCATGAGAACAATTAATGTTTGTCACAGACTGGATCATTTGGTACAGAACTTTACTACTGATCAATTTATGACTAATTCATTGCAGGAGAATACATCTGAGGTATTCAGCTGACGCTCTCATCCAGAGCGACAAGCAGTTTGGGTTCCAGTATTTTGCTCAAGGATACTTCTATATGAAAAAAAAAAGTGCTCTTGGAAATTCTTGCACAAGAGACAGTGTGGGGTAGTGATGGGAATAATAGCAGGGTTACGTACAATGGAGGTTGGATAAAATGCAAAAGTTTTAGTATTTTGTTGCTTTACTTATTTATTTATTCATAGATTCGGCAGTTGCGCCGTTATATTCTAAGCTTTTTTTCTTTTCTTTTTTTCTTGATTATTTTGTTTCTATGCGGCATTCTATATTTTCAGGTTCAAGTTTATTTATATAGCGCTTTAAAAAACGAAAACAAGTTTGTAGTGCTTTACAGAAATTGGTTATAAAAGACAAGAGTAAAAATGCAAGGAATAAAAACGCATAAGAGAAACACATGAACACCTCATCAGTCAAAATAAAAAGCTAGTAAGCGAGTAATTGTGGGTTTTAAGACACGAACCAACCGAATCAGCAGATCTACTGTTGTCAGGGAGACTATTCCACAGTTTAGGTGCTGCTATGGATTTATGTCATTTCATGGTTGATTTTCTAACTTGCCAGAAAATGTTGTCACAAAAAATACATCTCTGCAGGATAAACACTGGCTGTTATGGCGAGCGAACCTGTGACTCCTCAGTTATATGATGGTCTCTCTAACCATCAGGCCATCCTGCTGCCACTGACCACCACTGCCATAAACACTGATCACCACTGACAGTGCCTCTCTCTCTCTCTCTCTCTCTCTCTCTCTCTCTCCTTCACTGGCAGCAGATGTGTGGCCGGCGCTACGCAGCCAAGTCGCCCCCGTAACAGAGGTGACAGCCTTCCTGAGAGCTTCTGCCAACAACGCCGCATGTGTTCACTTCACTCCCTCTCTCTCTCTCTCTCTCTCTCTCTCTCTCTCCTCCACATGCCCTCCCCCCCCCCCCCCCTCCTCCCTCCCCTCCATCCTTTTCTACCTCATTTTTTTTCTCTTTCTCTCACTCACTCACACATATTCCCATAGAAATACACAGCGGGAGAAGAGCGACAGACAGAGCGAGGCAAACAGAGAAAAAAAAAAAAAAAAAAAAAAAAAAAGATTACTTTTCCATTTTATGACTTGCCTGCCTTTCATTTATATCCAAGTGGAAGAGGCAGAGGCCGCGGCTGCAGAATCAGATGGTGTGTCTCACGAACCAATGTGAGCCAGAGGAGCGGCTGCACAGCGCTGCTTATGTTAACAACACACAACCGCAATGTCTGTTCCCTGTGACCTGATTGCTGAGATCATTTGGAGATGCACGTGAAGTGTGTGTGTGTGCGTGTGTGTGTGTGTGCGTGTGCCCTCCCTTCTCTTTAATCAGCGAGTGAGTGGAGCAGAACAGAGCGGAGGGGTGAGTCGGGGGCTCTCTGCCTGTCTGGCTGGCTATAGGCTGGCACTGCTGCCGTCTAAATACCCTCCTAACCAGTTCCGGATGTTTCCCTGTCTCTACACAGAGAATGGATTACTGCGAGTATCTCTTCATCTCGCTGTAATCTTCTCCTCCTCGCATTACCGCCAGCGGACCACCTGAATTCAAACATATGGGGCTGGATTAAAACCACATACCGCTATGAGGTCTGGGTATAAAGTGACTGTCTGGCTTTCTCTTCATTACGCAGCATCGCATGAAGGGGAGGGAGAGAAAGTTGCCCATCTGAATGCAATGATTCACTCAGCCGCGCTCCTTAGTTTTTCCTCCCTCCCTTCTGCTTTACTTCTTCTTTCTCTCTCTTCTTTCCTTACTTCCTCCATTCATTCCTTTCTTTTGTCCCTCTCCCTCTTCCCCCAGTCCTTTCTTCCCTTTCCCCCTTCATTCCTTCCTCAATTCCTTTCTTGTCCCTGTTTTATAGTAGCAGTAACAATTTAACATGACTTGATTGGTCTAAACAGTAAAGCAAGAAACGTGTTCTCACTCATTCACTACTACCCATTGATAATGAATCAGCGCTTATTCAATAGAAATTGTGGAGACATTCACAATTCATTTATGGCAAACCTTGCACACTTTCACCAAGTTTCAATTGGTCCCACATTCAGCAAACCACGATTACTCACAGTAAAAAAAAAAAAAAAAAAAAAGCCGTTTTGTTGGTCTGGATTTTAGCAGACCATCATCATTGGTTTCGATGCCCCAGTAAATAACCAGCTGTATAAACAGAGATCATGTGTTTAGTATCATGAGCAGTGCCAGAGTCATCTGCACAACAAAACATTTAAAATAAACGATGCGGTGTAATGAAAGTGGAACATGTGTTCATTGACGTGATGGTAAACACCTTTGGGCAACACAGACACGCTCCTTTTTTCGGTTTCTCCCCCCCTCCCCTCTCTCCTCTCACACACATCTCTTATGTCTGATCTCTCGTCTCCACCACTCATGCCTCTCTCATCTCTCTCTGCCTCCCTCCCACAGTTGCTTCAATGTAAATATTGTTCCGCTAGTCAGCTTTTATCCTTCGCTGCCACGAGAAGCGGCTATACTGATACTATGCAGTAAGGCAGAAAGAGACTCGGAGCAGATGGACAGTCACGGTGCACAGAAGGAGCGTTTCCATTGAGCGTTGCTCCCTTCAGTTCCCTTTTGACGTTGATTGCCAAGATTGATTCGAGGTGGAAAGTCCATGTTTCTATTTCTGGGGAGGGAAAACAACAATTTGCGTGAGAGAGGGAGAGAGATATAAAAGCCACTGAACTTGTACATAGTTGTTGGATAGGATGTGGGTGGGCTGCATTGGAAGTCTTGCTGTGTCTCAAAACAATAGTCAGACAATACAGAGAAATTTAGGTCAGAAGTGAAGAACCTGTTTTTGTGATGGTTCTGGCAGAGCTCTCTGGGCCTTCTGGATCTTGGAATGGCTTTGTGCTTATAGTGTGGGTATGTGCTGACCTCTGCTGGTCATATGTGGAATTACTCTGTTAGGGTGCTGACAACTGAACTTGTTGAGGTACAGTACGTCCCACACAATCACCTAAGAGCAACTTGCTGATTCCCACAAAAGCAAATGTGTGAAACCCTTACTCCAGCTAATGTAGCAAGGTCAATGGAAAATACCCCCATATCCTCATATGCATAATTTCAAGTCAAAGTCAATAAATTCCTCCAAAATTCTTTTTTTTTGTATATACTTTTTGTTTTTCATTTTGAAAACAGGTAGAAACAGTGGGTTGTCTGGTACATATACACAGATATATCACACAGGCATCATTGTTATGTTGTTACATTTGTGAGACAAAACCCATTATGACTCTATGTCTCAGTGTATCATTCCAGGCTTTATACCTTGTTTCGTTCTCTTTGAAAGCCCTCTTGTTGTCAGATCTACAACAGTGAGTCTCAACATGGGGTCTGGGCCCCACTAAATGTCCCTGAGGAGGATGTCTCACGAGGTCTTCAACTACATGGATCAAAGTGTGGCATTGTTGGCGCATTGTAACTTCAAATCCAACCTTTCACATTTGCTACATCTCATCTTTTCCCTTTCTCTCTATCTCTCAGGAAGGCACAGATACACAATTCGGTAATTAATCATATCTAAAAGCAAAAATCTTTAAAGACAGGAATCCCTGGAGCAAAATCTTCTCAGATGGGAGTCTAGTTATGTGGGGTCCATAGCATGGAAAAGTTTGAGACCTCTTGATTTAGACACTTCCCATCTTGTCAGAATCCTGTTCATGGCTTAAACATCCTTCTCTGTAGCCCATCTTCTCACTCAGGTGGCTCATACAGTTGGAGGTCGGGGTCACAACAGGACAGTGGGGCAAAACAAAGACCATATAAGGAGTCTGCTCATTCATTGTGGACATTAGTATCTTATATATTACCACAGGCGTACATCATAAAAAAAAACAGCCAACATCCATCTCCAAGGTCTCACCTGGAACAGTCAGTTCTGTCATGTAGAAAATCCACTGTGCACACAACAGCTAACTTTGCAAATCTGCTAGAGGCAAACATTGTTCAAATTAACAAACGTTGTTCAAACTGAGTTAGGCAAATGACTCTGCTCCATCTGCTTTCACTGGAAAATGATTTAACATCGAAAGAGCTGGTCTCTCTTGTCAAGTTTTAAAATGATTACGAATGATTTGGGGTCAGACTGAATAAGGTTTTGTTTAGCCAAGATCTAATTAGGCCTCGCCCCTGATCCTGCTGATATGAGTGCTCATGTAGAGAATTTTGACTTTGCAATCACCTTTGATGTGATTTTTATTGTATTTTTCTTATATCTGTTGTATTTTTGTCTGTTCATTTGCAACTTTTTTTGTTTGATGATGCTTTTTTGGCGAGGTCTCTATATACATACACGGGCATACATGGTCTCTTGACCATGTATGCCCAGAGGAAGGTTGACTACGATGCTAAATTAAATTTGTATGGATCTAATGATGTAGAAGGCCATCTATGTTACCCATATATACAGCTGTGAAAGCTAAGGGTGATATGTGCAATACCACCCAGTGGCCTTGGGTGGGCACCCTAAGCTTGACTCCCAACCAGCATGCACCATGGCCCATAACTGGATGGTAAGTTACACTGCATCTTCAGTATTTCTGATCCATGTTTATCAACATCATCACATTTTCTTGTTATTATTCACTATCATCTCAAATAACTGATACTGACTCATGTCCAAAATGATGTACCTCATAAGTTGCAGCAACACTACGTTTTGAACAAGTGATTGATTTAACCTTTTGATTTTTCGTAAGCAATAATAACAACTATAGAAGACGGTTACACAACCTTCATAATCTTTAATGATACTTTCAGTCTATTCATGAGAAAGCAGAAAAAATTGTGTGGTCAAGGCTACTATAGAAGCTGACAGAATCATCTGATCACAAACATTTTATGATCTTTTATTTTGACCTGCATCATAATCATCAGTGGATGGTCAGTCACTTTCAGGTTCTGGGAAAAGGACAAAGCAGCGTACACAGTGTTTCCTCTCTATTCATTCAGCAGTGGTGCAGCACTACAGCAAGAAAATTACTACCAGCTCTAGAGAACATTTTCAAATAAAATAACTGTATATTTTAGCCCAAATGCACTCTAAAACAAAATGAGATGTAGAGCTACGGTGTAGAATGTTTTTATGATTAAGCATCAAAAACATCTTAAGCTCTGCAACCATAACTGGAACCAAAACAGGGAGGGATGTGGAACCAAAACTAAAAATACTGCCAAGCATTACCGCTACATAAAATCACATAGGAAACACTGATATACCCACATTGCATGGCCACAGTTGAAGCTAGCAACCAACAGAGTAAATAGCGGGTCTGTGACCAACCCCCACCTCGCTGTAAGTGAGTAAACACACAGTAGTTGCAGATGCAGAGAGCGGGCATGGCAGTCTGCAGCTGTTGTACACAGGCGGCTCTAGGGGCCCAGGAATGTTGTAAACCAGGACACCGGTCAGGGAAACGCTATATCACCCTCGGTGCTTTCCAAAGGATTGCAGATTGTGTCAGTTACAGTTTGAGGTGGGTAGGAAACAGCAGTGGAAAACACTAGACTGCCACAGTGAGTTGGTGCTTCCTTGTTACGTTTTGACCTGCACCTATCCTGCAGTGTATAACTGTCTTGTAATGTGTAAGCACCAATTAACCGAGTCAAATTACTTAAATTACGCCCGTTGTAGTCTGGCAAATAAAAGTGGTTCTGACACTGTTATACTTTATTGATCCTTGCACTGCTACATGGAGGTCAGAGGGCAGAGTCAGCTACAGAAGGAAGGGATTGGACTATATGTAGTGGGCTTGTCTATTACTGAGGCAGGCTGATGCAAATAAATCTGTATATGGGAAACACTAACCCTATACACTCCCTACATATGTCCCATAAAACTGGGAACTCATTTCACCAAGTGCTGGTTCTGTATTGACGGCTCTGGATTAATGCAAGAAAAAGGGGGGATTAACTTCAACTGTGTGAGAGACTGTAAATTGTTCTTTTTTTTTTCCAATGCAGCATAAATAGCCATATTATTTTTTCCAGGACTTGGAAGGTTACTTAGAAAATACATTTTGTCACAGATTACTGATTACCTGCATGAAATTGTAATCAGAAGCATAAAATGGATTATTGAAATTTAGGTGTTAGCTTCACATCATAGAGGTTCTCTCTCTTTCTCACACACACACACACACACACACACACACAATCCAGCATACTTGTGAAGCTGTGGAATTGTATCGGGCCTATTGCACTGAAGCCTCTGATTCTGTGTTAGCTATTGATCCTATAGCAGGGTCAATAACGAATACTAATGAAGATGTAAGGTCAGGTATTGAGATATAGGAATCTACATCAGAAAGGTCAACTATATGTTAACAACACTACTGGAATACCAAGTTATTCCAATAGAAAAAGAGAGGCAGAGACAGAGAGAGAGGAGTGTGTATACAAAAAGAAATAAAAACAAGAGCAAGACATCTTGAAGTGTTAAAATAAAAAAATAAAAAAAGGCAACAGCTACTATGTTTGTAATAAATTAGAATTTGATTTACAAATATACAATATCTACATCATCACCAAGATGCTAGCTCTGATGCTGTTGTTGTGCAACGGGTGCAAAATACATAATTCAGTCTGAAAGGGTGCATGATTAATAATTTGGCTCTTGTAGGAAATCTGAAATCCACTGTAAAGGAGAGAGAATTAATGTAAGATTGGGTGTTATAATGCATATATTATATATATATATGTATATATATACATATTTGTGCTTTAAATGTGAAGCCATGAGGACTTTGCCCAGTTGATGTTTCTATAAAGCAGGTGAATCTGTGAAATATAAGAGGGTTAGGGTTGTGCCTTCCCAGGAACAACGGAAATAACTTATCTGCTGCATATGTTTCAATCAAATAAAAATAGAATTAATAAATAAAACTTACAAAAAATAAACTTCATTTTTGTGGATCTTGGAATGACTGTGATTCTGTTTTGGTTTTCTGCAATGACCAACAAACAATTTGGAATTCACTATGTACATCAAGGCTACTCAAAATCAGGATGGTGTATAGACAGATCGCTTCTGTGACTGTAGTTTGAATCCAACCTATTGAAATACGAGAAGTTAACATCCTGAGTAAACTCCTGAAGATTTCATGGTCTAGACGCATATATCATTCATTAAAATACCAAAAATAGCGGCAGCAGCACTGGGCTGTGACTTAAATGGAAACATTTGGGCTGGACCCTGGAGGAGAAATGCGTCCTCTGGCGCACGGGAGGACCAGCGTGCGTAATGCTGCCTTCACGAGCTGTCGGAAATATTACGACCACGAATTGAGCGCACTTGAACGACCGAAGAAAGTGATAACTAGGACTGGAAAAGTCTATCCCCCCTGTTTCATTAGTTATTTTAACATGTCCTTGTTGACTTCCCCACTGCCGTCTTAAGTGCTGTCCCATTACTCTTATAACTCAAGTCAACTTTCTGAGATCTGAGGGAGCGAATCAGTGCTTAATTTGTAAATGATGAGGTCCCGGAACACCAAGGGCTCGGTGTTCCCGCGAGTCGGTCTGGAGGGAAAAGGTTCCGGAACATATCAAGACAATTGCGCATTGGAGACACGGTGGTGCTCAGTACAGCCATATAGCTAAACATTACTAAATGACCGACTATATGACCTTAGAGCTCCGACTACTGGGGACCTATAACAATATTTGATTATTGCATAGGCTACATAATGCTAATTTTTACAAACCTGCCCTTCAAGTAGTAGACTAAAGATATAACTGCACTGAGCACAACATAAAAATGTCCACATAGGCTGCTATGAGACATCCTAATCATAGCCTACATAAAGGAAACTGCAATGGCTTCAACCATTTACCAGAGAAATTCTGGTTCGAGTAGTTACACATCAATATTCAATACAAATACTTTCATAGGATATCGATTTTGAATGTAGGAAACAATGTCAGCGAATAATGCAATAAAACGTGTCATGGTGCAGGTAGAAGTCGGCCTAAATGCGACACGCAGCTGGACCGCGCTGGTTTTGAAATGCCCACAGTGATGTGGCTTACAGCCCTTCACGTCAATCAATTCTCATGTTATTACCAATTATTTCTGGACACTCAACATAACATGCGCAATTGCCCGCATATTTAACTGTGGGACTTACAGGTCCGCACTCCAAAAAAATTCTGTTTCGCAGTCATCACCCAGCAGAGACCTAACAGATTACAGAATATGCTAACACGTTTACAAAAAAAAATCATGCTTACCTTGTCTAATTTTCCAAAATAGTCCACACAGCGGACATATGAACAGCAAATTCAACTTTTAGCCGACGCTGTCTGAAGTTTACCATAACACATCTGCAGAGCAGCTCACTCATGTGTGACGTGATTACTGTGCGCTTGTTGTTACTTTCTAATAGGCAATCACCTGTCTTCATATGGGAATGAGACAGGTTTTTGGAAGGGAGGGGAAAGGAAAGAAGAGTCAACTATTGGGAGTATTACATGGCAGACAAAAAAAAAAAAAAAAACGTTCCATGCCACCAGGTGCCGGGTCCACGCAAATAGGTACCGGAATGCAGGTGTGCCGGATCAAATTAAGCACTGGAGTGAATCAACAACTCTATGTAGACTTCAGGAGGAGTAGACTTTTTCTTACTATTAGGGTATTATTAAAGTAATAATCTGCAAATTTTCATTAACAAATAAATGTCTGTTTTGCTACTCTCTATCGGTGATTGATACTATACATAACAGTGATTTACATTTGCTGTTCTAAACACCTATGAGTGGTCCATCTCTCCCGGGAAAAATCCTCGGCTGCACGGGAACTGATGCGTTCTATGTTTACAGAAGCAACAACAGTGGTTTGTTTGGAATAAAAATAAAAATAAGAAGGTAGAAGTCACTGTCTATACTGATTGCCTTTATTATTACAGCATGTTGGGCCAATGCCTCTACTGAGTTTAAAACACCAAAGCAATGATCTCTTAGCATCAAATGTGTCGCCAAAATCAGGAAAACAAGAATCTTGTGGATTATCACTTTCATTATTTCTATCATTTCCGACTAAAGCACCTATTGGCGACAGTGACACGTCTTATTTACGACTTCCCGAACTTGGTAGTTGGAGTTTACGAGGGGCATTTGAAGGCAGCATTGGATCCCATTTTTAGGAGGGCTGATGTCATTTCAAAACTTAACTCACTCCCCCAAGTCAAGGCGGCGAGTTGCTCGCCTCTTATTCTCCCGTCAAGTTCTCCCAAATGCGTTACGGAACACACTAAAAGATCCGAGGAGGTGAAATAGCTCAAGGAAAAAACAAAGTTTTGCTGTCGGAGCCGAAGCAGAGGGATTTTATACCAGAGACTGGACCAAAGCCCCCCTTTCTGTGGGCAAACGCTGCTGAACTTTTTTACTGCAACCACAAAAAATGAATCGGAGCTTTAATAAGTCGCAACCTTTGCGATTTGCGGATTGTAATGCCGTGGAAGTGAAAAGCAAGGTGAGTATCGAGGGGTTGTAATGTGTAGGCACCAGATGGGGATCTGGGAAGAAAAAAGAGGAGTTCACATGGTCGTCCCGTAACGGACTGTAGTCTTGATGGTCGGAGAAACTCGTAGAGAACAGACTCCAACTAATTGAAGAGATTTTTTGCTTCCTTTAATGAAAAGGGGGCATACCCTGGTTCGTGAAACGCAAGTTTTTTATTAGTTGTGCACCAGTTTCATCATGTTTCTGCGATTTTTTTTTTACTTCGGACCATGCGGGTTGTGATGATTTGGAAGAGGGGCTTCTTCCCTCTCTGTCACGAAGCTCTTGAAAAAACTGGTTTGACATCGTTTTGGAACAGCCCGGCCTCTTTTAGCATGCCCATTTCCTCAAAAAAAGAAGGCTACATCCACATCGGTTCCCATAAAAGCCAGGCTGGCTATCAGCGGGATCTGGGATGTTTTTGCAACATTGTTGCAGCGTCAGTGCTGCTATTTTTGCAACATTGTTGCAACTTACTCGATTGTTTTGCATTGGTTGCGTAGTTTGTGAGAGCATGACAGTATAATGGCAGCATAAATCAAGTCAACCAGCAAGTAAATCACCACAACAGCTATCGACCAATCTTAGGCTTACGTAACGTAGAGCACAAATTTGCTGTCAAATTTTTATGATAACAGCATGTATGCAGTCGAGCTCAGGGGTTCCCAAGCGTTCCCATGTCAAGCCCCGCTAAACAGATCCACACTAGGCCTTGGACACATATTTGATGAGAGTTCAGCAGAGGGACCGCCGTCTGAGAAGAGGTTTGTTGTTGGATATGGTTTGGCACAGAACTGACAACTGTCTATGTTGTAGGTGTGGAGAGTGAAAACTATGATCAAAACAGAAATTCACATGCCATTCTCTCACTGTGCTAACTTCAACAACAGTGAAAGAACTATTCCTCATGTTGCTGGGACCAATGTTTTAGATTAGATTACATTAAGGTGGTGACAGGCCAATGTGGTAACATAAAATTAACAGGCATGCACATACCCCCCCCACACACACAAATGTGTCTCCACATAAATGAAGATGAACCTCTCTCTACCATCTTCGATACCTGAGTCACAGTTGAGAAGGACAAATGTTGCAAGAGGTGACTCACTCAGTCCAGTTAAAGGTCTTTTCAACTTCAGCTTTTAGTTGCTCAGTTTCTGGGGTGAGGTGCAGGGGCTGTGACCCGAGAATACTGTGAGAAGAATAACAGATATGATGGGATGATGTGATGGGATGGGTGGGTGGATGAAAGGAGGGGGGGGTCACATCTATCCACACATGGGACTTGGCTGTAGCCTTGTATTGATGATGTGAATGGGCGCTGTGCCCAAAGTGAAGCCTCTTCTGTTGGCTGTCAGGGAACTCAGGAGTGTTGAGCTCGGCTCTAATTTGTAGCCTTGCAGAGACTGGTATGTTGCTGACGATGACCTACTGGCAGCGCTGAATGAAATCCCTGTCTGACTGAAGACTGAGGGGCTCTGACGTGTGTGTGAACACACACTTACATATTGCACACTGAAATACTCTTTCTCTAACACATTTACCTCTAAACACACTCTGAAACACCCAGTCTGTACTTGTCACTGTCATCACACACTATCTCTCTCTCTCTCTCTCTCTCTCTCTCACAAGCACACACACACACACACACGCTCATTTGATTTCACCCTCCTTGTGATGTGAAAAGATACAGTGGGCAAGAGTTGAAGCAAGCAGGCAAGCTTCACATCTGGCCTTGCACGCCTATAAAAATTATTTCCAATCCACAAAATGATCATGGGATAAGGAACAAAGCTAGTGTTTTTTATTTGTTTGTTTGTTTGTTTGTTTGGGGAGGACCTGGTTCAGGTTTGTTCCACAGAGACCGGAGTGGTCAGTTTGTTGGTATCAGGTAGTGTTTGTGGGTGGGACTCACAAGCCAGGAATTGCGTAGCTAGGATGGGCAGGTTGAACAGCGTCACCACGTTCCAAGTCATTGTGCGGTGCTGACTCATTGTCATACGTCGTCACACGTTTTCTTATCAGGACTAGATAATGACTCATCGCTCTATTTATGTCCCTTTAACGGTGTTGTCATTTTCCTTCTACCCTCGCTACCCCATTTTTTTCTACTCTGTTGGTTTGTTATGGAGATTCACATGTCTGAGTAGTTTCGCCTTGCATGCTTCTCAAAGATGCATGTGAGGTGAGTAACCAACCAGGTCAAAAGAGAAACAGGGTAATGTGCAGAGATGAATGATATGGACCCAGACATGCCAGGGATGTTTGCTCTGTCCCATTTAGTTCAGTTTCACCTGGTTATGCCAAAATGGTGGATGAGTGCATTTTGAGTACTGAGCCCCAATAATGAATTTTATGAATACATTGCTTTTAGTTATATGTGATTCACAGCAAGCTAAAAAAAAAAAGTGCCTTTTTTTCTGGCACGTATTTTTTTGAAGAGTAGGACTACAATCTGACATTTTCAGATCCCACTGTAAGTTATAACAACGGTTTACCTCCAGTGGTTTACCTGCAGTGATTACAATACGCCTGTAAAGAATCCATTCAGGGCTCAAAATGCAGTGCATCTTCAGCTGTAACATATTGTCAGTCTATGTATCAATCCAATCATAATCGTAGGTGGCATGATACTCAGATTCTCGATTGGGTCATACAAGACATGGTAAATACTGTGTACCTCAAGTGGGTCAAGTACTTAAAGGCTTAATATTATTGCCCAGGACTGATTCTCAGCTCTCCAGTACTGTCCTATAGGGCCAGTGGTGACTCCAAAGCACCCAAAGTTTGTAAAAATGTTTCACCCCTAAAGAAAATTGTAAAAACAAAAGTATTGAACAGGAGTTAAAGTTAAGCACTCAGAATCAGTAGATTGTTAAGGAGTAGTATTGGTGCGCCCCTAGTCAGGATTGCTGAGTGTGATGTTATATTCCTGGTTTTCCTGCCTGGTTCTCTCCGGTTCACCGTTGGTTTTCCAATGATAAGCTTATCTGGGATAACACTGGAGGTGTCTGGCTGTCTGTCCCGGAGCTGGTTTCACTCACTTAAAGCTCTTATCAGAGATGGAGAGTGGGTGGGGATGTGGGGGGTTGGGTGGGAGTTTTTTTTTTCTTTTTCACTCTCCTCTGCCCTTACTTTTGTTTGCCAGATTTTCCAATTTCTTTGTTTATTTTCCAGCTTCATCTGCATATTTTTAGCCCTAAGCCCACTTAGGCGTGCTGCATTTCACAGTGAGTCACTTTGCAGATAGCATATTTTATAGCATATTTCTGTGTCTCCTAAAATGCAAAGTTGTGCACAGAGCATTAGACAGGGACAAAGGCAGTGCTGGCTGAAGACAGACGCTCGGTTAGCTTCTATTTTCTCCAGTGTGTCAGAGATAAGTGGATCCAGTGTCATCTCCAGACTTGTTTGAACCTGTTGACATCACTTGGCCCTGATAGGCCGGGAGGAGAGGTGATGTCACGTTTCATGTGATGTATTCTTAGGTTTGGATTTAAAATTTAGGCCCGTGATTAACCGCTCCGTGTTCAGACTTGCTTATCCCCACGGGCCGAGTTCTGCTTTGAAAACACATTGTTCAAACTGTTCACTGAGTACAGCGTCAAGACGGTAATCTGTCAACACTCAGGGGAATGTCCAAGCCTGTAATGGAAATGATATGCAGAAGTACATTCATAATTAGGTATGTCATCAAGTGTTACATGTTGAGTCTCTCAGTGTTCATTACTCTGTTGAATCCAAGTTTCAGTTCCCCAAATGCGGACTACACCTGTTGAATAGCACACCGACAAACCTGTTCGTCAGCTTTTAATATAGCTTTAGTTTTATAAGCAAGGATCTAAGTTGGGTCTTATTTTCTAAAATGCAGGTTCACTGCTGCCCAAGATGTGATTCATCTTCACTGTGAGTGTGTGTGTGTTAACACACGTGGAAAGATGTGTGTGCAGAGGGCATAGTGGGTCTGGCATCCCCCTAGTCTCCCAACACGCCTCCTCTTCTCTTAAACTCATATATCATCTTCTAATTACAGGGCAGAGCTGGCTAATGTATCCTCCTCTCTTCTTCTCTCCTATTCGGCAAACTCTTCTCCTCTCTTCTACTATCCTGTCAGCTCTTTTTCCTCTCCTCTGCTCCTGTCCCCTCCTCTCTCCTCCTCTCCCGCCAGCTCCTCTTTTCTCCCCGGTGAGCTGATAATTACAGTAAAGGACAGCGCCGCAGTCTACAAATTACCGCTGTGATTCTAACACCAGTGCTCTTGCAATTGTCTGGTGTTGTGGTTTGCAGAGCCATGCTTTTGTCTCTCTCCCTCTCTCTCTCTCTTTCTCTCTACTCTTGTGTATGAGTCACATGATGACCCCGCCGTGACCCTCAGCTGTGCTCTCATTGGTGGTCCACTGACCTACCCGGGAAAGCTGTAGCACAATTGCTCAAGTCTGTGCTCTTGTGTGTACATGGTGGGAGGTGGGAGGTGGGAGGTGGGGCTGCCTGCCGTTGTCATCTCTACATGCTGAGACAGATTTCTCATCTACTGTACCTGTATTGTTCTATTGTTCTACCCCCCCCCCCCCCCCCCCCCCCCCCCCCCTTCCTCTTTCCTACTCTTTCCTCGGTCCAAACTATGAGTGATATGCAACTGAAATTTGTTTTCGCGGTAATACGATCCTGGCATGCAGTACAGCACGAAGCTATAAGTCTCTCGTACCCACAGAGGCACTGTGATTTGGATTTGCTGTTGTTTTGGTTCAGTCTTTGAGGTTATGGTGATCAGCTGTGCCATCACTGCTTTTGGCTTCCTTGGGTTTTGCTTTTGCCTCGACATTTCCGTGAAGCTCTTGGTGAGAGTGCAGTATGTAGATTTGTGAGGAGATGATCACTATGATTGTGTTGAAACCGGTTTTGCAAAGGATCTCAAATGCCAATTCAGTTTGCTTATCGCTTAGAGACAACTTCCCTCGTCGCCTTTTTACAGTAAGGCCTCCATGTGTCAAAGTGAAACGAAGACCATGAACGCAGCCGAGTTTCACCCTGTTGATTGTGCGTCTGCCAGTCGGCTGGTTTAGATAAATGCATGAGGTCAGACATCCCAGTTTCCTCTTCCTGTTTCGTTGTCCTAGTGACCGTCCCTCTCATGCTCTCCCTCCTCTGGTCTTCTTTTCTCCTCAGTATGGGGCAGAGTTCCGCCGGTTCTCTGTGGACCGGGTCAAGCCCGGCAAGTTCGAAGAGTTCTACAAGCTCATTATGCATATTCACCGCATCGCCAACATGGAGGTGATGATCGGCTACGCTGACGTCCACGGCGACCTGCTGCCCATCAACAACGACGACAACTTCTGCAAGGCGGTGTCAACGGCGCACCCGCTGCTCAGGATCTTCATCCAGAGACAAGGTAGGTCGTCTGAAGAGGGTGCAGGGCAGGGTGGCCTCGTTTGGGCATTTCTTACATTTATTACACCGCAGGATTTAGTCGGCAGTCTTTTTCTCCAACATCAGTTATACTGTTTCCCAGGTTAGTTTAAGCAGACTTTGGATGGGCATTGGGGTTTTGTCTTGTCTCGAAATATTCTGCACCTGGTAAATCTATAACTGATACAAAATTTCTATTTCCAGTAAACAAGCCTCATCTATTGAGTTAACTGCGTCTTGGACCCCAATTATTGTGCTAACTCTAATCAAAACAAGTTTCCCCACAGAATATTTCCTCATCCAATTATGTTTTTCTTCCCTGGGAACTCTAGGCCTTTTTGTTTACCTCATGCAAAGGCTCTGTGTGTTTGTGTGTGTGTGTGTGTGTTGTGTGTGTGTGTATGTGTGTGTGTTTTGTGTTTCCTGCCCTCTTATTGGCTGGATCTGTCTCAGTCTGTGTCTGTCTGCCCGGCTAAGTCCTGTGTCTTATCCAGAGGAAGGGCTTGCAGGCAGACGAGCACACACACACACACACACACACACACACACACACACACACACACACACACACAGAGGCCGGTGCCGTGGCAGCCCCATAGAAATCAGGTCATTGAGCAAAGCCTGTATCCCGGCATACCAGACATTACTGAGAGACAAAAGATCTGCATGAAAAGAGAGACTCCTTACTGAGCTCCCTCTGTGTGTGTGTGTGTGTGTGTGTGTGTGTGTGTGTGTGTGTGTGTGTGTGTGTGTGTGTGTGTGTGTGTGTGTGTGTGTGTGTGTGCGCATTTGCTCAAAGACAACACCACAGAGCCCTGAATGGGAACCAGCTCTAGTCTTCCTCTCTATCCCTCTCTCCATCTCTCCCTCTCTCTCTCTCATATTGATCCCAGCTTTGGAGTGGGCCTTGCCTGCCTGCCAGCCAGCCAGTGAGCGAGCATACAAATGAATCTATCACCATTCACGTCCATTCATGCCCCAATCCTTCTTGGAATGTCCCTCGCTCACTTGTGTATTGAACATGTACACTCCAGGGTATTGTTTTAATTGTACTTCAGTGGCTGAACTACAAAAGCTGGCCACAATGTGCTGAATTATCTTGTCGCAGATTGCAGATAGAAAGAAGGTTTGGCTATTCAAGAGGCCCCACCAGAATCCCCCTTAGTGCAATACAGTGTCTTGAGAGGCAATATGGCTTGAGCTGAATAAACTGGTTGTACTTTGGGTTGGATATCTGCAAGTTATGCAGTGTAAATGTAAAACTTTTGATTGTGAATTAACCGGCTTTTGAGTTTCAAAATAGAGTTTTGTATCTGCTAATAAACTTTGGTAGATTTATCCAGTGTGTCTAATTTATGATGAATGTACTGGTGTGGCATAAGATAGCATAGTGAGGAAAGTGTTAGTCATTACCAATGGCTGCAATACTTTTAGTTAGTAATTTATAGGGGAGCACAAATTGGGCATTAACATTTGGCTCCTATGTACTAGTTTCTTACTAGTTGCCCTGAAAGTGATGTTGAACTTTGTTGGTACCTTTGGTTGTGTAGATCCCTGGCCGTGATATAACCCCAAAATCAGCGATTTTCTGTTACCTGTTGCTCTGGTAGAGGAGATTGGAGAATTGTGTTTATTTTTCTCCTCTCCATTCACTGCTATTGTGTAGTGAAACAGGTCTCAAAATCACACTTCTAGCACATAAACGAACACGAACAAAGCAGATTCTGACAATATATTAAAAAAAATAGTCCTGTCACTGAATTGTGGTTAAGTGAATCGCCTTCTTTATGTTTATTAAACCTTTCAGTTTGAACAAGTGTAACACCGAAATCCGGTCGCAGGCCGCTTATGCCGATAGAACAAAGAAAACAGCATGTTTACCAATAATTGTAGATGGGCGGAAAAAAGTGAGACCGTTTTTTAATATATTGGCAGAATCTGCTTTGTCAAAGTCCTGTCTCCCACCTTTTTTCACCTATTTGTGCTTCCCATTGTGCAATTGTGTGCCAAGAAACATTGATTGCTGAAATTTCGAGAAAATTATCTCAGACTTGTCAAACAAACCTTTGAATGAATACTCATCTCTTCAAAAAGCATTTAACATCCCACCCCCTCCCTCCCCCTCTTTCTTATTTTGGTTGCTTGTAATGTTTGCAGTCTAGGAATTTAAGCGTATTGCAAGGCATCAGCTAAAATGTAACTGAATAATATAATAATTCATCCCTGAGACCCATTGTTGGGTGTCCCAGTGGTTTCTTCTTTCCTCTCTGTCCTGTCCAGCTCCACACCATTATAAATCCAGAAGGGGTGTTCTGTTTTCACTGGGCTGGGGTGAATACCATGCACCAGACACTCATGACCTTTGTCACATCCTCTTTCCCCCCCATTCCCATTTCCTGTCGCTCTCCACAGTATCCTATCTAACAAAGGAGAAATGCCATAAAAATCTTTAAAAATACCAAAGGGATTGACCCTGGCTGAAGGACGGCTCTGGTTGCCCATAGGACGGGCCAGTGCTTGTGTTGTTGTGGTAGTTGTGGTGTAAACAGAGCGCTGACATGGTGATGTGGTCGAGGGGAATGTGCGCTGCTGTGACTCCTGATGCTGCGCCAGTCTGAGTATCCTAAGCCTCACTGGAGGCTATTGTTAGTGGCCAGACAAAGAGGTGTGTGTATGACTGTGTATGTACCTCATGTCTCAGAAGAGTGGCCTTGCACCCCTTAGCACACACGCACGAGAAAGAGAGAGAGAGAGAGTGAGAGAGTGTGTGTATGTGTGTGAGATAAGCGGCCTCAGCAATGACGGTGCCAGGCAGTACCAGCCTACCAACGCAGGTCATCAGCGAGTGGGATCTTAGTGTCACCATGTATCTTCTCCTCCTTCCCAGTCAGCAGACCACCCGAGATGAAGGAATGGGCTTCACACACACACACACACACACACACACACACACACACACACACACACACACACATAAAGACACTGTGACTCACCCCTCTGACACAGTGTGGACATTCTAACTAACTTAAAGTGGACCGGTCTTTCACATGCATACAAGCAAAAAAACGAAACGCACAAGTGAGCCAACACTTAACGCGGCCTTTGTCTCTCGCGTTTTGTTTTTCACTAAAAAGGCAAGTAATGAAAAGGTGATTCCAAATGCAAAAAAGTTTTTACAAATTTACGGACAGATTTCACAGTAACTGCCTTTCAGACTTTTACCAGTTAGTCAAAGATGAGACACAAAGACAAGACGGGAGACGGAAGCTTCAAGGGCAAAGGAGAGGAAAAATGGGAACGGAGAGGAGAGGTCTCCAAGGTTGTGTGTGTGTGTGTGCGTGTGTGCGAGGAAAGAGGGAGAGCGTGTGCATACGTTGATAAAGGTCCATTGATGTGTCAAGGTGTGGGGACAGAGCTGGGTTTTGCTCTGCTGCGCTGGTTGAGTAATACTCCCTCAGATCTCTGTAGCTCATAACTCACTCAGATGGACCCCCTCCCCCCCACCCCGGGATCAGACATCTTTTTGTTTCATTTGACTGGCCCACTGTCTGACTGTGTGTGTGTGTGTGTGTGTGTGTACGGACGGATCCACCTTTGCTTCATATAAAAACAGTTACCGTTGTGTGTGTGTCTACCTGACAGCCCCTCGGGGCTCAGATTGCCATTGTTGGTAGGATCATTTGAACACGTGCAGCAGTTGTATGGTGATATAGCAATAATCCCTGCTGCTGTTACCTCTTATTCCCTCTGACGAATGACGGCAGCTCATTTAATGATGACCTTTACCAAGGTAATAGAGGTTTACACTTTGTGGCTTTGCTCCTCAACAATACACGGTAACCTCTAAACGTAGATGCTTGGCATACTGCACCTGTCTGATATTGGGCAATACTTGTCTTCTGTCAGAGTAAGGGGACGTTAAAGGATAACACTGGTGGTTTTTTTTGTTAAGTTTGCACCAGTTATCTAGGTTGCCTCTCTCCTTTACATTCTTCCTGGTTTGTCTGCACACAGACAGTGTAGTTGGAGACATCAGGGCTAATTTTCCTCCCTTCAGAAGAAGCCATTTGCTGCCATTCATTCTTGTATCGTATGAAAAACAACTACAGACTTGAAAATTGCCTGAGCGAGATAATCCATCACAGTAAACATGACACCTTAATTTAGTTTTGTCCAAGTTTATTTCATTGTTGTTTCATTGTGCCTAAGAGTTGTTTTCGTTGTTTCTTTCTTTGTTGCTTTATACTAGGAAGGTTTTCATTCCAGAACATTGTATCTCATTGCACAATACTTCAAAAATGTAGATGATCCTGAAGTAATCTGTGTCACTTTGCCAGCAATGCCAGCAATGTGCCATTAGCTGTTACATTTTTCAATTGGGAGATATTTCACTTTAGCACAGTACTGTTCATTAGAATGCAAATTGTGAAGTCCTCTGATCAAGGACAAGAAATTGTCATGTATCTGAGTGTAGAATGTCTTTTTATTTGTCCTACAATTCTGCACAAAGTCTTAATTCCTTTACATAATTGCCTCATCCAGAGGCAGTGGAGCCATGTTTGTTTACAAAATAATGATTAACAAAGGAGCGAAATTAGATTTTCAGAAACCTTATCTTGGACCACTGAGCCGTTCATTAATGTTTAAACAGCATAAATCATTGTTTTGTTTACTGAGTGACTGCTAGGAGGCAGATAACGATTGAGGATGGGCATGTATACATTAGTGTACAATTTGCATGTCAGTGCCTGTCTGTACTTCTTGCTTTAGAAGGGATGTTTTAGGAGGCAAGAAAACTGAGTAGAGAGAAAGAGTTTGGGCTAAAGAAGAGTGAGTGAACCAGGCCTGTATATGGAGGTGGACTCCTTGTCTGGTGAGTGTGTGGGTGTGTGATTGTAGTAGTTCAGTCGTGTGTAGTCAGCTGGTGATTGATGTTAGATTGGGGTCAGGGAAACGCACACACACAATTTACCATTTAAAATGGCTGTAGAGAGAAAAGGATAGATTTGCAATATATTGATCTGGGTCCAGCCTTCCCATTTAATACATTTGGTTCAGATTTGTAGTCATAAACTGATCCTGCTTCTGCCACTTTGTTGCAAGAGGCAACCTCACTCTGATGCTGAATGTACAATACTCTTGAGTTTGATATCTAGGTAGTCTGAGTGCTTTGTATGAAACCTTTTATGGTGTGTTTATCTACGGTAAAAACTATCATGAGTACTAACTGTCCATTCATGTTCTTCCTCTTATGCAAAATTATGCAAAATATGATATGGATAACCCTGAAGGGAAGGCTGCCTCCATATTTTTAGACAGACATAGCTGACATAGCTGTCCGGACAGGAAACCGGCCTCTGAGCTGATGGATTCCCAGTTCACCAGCTGCTTTCACTGTTTTAAGATAAGATGAAAGATGAAATATGAATGATTCCCATGGGGAAACTGGGTCACAGCAGCAGCAAAGCATTGGATAAGAACAAGTATTTAGCTTATCTATTCTGCCAAATCTGATTTTAGAGTAGAATAGGACCTCTGAATGAAGGCTGGTTAACAAAGTGGCTGGTAGAGGAGGCAAATTTAGTAGCCACAGTCAAAATGTACCAGCAGTTGGTAGGTGGCTACTAAGTCCCTGATGGCTTTTAGTTATCTAGATGATAGTCTTTTGCACACTAGAGGACAGGTAAGCTGGAGTTCAAATAAGGTTATGTATACTGAATTTAGTTTCATTTCAATCTTACCTGTAATTACACCAACAGACTACACATCATGTCTTCAGCCAAGCAAAACACACTCCTGCTTTTGCCAAGCTAAGTTTTGGGGGGAAATCTAGTTGTTTTTGTAGACAGTGCCAGCGGCCTGCACACAGACTAAACTTTCAACAAACGAGAAGAGACCCCTCTTTCGCAAAGGCCCGAAAGTTTAAATAAATACAGCAGATGAGATGAGGTAGGCCAAGGTCGTGTGTGCGTGGCTCCGTATCTAGCGTGCTGCTGTGTGCTTGGGTGCACAGCCTGGTAACCCGACTGCTATCCACACCTGTGAAAACTGGACGACCAGATATCCACATCAGCCAAACCAAAAGAGAGACGTGGCGCCCCAGCACAAATAAAAAGAGTCCAAATCTAATGGCAAGCGTGCCAGTTTAAGCTGACCGAAAAGTGCCGACGTCCAAATCAGTGCACTTTCTCAAGAATTGGACCACACAGTTACTTGGAGATCAAAAGAACTGCAGCCAGCAGGCAACTAGCATCGTCGTAGTTCTATGGCATTATATTTCTATGTGTTTCTGTGACTCTAAAAGAATTTAACGCGTCTCTTCATGTTGTAGACTTTCTACTCTAGGCTTTCTTGTGAAATCATAAATCTGTTGTTAATAGAACAAAGCTTGGCACGCTATGAATAGAGAGGTGTCATTTACACTCATGCTTCTTAAGCACTAAGGGAGTAATAGCCCGCTGGAAAACTGATGTGTGCAGCGAGTTGGAATTATTTGAGTGAGAAATTCATTAACTGTTTTGGTCTACTTGTCATCACCCTAAGAAAAGGCCTGTGTTCTTAGGAAACTGTTGATCCATGCGTAACTGTTCATTTATAATAGTGTAAAAAATCTGCTGTCTTATAGAAAAATTAGCAATATGAGAAAAATCTGCCTCGAAGGAAGGTCTAGTTATCACAACAGTACCTACCTAATCTTTATTTATATCCCCACAGGTGTGTATGCAGAGGTTAAGGGGTATGGGTGATTTGGGATTAGGCGAAGTCTTGACCTAAACCTGACCTGGCCTGACCTTTCTGGCTATAAAGTCATAGGAGAGGGAGCTCTGATTACCCATCAGCCACCTGGCCGGCTGTCTTCATCTGCTGCTGCTTTGAGTCTTTCAGACGTTTTCTGTGGAATTTTGTTCTTAAAGGTGCAATCTGTTACTTAACTCTCAATCTAAAACATAATGAAACATCCATATGAGACAATATAGAGAGAAGTAACATTGAGCCATTAAGGTCGGAGAAACTGAAATGGAGAGGAGTTTGGGTGGGTGATGGTTTCTGTTACACAATAGTTTTAATGATCATCTGTTTCCAATCCACTCATGAAAGAAGTAATTCTATGGCAATTAGAAATCTCATTTCTACAATTGACATGTTGGATTGCTGTAGACAAGCTGTAATTTCTATTTAACTATTGAACATTGTTGACAGCTTAATGTTGCTCCGTTGTCACTTTAGTTTCCTTAACTTTCATCCTTACTCATTATTAACTGGGAGTTACTGTTACATTTCAAGTGATCGGCTGTGAATCACCATCTCATCCTAACTTTTTTTTTTTTTCATTTATTGCCTGTACACTAGTAGCTACACATCTCAAATCAGTCAGGTAACAATATTGCAAATTCTCTCACTGTGTAGCGCCTGCATAGGTTTAATGTATTGAATGTATAATGCAGCTATTATGCTTCTCAGATCGACAGTCTCTGCTCCTTTTTTTAGTTTGTATGTCGTAGCGGCCGACTGCAGGGATCCTGTCAGCACATCTGGCCTCTCTTACACCATGGCCAAAGGGCTTCTGAGAACGTGTGTGTGTGTGTGTGTGTGTGTGTGTGTGTGTGTGTGTGTACCTACGTGCATTGACATACTTGTCTGTGTATTCTTTGTTTTCTGTGCTTTTGCCCACATGTTCTGTTCACTAGATGAGAGTGAGATTGTGTCTGTGTGACAGATGTGTCAACAACATGCCGGTGCTCAGGCACTGCAGCCGTAGTTTGCAGCTTTGACCTCGGTGCATTTGATCTGTGCAGACGAGAGGGAAAGAGCCAGCGCAGTAATTGGTGACGGCTCTTTATCCCGGCCAGTCCACAGAAATCTGATTTAGCCCTCTGGTACTAGATTAGATTAGATCTCTTGATTAGTATAGATAATGCAATGTTTATTCATGCCACTGTGCAAGCTTTTTGTTTTTTCCCCTTTTGCTCTTTTGCCTTTTGAAAGCTTTTTAGCGGATTATACAGCTCACGTGCCGGCCAAACAATCAAATACCATGATAGAAAGAGGGCACCCTTGCCTCATAACGGCAATCTATTTTTGGCCATATGAAGGCACTGACTGTGCGGTAGACTTGCCTTATTGTGCATTTGTGGCTACGGTCCCTTTGCACAACATCCAAGTCTTTGAGAGTGAGTTTGAGTGGGGTCTATTGTGCCGGGGCCTCCAGTACCTCTGGTCTTTGTGCTTGGTGAGAGCGGGGCCTCGGGCCCTGGAGCTGGTTGAGTGAAAAGGATCGTTATGAAACGGCATGTCCGCTCACTGCCTGCTGCTCCTTGAAGGAGAAGACAACCAGCTGTCAGTTAAAACACATCTCTCTTTCTTCTCCTCTCTCTTGTGCTTTTTTCCTCCTCTACATAACCTCCACCCCCATACTTGCTTTCCCTTTCCCTGAGCACTGTGGTGAAAGTGTGCAACTTCGCTGAGAGACTCGAGAGAGACTCTAAAAACACAGTGCAACTTGTCCGTCAGATCATCTTGGTCCCCATTCAAGAATGTTATTTCAGGTAGCTACTTAAACCAATCCCAATTCTTTTCACATTAGAGCTTGTGCATGACTCAACTGTTGAGGGCAAGGGGGGAAACCGCTGCAGACAGTGGGGAGTCAGCCTGACAGAGAGAAAGAGAGGCAGGGGGAAGGAGGGAGGGAGGCCTGGGCAGGTTGAGTCCACCTCCGTCCTGCGGTCTGGCTGCCGTCCCCTTGTTATTTCTCTCTCGTAGCAGTCTGAGTCAACAGAAATCGTGGGATATTCTGGAGAAAACGGGAAGCCCGTGCAAGCAGAGTTGGTGCAAGCAATAACAAATATCATGTATGAACGGACAAAAAAGCCTTTCATTAGAGCTTTTTGTAAGCTTTTGACCGTAGTTGTGTTTTTACACAGACGCTATTACTTTGAGGTTGCATCTGGGTCACATTCAGAAGGCAGCAGCATGGGAAAATGCTTTGCCTTTTGAAAATGCCTCATCCCAGGACAAGCAAGGTGTTGAAGGCCTCGTCGATTTCGTAAAGTTTTCCTATTTGCAGCTGCTGAATGTGACCCTTGGCTCATCTAGATAATGTTTGAACATTGTTATTTTTTTTCCTCTTTCCAATGATTTGTGCGCGTGTGTGTGTGTATGTCTGTGTGTCCCACACCAAATAAATCCACGCCTCTCCAGGAAAGGTTTCTGTGCCGTAAAACATTTTAGGTAGTGTGTGTGGGCTTCTCAATAAAAACTGTGTGTGGCCTTTTCTCTCCGTGTCTCTCACACAATGCCAGCCATAGTTAAAGTGTGATGGAGATGCCTGGTGCCTGGCAGGAGCAGGATAGAGCAGCAGTATCCATGTCTGATGTCTCTTTGTGCCTCTGACTGCAAAGCCATTGCAACCAGCTTGGATGGGGCTGTAAATCATGTCAGCTGGTGCTATAGGGACAAACATGTGCATGAGTGCGCACAAACACCCACCCACACCCATACTTAACGCACACACACACACACACACTCTATGGTTCCATTACATCCACCTTGTGCTTTGCTTTGTGTTCCCTGCCAGGAACACAAAGCAAGTATTAAGAGTTAAGAGTTTGTGAAATGAGTCATTTTACGATCATGGCACAATAGTATTTTTTTTCTGCAACTCCAAAAATGTGACAAATGTTTCCTTGAAGAAAAAACTTGCATGGGGAGTTTTATTGGGGTTATGTGAGGTGAAGTTTGCAGAGGATGCACACATTTCATGTTTCCTTTTTGAGCACCACATAAACACACTCACTCACACACACACACTCAGAGTTACCCCTCTTTTAATCCATCTTTCTGGCTGTCTTTATGCATCACAAATCACAACCTCTCTCTCTCGCTCACATTTGCTTTCAACTGTCTGATCTCAAACCCGAGCGGGGGAGGTCCTGTGTTTTAATTAAACTTTTTAAGGTCTGTTGTGCTTGGCAAACTTATATTGGTGTTTGTGTTTCCTAAGTCCCTGCTTCATTTTGGTTTACGACCCCACTTTGAACTGTGTCTCTGCTCCCCCACAATGAAGTTTCCAGACACTGTGGGATAGAAGTGTCTGTGTCAGGGAGCTTTTAACCTGGGACACTCCAACCATGTGTTGAACCTATTTGTCACTTTTTTTTCACAGCTCTCTCCTGGTTGTAGTCAGTAGATCACATAGATGGAGGTAGCTATGCAAATAAGCCCGCTGAGCTTATTTCATTTTTTTCCTATAAAAACCAGTGTCAACAATTTTTCCATGATTGTTTTTTTTGTCTGTAACGGACAGATGTCGTTGTCCCTCATGACCAGAATACGTTTTATGACGCTGGGGTCTAGCTAAGCCATTTAAAGTGGATTGTATGGGGGTGAATAGGAGAATCAACCATTTTTTTCCTCAATTGCTAAAGTTTTCTCCAACATTTGAAATGCAAATCCTCTGCAGGACACAGGATTTTTAGTTGCTCATGTTGATCGCAGTAGACCAAATATTGGTAGTTCCTCTCAGTTCAACAATGGCATTGCATTCCTACAGAGTTCAATTATGTCAAGTCCAATTCTCAGAAGGCAGCAACTGAAGTGAAATCAGCCTCATTCTGCATCTAAATAAGCACAGACGCAGACCCTGGAAATTGTATGCTGGATGTGATGAATATAGCCGGTCCTCCAGGGACAAACAAACAACTTCCTAAGCCACCGCCACCGTGGCCACTCCCCAGCAGCATGAACCTTCAAAGAGAGAAAACAAGCTTGAAATGCTTCAGTTCCTTCCGCTCTCGTTTCTTTCCCTTGGTTTATGGCTTAGAAGTGGGATGAGACCTGTAATGTGTGTGTGTGTGTCTGTGAGTTTGTTGACTCGCTGTGTGTACTTGGTGTTGGTTTTTTTTCTTTGTGTATGTTTGTATGATCATGTGTCTCAAGAATCGGGAAGGCTTATTTTAGTAGTTTCTTGTAACACCAGGCAGTGTTTTGTGGGAGCTGGTCCTGTCCCAGTCCAGTGTGGTTTTGAGTCTGGTTAAGATGGCCCCTGTTCTGGGCGGGACCCCTGCAACCAGCACATAGAGGGTCATGGAGAGGGAAGCACGCATAAATGATAATGCATCGCAGTTTTCAGAGGACTTCTTTCTCGACCGACCATTTAGCACTGATGTTCAACAATCATACAGGGAGAAATCCATTGTAGAAGAGCCAGAGATACCAATTTCACCAATCACCCATCAATAGACCAGAATGCAATGCAGCCACAAGACTTGTTGCATTTTGACTAAGCGGCATGACTCCCACTTTTTCTCGACTGGAAAACCTCTCACTCTGCTATCGCTATCGCTCTCTCCACCTACACGTATAACCCACAACTGAATTCACGCCTGTTCTCTGCGGCTTGTTGAACGTCATTCTGGGAAATGTAGGAAATGATTAACTGAACTGGAAGTAGACCAGACAGGTTGAGGGAAAGTGGGTACACCAAAAACACTTCATCACAAAATACATTTCCTGGAATGCACTGAACAAGACAGATTGATGATATTTAACAGTGTAAGAGTGTAACAGAGTATCCGAGGGTGGATTTTTCCTTTTAACCAGAGCCGAGACGATACCGAGAATGGTTGTATCTGAAAATATGGTGGAAAATTCCCAGGCCAAGTTTAGACCCAAGCAATCAGTGAAGTGAAGGAACAGGGTGAAGATTTTGGGGTAAGAGAGCAGGGAATAGGGACGCTGGGTGGGTGTTAGTGGGTTTTTGAGGGAGGAGTTGCTGGTTTGTGCAGAGACGGCTTGCTGTGAGACTGCTCACTCCAGTTCCTCCCTAATTACAGCTCTACTGGAGGACAAGGCCAGACATGCTGTGTGTGTGTGTGTGTGTGTGTGTGTGTCTACTGTTTCCTGTATCATTCACACAAGCGTTAATGTAATGTAATGAACAAAACTGCAAGCTTGTGTGAATACTTGATTCCTTTGAGTACACTCTAGTTTACCTCACTTTACTGAAGCAAACTTTAGCTTGAAAAGAGTCCAGTTGACTCTGAATTGAGCTGTAGGATATGGCACATACCAGATGAAATGCTGGATTTCTCCTCAATCTGATTTCACTCATGCCTCACAAATTTCTGAGGTTAATTTTGGGGTTTCAGGATGCTCAATCAAATTTCCTACTTGTCTCTTGAGTATTGTTTTGGTCTGTTATGCAAGGACACACCATCTCTATCTGGAATACTATTTGGAATACATTGATATTTTCTGGATCGTCTTCACTTTTTATTGAAGTTAAGCTTAAAGGACAGTTTCCAAATCGGTTAGCTCATTTAAATGCTCATAAGCCTCATGTTCTAAGCAGCAGCACCACAATTACTTCAATCTCTGGCCTCAATTAGAAGCAACATGCAGCTTTCTGGCATGAGCAGATTGAGCCATGAGAAGTGCTTGCTAGCTAGCGCACTAACAGCCTAGCATTGCCTCTGCAAAGGGTTATTTTGGGAGTCCATAATTACAAAGGAGGGACTGACTTCGCTTCTCGACAGTTCACCCACAGCAAACACACTCACCACTGGCAAGGCCGGCTGCAGAGCCACCCAGCTCACTTCAGGTTAGCCGTGCCTTGTTGGCTACAAAGGCTCGTGCTAATTGGCGCAAGCTAGCCCATGCTACGTTAGGTTTAATAACGGAGTAAAGATAATTAGCAAGGATAACAGGGCTCTTTTTATCTTTTCTTCTATTAGTCTCCTCACCAACCCCCTCTCACACTCTCTCAGAAGTCTTTGTTCTTGTACTTTGTGAGGAAAGGAATGGTAAACATATTCTCACCTTCATCCTGCTTCTGTATCCATGTAGTCACGGCTGCTTCTTTCACACACTTCTTTTTGATTATGTGAGGTGATTAACACTTGCCATATTGCCTTGAAATGAGAGGAGCCTGTTGTGCATATTGCGATACTACAGACTCTAGCGATGCCCAGGGCACACAGACACACTTGATACACTTGCACATGCAAACCTGTGGTCCACCTCTAAGCATGTGAAGGCATTTATTTTCCTGATTCAATGACCCCGGTCAGAAGTTCATGGTCTCTGAGGCAAAAGTCATCTGGAACCAAATCCACTTAGCATGAAAGCCTGTGCAAACATGGGTGTGTGTAGGGTATGTTGTTTAGATGTGTATGTGCCCCTTTGACTGTGTTTCCATCTGCGTGTGTGTGTGTTTGTGTTTGGCTGGTCAGTGGAACCTCACCAACACAAGGATCCCTGCTTTGGGCAGACTCACTCTGACAGGCCATACGTACATACATACACAGTGAGCCAACATGATTACCCACAATGCACTCTGCACACCAGACCAGGCCTGTAGCGTGAAAAGACTTGTTTATGTATCAGAACATGTGTAGTAAATGTTGCAGTGGGTTTTCCTTGAAATAGCCTGATCCGGTCTAGCTGACAGGGAGTTGACTGTTTTCTTAGGGTTGTTTACTCGTCTCGTATCCCCTCGTGGCCAAGCCACACTGACGAAATCAGAAACCATTTTGTTATTTCCTTTCTTTTTTTATGGAAGAAAGGGGGCTGTGGTTCGCAGTGTTTTGCCTGATGGCAGCTGTCATGACACATTGAATTTGAATTGAATTTGACCGTTGTTTTTTGTGTTATCTCATATTATCTCCAAATAATGTTGGTGTTTTTTATTTTAATTAAGGGTTAATCCTTACACAGAGTATTCTACATGCTTGTGCAACGTGGCACAGTGGGCTTGGAAAGTGCACCATTTCAGGATTGGGAGGGGTGGGGGCTGGTAGTTTGTGTGTGTGTGTGCATACATGCAAGCCACTTTGTTCCTGTGCTTGTGTGTGTGCGTGCTGAACGAATTAAAGGGACAATTAAGCCCAGCTAAAAGGCCTTGTCCAGAGCACAGCCGTATATAGGTCACAGGGCTAAAACAATGAGACAAGCTGTCATTCCCCTAACCAATCTGGCAATTGTTCAGCCATAACTGGCACTTAACTGTACAAGTGCATTTGATTGGCTACAGTGGAGCCAAAAGTATTTCCAATTGGCTATGAAGAATCACCAGAGCTGGCAATCAGTTTGACACAAGCCAGTCTGGATGATTCCCAATTTCCTCTAACATTAACTTAAAGTAAATCTTGAAGAGGCTGTAAAGCATAATACATCTGATCTCTGCTTTGCCCTTATGTTGGGTGTAATTGATTTCCCCAGGAAGATTTCTGCTTTCATCTTTTGTTCTTTAGATATTTGGTTATAATGTTTTGCTTTGATTTGCTCTCCTAAAAGCCATTCACTCTACTTGGTGTATGAATCAACTAATTCTCTTGAAAACTAGATTTTATAAACAATCCCTCCTTGGGCTGTGCTATTTTTTTCCATCTGCATCATTTGTTTGAGTTTTAATTGATGCGAGTGGGATTCAGGGTTAAATTCAGGGCAAATTCAAACTCATTAACCATTGTATGAAATTAAATTGTGCAGTTGTAACACATGTTTTGACATGTGTAAGACAATATTCATAATATATCCCCTGTGTAATTTGATGAAATATCAGTGATGCCTCACTCCTGTGTCACAGTAGAAATATTGTCTGGGAATAGGAAGGCTGAAAGTTAATAACTTTGATTTCCTTATGAAAACACCCCCCACCCCTCCCCCCATACCTTTCGGTGGTAGTCACATATGATTAGTCTACTGCTCATTAAGTCCACTCAGAGTGAATGTAGCCCTAACATTGGTGCATTCAACAAGGTCAGAGTTTCATAATGTTTCGCAATTGTACAGTTGACAACTCATTAAGTTTTTATTCCAAGCCTTGCTATTCAGTAAAATTCATTGTCTTTTGAGCTCCTGAACTGAGTCACAGCAGTCTGGCAGGCACAGACAGATACACTGTGGGAAGACGCTGGTTGCCCCCCGCCCCCACCCCTCTCCAAACATGTGGGCCGCGAGTTGGTCGTAGAATCAGGCCAACTCAGCAGTTCAGCATGGGAGAGGAAGGAAAAGAATGGAGGAGGGGAGGAAAGACGAGGAGGGGAGGAACGAGCGCTGACTCTTGTCCTCAGATGAATTGTGTTCCAGAGACTCGGTGAGACAATGGACACCGACCGCTCAAGTGGAAATACCCCAGCAGACAGTTTTGACTGTGTGTGTGTGTGTGAGAGAGAGAGAGATGAATGTGCCACAGAGAATAGATGAAGTAAACCACTAATGGAGTCAGTGGAGCAAAGCGGGAGCGGGGAGAACCCAGGATATACTGTATGTCAACGCACAGAGGAAGTGTTCGGTTATGCTGTGCGGTTGTGTAAGAGAGGGTGTTGGTGTTTCAGGTGCAGCGCTGGATGGGGCCGAGGCCTGTCCAAGCCTGCAGAGGATTTACCCAATCACACCCAGGGAATGGGGGCCCCTCACCTGGAGACCAGGAAGGAGGCGTGTCTTTGGGGAAAAACACAAAAACCTTGACAGGAAAGGGGTCACTGGGGGTGTTTGGAGTGGTGGCTGGGTCCGACACACACCGATGCAAATCTAATGCCAAATCCTGTGCAAAGGATGAAGAATGGCAATGCCCAACTGCTTGAACACAATCCAAAAATAATGCTGAAAGTGGACAAAAAGCCCACCTTCAGCTGTCCCTGCCCAAAAGTACCATGTTTTATACTCATCATAGCTCTCAGGTGTGTGTGTGTGTTGCTCCGTCTATAACCAAAAATATATTTGTCCATTTAGATACGAGTCCAAAAAATTATCTACTGCAGTTCTGGAGACAAGATTTGCTCTGGCCACTTATGTAAATTGAGTTGTAATTTGTTTGCTTGTTATTCCAGCCCATGGCTGAATAAGAAAAAGGTCTCCAAAGGCAGCTGAATAACAGCAGATCACTTTTCCTGTGGTTTTGGTGAAAGCCCTCTTCAGCAAGAAGCTTACGATGGGATGGACTCTCTCTTCCTCGCTCCCCTGCTCCGGCTCCCTTTCTATTCCCCGCTTTACTCCTTTCTTACTCATTCTGCTTCCTTCCCTCGTTCTTCCTGCTTTCAGCATTCTTCCTCTCCCTCTCATTCTATCGCTGTCTCTGTGTGGCTGTCTGTGCATTGTCTTTTTTCATTTGGTGAATGAAACTATGAGGCCGTGTCGCCAATAGTCAGCAGTTAATTGTCAAAACTTGCTTTTTCTCTCTTCCTCCGCAGTTGTGATACCCTCATGATGAATAGCTCAATTTTGTTTGTGGGTGACTGGCTGGCAGGCTGGTCGGCAGACATGGAAAACCACCAGTTAACTCGCCAGGCATCTGAGAGAGAGAATGAGTCGAAAGGTCACAAGTAGCGTACTAAACTAGTACTCGTTGCTTCACTCTATTTGATTCACCTCCGTTTACCTCTTTACTGACTGGAATTTGTCTGTTTGCAAGTCAGCATCTGTCAGTTTGCTTGATTGTCTATTTCCTTGTCTGCCTGCTTGATTTTCACATCTTCCAGCTTTTCTAGGTCTGTCTAAGGAAGTGTGTGTGTGTGTGTGTGTGTGAGTGTGTAGAGAGACAGAGACCCTAATCCTCCTAGTCTGCCTGTTGTCTGTCACCTACAACTGATGGCAGATTAGAAGGCAGCTCTGGCTCAGATCAGTGCCAACCGGTTGGGGAGGGCGGGGGTGCAGGGGACAAGCTAGGACAGTAGGATGGATGGATGGATATCTAGCATGGACAGACAGGCAGGTAGGTAGGCATAGGTAAGCAGACATTTGGCACTAGAAAGCCAAAGGAATTAACTGATAATGATGTGTGATGCTATAATAAAACAATTTTGGTTGGTACAGAAAACAGGGAGTGAAATGTCACAGAGGGACAGCTTTGCATATTTAGTTTTTTTTTTTTTTTTTTTAAAGCTGAGATATTTCAATTCTAAAATTCAGCTTTCAAATGACTCTATGGCCTTTTTTAGTGTTAGGCAGCTGGACATACAGACCGAGGTATTTTAATGTAGTGTCATATTTTTATTGAAAGTTTCAGTGGTTCATAGATGGTTTATACAATATACATAATGTTTCAGTTTTTTTAGTTTTTTTTTTTACTGCAATTCACTAAACCCATTACATTGGCCATGATTCCATGTCAGCCCCACCATCTAAATAATGTGAAAATATTTCACCGCAACTGTAACACTGGCTGGCTGATGCACTCAATTTCATCATTTTCATAACTGTGAAAAGCAATCTAAACAAGCTTTTTCAAATGAACCGTATTCCCTTCTTCCCTCTCCCAAAGCGAGTCCACATGAATGGTTTCCACACAGGACACATAAACAATGTTCTCTTCATTAAGCGATGTGAAGCAAATCCAATTGAGAGCAAATCTTTTTCAGCCTGGGGCTCGTTAAACATTATTTGATGGGCTAAGAGGCTGGAAGCCACTAAGCTTGTGTTTTTGTATGTAAGTGTAAGAGAGGGATTGAGTGTGTACACAGCAATCGCTATCGTGCACATCTCCCCTGAATGGCTCTCTTTAAGTTGAGTATGGCCTCTATAGAGAAGAAATGGGATGTTTTCATATGGAGAGCATCAAGGCTGGATATCAGGGAATGATACCTATTTGTATTGTACTGATATACTGTACTATACCAACATGATGTTGCTTTTTTCCAGGCATGAAAGAGTATCAAAGAGCAATGAGAAGCTTCAAAATGTAGGCTTCTTACAATGAGAACTCCTGTTTTCTCTTTGTTTAGGGGCATTTTTGTTAAGGCAAATCAATTGTACATGCTCTGATTCTATTCAGGCAGGGTGATTCCATGTTTAACTAATAATCAGAAAATCACTGAACCCTGTCTGCCAGGGGAAATATATTTTCTCTGTCTCTCTCTGTATCTCATGTGGACACACTGTCACACACAAACAGAAGGCCAGACAGGTGGTGAGGGACTCAAGTCCAAGTCTGCTGCTGTGACTTGTGTCACCTGGCCTCACTTCACCGCCAGAATCTGTTCCCCTCGATCCCTTAATTTCCAAAATGTTCATAGTATATTTAGTGTGTGTTTCGTCATAGTGGGTTGAGGGACTTCAGCGTATTTGTGTTTACTACTTCAACCTGAATCTTCATTCCAAAATACTCTATATCTATTTTGGGGGAAAAAACTCAATATTACAAGAATACATCCTATATGATTTCGTAAGTAAAGTGTCCAAGATGGCCATTAACTTTGCTAATATTCCACAATGAGATTCACTTCCATCTATTCAGTCTTCATGTGGTAGTAAGCACTGTAGTGACTCTAGCCAGGCAGCTTTAGTTCCTGTGGGGCAGATGGCAGTGACGAGTTTGCTCAACATAAACCAACAGCATGTGTTCTCTGGGTTGGGAACATGCATATGAACGCCAGAGAGGCAGCTGGATTAAAACCAGAAGCAGTAGTTACTTATATTTAAGAGAAAGGAGGAGGGAGGAAGGGTTGGTGAACCCCCGTCCTGCACCAGGACTTTCTCCTGAAGGAGTGCACGCTTGGTGGAGTGGAGAAGAGTTTTCCTTTTTGAAAGGGTTGTGGAGGAATGCAAGACCTGTCTACTCCATCGCACCCTCCTCTTCCTCCCACTTTGATGTTCCACCCTCCCCCTCCTCCCCCACCTCCCACCCCATACACACACACCTTGAAGCCACCCCCTCTTTCATTTCCCTGGGTGCACACAAGCATATACACACACATCCTCTCTAACTCCCTCCCTCACTTCTTTAAATATCCTTCCCTCTCTCTCTCTCTCTCGCACCCCCTCTCCCCCTCGTAAGTTGGCCCATAACCTGCAGAAATGGGATGCGTATGAATAAAAGGGGGGGGGGAGGGGTCGGATACCTGCGGCGAGTCTTAAACCTGTGACTCTTTCCCCGCCCCACCGTACGCACAGACCGAGCCAGAGCAGAGCAGACAAGGCAGCTCCATTTAACTTGTCCCAGATGTGCAGGCAGGCAGGCAGACCCCTGTGTGCCGTGGTAACTGCCAGTGAAAGAAGTGTAGGGAGTAAAGGAAGGGGGGGGTGCGGGGGGGGGGGGGGGGCGAGGCATGCTGGGTGAGCAGCAGGAGCATTAAAAGCATTACCCAAGACAGCCTACATGCACGCAGGCACACACACACTTTCAAGTCTCAGAGTCTTGTCTTGTTCCATTCTGGGTCACCTTCAGGAAACGACTCAACTGCGGTCTTTCCCTAATCCGCTTGTTGACAGTCGCTCACCTGATTCTCACCTGGCTGTTGTTAGTTTCTTTTTGACATTGTCAGTGTTTGTTCTCTTTCTTTGTCCTTCGGAAGCACGGAACAATGCAATGCAGGATTGTGGGCCTGTGAAGTCTGCAAAGAGGTCTACATGACGATCGAGGCTTGCTCTCTCTCTTGTCTCTCTTTGCCCCCACTTTCTCGAATGAGCAGGCAGTAGGAAGTCGGATGGCAGTGAATGAATGCAGTTATGCTTGCTTGTACACTTCCTGTGAAAAGTTTGGACACACCTGATTGAATGTGGTATGTTTTTCAAGCCATTTTGATCCAAAGGCTTATGCTTGAATGCTTGAAATTTGTTTTTAGACAAATATAAATAGTGAAGTTGAAGCCTATGTTTGAATTTCTTTCCAAAGCCTTTGCTTTTCCATTAAGGCAAAGGGTGGCTACTTTAAAGACTCTAAAATACAAGATAGTTTTGATTTGTTTAATACTTTTTGGGTCGCTGCATAATTCCATTTGTGTTATTTCATAGTTCTGATGTCTTTACTATTATTCTAAAATGTGGAAAATAGTTAAAATAAAGAAAAATGTGGTATGTTCAGACGTTTGGCTGGTAGTGTGTGTGTGCCCTTGCATGTGTGCGCACTACTGTGTGTTCATGCACCCCACATAACACGACACGCACAAGATCACAGAAACTTCCAGTAAGTTCAAACCCCAACCTTCACTGCAGCTGTAGACTACGGCTGCGTACGCTTTCAGGCCTCTCCAAATTTCCACCCAGGCCCTGCCTCAACCACCCCTGCAAGAATGTGAAATATGTTTGCTTGTTTAAAAAAAAAGTTCTTCTTTATTCAGTCTGGATTCTCTTTTTCCATGTTAGTGTTAGCTGAATATCTTGGCAGTGGTCTGCTCCTAAACACACAGATAGACTTCCCCGCCGTTTTCAATGGGGAATAGAAAAGAGGTCCAAGAATACTGATTGTTTTGGGTCATTCCTTACGTTTATATGTGTACATCCCATTGGAAGGCGCTCCAAAAATTTTAATCTGACAAGTAACAGGCGAGGTGAAGCCAAATAAAGTTGCAAGTTTCATTTACATATTGCGTTCACAGCAGGCACTCGTGATGCTAATTCATTTTCATGTCATCTGCACTTACTTAAATGCACAGCACTGTTTTGGTATTTGATGTAGCTCATTTACATGGGAGAGAAATGTAGGAACTGGTTGTCGAGCGCCTTATGTTGTATTTTGATGTGTTGTGTGAAACCACAGGAGACTTATGAAAACCAGTTCTTTCTGACACCGACGCTATGAGAAAAAGCGATACGCTACTCTCTGCATTTCATTAAAACAAGTCCTTTCTAATGCAAACGGGGCAACAACAAAAAAATGCAAATGCTGGGAAAGGAAAAAATGTTTCAGTCAGGACTCTTACCCTTACTGTACTGTATTGTACTGGGCTGCTTTGTTTTGTCCTGCAGTGCTCTGCTCTGTCATGTGCTGTTTCATTCTGTTCTACTCTGCTCTTTGCCATATACTGGTGGTTTTGAGGAGGTTCCAGCTGTGTGTGTGTGTGTGTGTGTGTGTGTGTGTGTGTGTGAGTGAGTCTGTGGGGCCCAGGAATGAAGCCCACTGCCACAGCAGCCAGTGACCTAATGTAAAAGGCAGCAGAGTCTAGCACTATTCACTATTTTCTCTGCGTCTCGTCTCTCTCTCTCGCTCTCTCTCTCTCTCGCTCTCTCTCTCTGTCTCTCTCTCTCTCTCCCTCTCTCTCTCCCTCTCTCTCTTTCTCGCTCTCCAGTGATTCTGGTCTCTCCTGTCACTAAGCACTTTGTCACGCTTGGCCGAAAACCATGACGGGGGCGGGGGCAGTCGGGGGTGTGATGGATGCAGGAATGTGTCTTGCGTGGATATACTGTAGCTGGATATTGATAGAGCCACTGGCCCCAGGTCAGTGGCTGTAGTTTCACCACAGTGGTTTGATGAATACAAGCTGATCTGAGCTCAGACATTCAGACATGCATCCCCCCCATTCTGTCAGCTTGTCCAGAAGACTAAACTGGCATATAACATTTAGTTAGATTTTCCAAATTTGACTACCAGTCAAAAGTTTGGACACACGCATTTGTCTTTATTTTTACTATTTTTCACATTGATGATCATGACCAAAAAAGTGTTAAACAAATCAAAACTATCTTATATTTTAGATTCTTTTTCTTTCTTTGGGAATTTTAGATTCCTCAATCCCCATCTACAAAGAAAGCATTTTTTCACTCATTTTTTCTACTCCTACATTCCATGTTTTCCATCTCATTCACTTGTATTCATACTTAACTGCAGTATTCTTGGCATGGTGTGTTTGCGCCACATTAGTTTGCTATATTGTCTCTGTGGAGCAGTCTGAAAGGATTGTGTGTGTGTAAGCTGCCCAGTTAGGCTGCTAGTGTCAGGGTCATACCAAAATATCACTACCTCTTGCAGGGGTCACAACCCCGAGGCGAACCACTGAACCTGCTCTGAGGGTGTCCATGTTGTCGCCTCCACCCCCGAGCCCCACATGCACGTACTTAAGCAATCAGCCCATGCTTTACATTGAGCAAATCTTATTTTTAATCAATCATTTAATCAATAACAATAATTAAATACCATTCTTCTGACAAGCAATTTAGCTCTTGAATAGTAGCTAAACAAAAGAGTATTTTTGGTCAGTGCTTTAATATTTAAATGAACTGTGATGAGGTTTGCATTTATCTCGTATTTTACAACTGTTTTGAACATGACTGCCAATCAGTACTGAGGATTAAAACTATCCATTTTATAAAGACAGATACACATTTGTTGGCCACCAAGCACAAAGATTTTCATACATACAAATGAACGTGCATGTGCACGGACATGCAGAGGCGCTGTGCGTACATGCATGCTCATGCTGAGAAATAATGAAAAACTGTTGTCTTCGCTGGCTCTAGTTTCACCCCTGTGTAAAGAAGCCAGTTACATAAGGTAGTTCCAACTTAAGTGTTGCTCTTATCCACATCACATTCACACCATGCCAACATAGGTGTACCAAAAATCCTAAGCATCGAGTGCCAACTTTCACAAAGCCCAGTGTGAAATGCCACACATGTGAAGCCAGGCCCAAACACCCCTTCAAGCATCATTAGTCTGAAGCTTTTCTCCGTCATTATGATGCTGCTGGGCGGACCAAAACCGCTCCATTCGTGTTATGGCCGTGGTGTTGCTTATTAAGATTACGTAAAGCCAAGAGCTAATGTTTGTTTGTCCATCACAGTTCACCTTTTCCTGTCAGTGCTTGTTGTAGACTAGAGTGGGTTAGCTGTACACACACGCAGACACACACACACAGACACACACACCATGCAAATTCCCCGTTGGTAATCCTTGTTAATTTCCTCATACCATCAATGTAATACTCACGGCCGCATGGCATCACACATAAAATTACCAAAGCATAAAAGGGATTTGAAACAGTGGTTCAAAATGGAAACGGTGTTTTTGTTTTGGTTAATTTCCATCTTCTTTTCGGTCTCTGTTTATGGTTATGTTGGGCCAGAAGCGAGTGTAAGAAGACATGCCAGGGCCGAGTGTGCAGGGAGGCCCTAATGGGTGATCATAAAACTCTTTAGATTCCTGCCTTTTATTGGAGACGGTGGAAAAGCAGTAGGACTTTAAAGGGCCTTCTCCTTTTCACAGCTCCGGTTAACTAGAGGTGGGCTTCAGTGGAACAAAGACTATTTTTTCCTCTTTCTCCTTGGCTTCGTCACCACAAGAACAGCATGAGGCTTTCAGTAGGAACTGAGAAACAGATGCAAACTAGTTACCTAGCTCCTACTTGTTGTACCTGGTTACTTTTTTCCTCCCAAGGCACCAAATTTACCTTTTTAAAATTATGCAGAATCTAGTCCAGGATTAATTTCTATTTGATTGTCAGTATTAGTTAGTTAGCATTAGATTAGGCCAAAATGTTGCAAGTTAGCAGTATGCCACTGGTGAATCATCTTGGTTCAACCTGTTCTGAGATATCTCCAAGTACATCAACCCCCTACATTCCATGCATGTCACACACACACACGCACACATGCACACAGACAGAGAGTAGAATGTAGAACAGTCACCCAGAAGCCCCCTCTTCACCTCTGACCCCTCTCCCCTCACCCTGCCTGGGCTGTGGGTGGGATCCAGGTCAGGTGACTTTTTTTTTTCTGGCATTTCGTTTGGGCTCGGCTGAGCTTGGGTTTTCTTTACAAATACACATTTTCATCATCGGTTTGATGCCAAAGCATTACAAAATAGTGCAGTCAATGAATTGAGGTTGACGATGGTGGAAAAAATGGCAAAGTTGAATTCCCAGTGTCCATTCCTAATCTTCTTTTTTTACCCACCAAGCTGTGCCTGAGCTCTCGTATTACCCTCACTGATACTCCTGACCACAAATGTTTAATGTTATTTAAGTGAATTAATGTTTTTCCATCTCTGTCAGCATTTCGCCTAGCTCTTGGCTGGATTTACAGTGGGATGGTATGACTTTTGGTTAAAGCAGATTGAAGTTTATGGGTAAATGCAAACAGCTGGTGTGTGTGAGTATGTGTGCATGCGTGCTGTATGGACAATAAGTGTTCCTAGATAACATATCACTTAAATTGCCATTTTAAATCCCACACCCTGTGATCATTAAATTAGATTTGATAATAAATAACATTCCAGAAATACTGAGTAACATCTAATTGAGTCACCCGGCTTTTCTAATAGGCTTGGGTTTTGAGACGTGATCTGGGCGCTGTTGAGCCTGCAGATGCCTGGCAATGACCCGCCAGTCTTTGATCAACATTGGCTTACCCATCATGCCTCAGTGTGGTAGGGATTAGTTTTGTCAGGAGTTGTTACAATGGGAGTTGTGTGATTGGGTGGAAGGTGCTCACTTAGTGGAGCTCTGCAGCAGAATCCCTGTGTGGGTCTGTCCCACTTGGCGAGGCTGACTCAGGACTAGAAAGCTGTGACACCTGATACTTCATCCTTCCTTTGCTTCTTTGAAGTAATCACTGACCTTATGAGGTTGGATTGTTCGAGGAAACCTTAGCTCTTTTTTGATCTGCAAATTAAAGAGGAGGGTAGAAGTTGATGGATTATATTGTGTTGTACTAGACTGGTAGCCTAATTAGTTTAAAACTGTAGTTATTAAAGAGGCACATGGAAAAGTCAAATGAGGAACATAGACAGATTTTCTGGTATGGGGCAGGACCTTACCTTTCTTTAGTCAGCAGGTATTTTCTCCCCAAAGTACTGTCTCTGTCAGGCCAAGGAATGCACTACAGTAGCACAGTAACATCATTTCTAACTTTGCAATGGAAAAACCTGTTTGGGTCCCAGCAGGCTCACTGATCCAGAATCCAATGCCTCAGGCCTGCAGACAGACAGAGACAGACAGAGAGAGTTCTGGTGCCAGAGTCTGGTTCTGTTACTGGGACATCTGATTCCTCTGGCATCCTCAGGTTCTGTAATCTACAGGCTTCTGTTACCAGGGGAATGTAGCTTCAGCTTTGTTTGTTGTGTAAGGCATGGTGCACTTAAAATGTAGCTCTCCTGGTGGCTTATGACCAACATAATCAATGCAAAGTGTCAGACCCTCTCCAACTGCTGCACCAAGATATATCAAACACACTTCAGGTCTTGGTTTTGTACGTTTCTTCAAATCAGTTGAAGAAACTAACATGTGCTTCTTAAGGAATTTTGCAGAACAGCTGTGAGACTTATTACATAGAAAAAGCCTAATTATTGCCCTATACAAAGGATTTGTGACTGCGAGATCATGTCTCCTACTAAATGCAGGCCTGATGTGGTGTGCTGTGTGGTGTGCCCATGGTTTCAGACCGAGGTGAGGGCGTGGAGGGAGGGCGTTACACCAGGGACCTGTAATGAGACTCGGCAGCGATTCCTCCAATATGGTTCCCATCAGGGAGACTTGCACTTGTGGCAGAAATTCCAGCCCTGTAGCAAATACCTTATCTGGATTCAATCAAAACAACTTCTGCCACGACATACACAGAAAACTAAGAATACCATACTAAGAATACCATGCCCCATACTTTGATGACACTCAGAGGCTTTTGCAAAAAAAAATAAAAATAAAAAAAGCATTGTTTCCAGATTATTTTTCTTTCAGGCGGTAAAACACTTTGGGGGATTTTGGCGTGGCTTTCATGTTGTCTGTTGTAAATCTTATATTTCCCCAACACATACCTACCATTCACGTTTCAAGCTTTATTGAAAATCCACTGTTGCATAGTCAACATCCTGCACAGGAAGGGAGGAGCAAGAGGAGACGGTGGAGGAAGAGACGGAAAAGGAGGTGTAGTGGTGATGAGTCAGCACTGCAGCAGGGAGTTGTATGGCAGAGGTCCACACTCCCACTGAGACTGGAGGGCCGAACAGCCAGCTGGCTCTGAATTTCCATATTTGTTTCAGTGTACATAGAGAATGACATGACACTCAATTCAGCTTCAATTAAATTCAGGGTGCTTTATTGGCATGAAATACAGAAGTACTTACTGCCAAAGAAAAGTCAACAAATTCATTCAAATGACGGTGACCAAACTTAATCACATGATGGTGACAATGAACAGTCATCAAATTAGTAAATACAACAATTATCAGTCAACCAATTTATCTAAATGCATACATTGGGCATTCTGAAACACATTTTATTTTATTTTCTACATGTCAGTGGTTCCTCTGTCTGAGACGATGACAGGCTAAGACATTTGGCTGCAGTAGATGCACACCATTTTTTTCTCCTAGAATGTATACTCTTCTTCTACAGTGTACTTTGAAGATGGGGCCAAAAATTACAGTGCGTTCACACGCAGGTGCACACCCACACACACAAACACTTCATAAAACAGGTGTCCCAAACAGTAGGGCAAAGATGACTCACGCTAGTTGCCATGGAAGAACTGGAGCTGATGCGGCCGCCTTGGGACCTTCGCTTCCTGTCAAGTGGTGCTTTGCTGTGTCCAGATTTCCTGTCTGCCTGAGAAGGGAGGATGGGAGAGAGCTTATCAACTTACTGTATTCATCGTGAAGCTGATGTCATCTCTCTCCATCTCTCGTCCTCTCTTTTACTGAATAGAGTGCATGAAATGAGCACAGTGAGCATGTTTGGCAGTGGCTGCGTGGTTTTGAGGAAGTCACTCTCTCATTGCGATGATGATCTATTGGTCCAGAAAGGTTTTCATGGACTGCTGAAGGTCTCCATGGCTGGAAATATGCCCCAAGTCATGCTTTAACTGAGGCGAACACACTGATCTTCCCTCACAGTTTCATCTAGAAAAGTTCTCAACATTGTATTCTCAGTCAGTTAGTCTCAGTCAGTCATTGTCAGTTACTTCAGTTGTGCTCTTGACTTTAAGCTGTAGTATTAAGCCAAAATACCATAGAAGTACAATCAATATTTTATATCCTCAGAGTTCTACCTTTGTAATAAGGAGGGTAGTATGTGTGTGTGCCTGTGTATCTGGGTGCACACGTGCAGTGGGACTCCCTACAGCAGCTGTCTAAGTAGCAGCAGGGTGGGTCACCTCTGTCAGCACAGACAGGAATGCTCTGCACACTCAGCATTTTATACACACACACACACACACACACACACACGCAGTCTCAGCATGTCATTAATAGCTGTAATTTATTGGCAAAACTCTGCTTACTGCAGTATCCGAATAAAGTTGACATGCTCTCATGTCATTTTTAACGTGTGGTTTGGGCTTGGCTCCCATTAAGCTAAAACATGTTAGCTTCATGCTTGACTCAGTAGAAGAGAAAACCAGGAAGCCCTCAGGCCTTGTTTATGGCTGCAGTAAAAAGAAGTGCATTAATGTCACAAAAGGAATAAAACTTATAAATGATAAGCGGTCTCTCACAGGCAAATCCTTTTCAAGCACATCTGTGCATCATTTTAAGTAAGGTTTGTGAGGTTGCAGAGAAAGCAGCATGTGTTGTGCGGTTTTATTTAGAGGTGTAGGCAACTACTACAGTCTTCATGTGCATTTTTTGGAGACTCTGTTCCAGCACAAACATTTTGTGCTGTCAGGTCATTTAGTTTTCTCTCTTTCCAAATCCTGATCTCAACATTTGTTAACAAAATACATAAGGAAGGAACAATGTTCCTTCCTTATGTATTCCAATCATGTAACATGAACAAGTTTGAACAATGTGAGTTCTAAATATCTTTAATTTCTCACTCTCTCTTTCTCTGTGTTGTTCTCTTTTTCTTTGCAGAAGAAGTGGACTATGCTAACTTCGGCACCAACACGCTGACACGCAAGAAGAAGGCGGTGGTCGCGCTGCGCAACAACGATGTCAACCGCAAGCGGCCACACATCCGCATCGGCATGCCGCAGGACTTCCGGCCCGTCTCCTCCATCATCGACGTGGACATCCTGCCCGAATCCCACCGCCGCGTCCGACTCTACCGCCACGGCTCGGACAAACCGCTGGGCTTCTACATTCGAGACGGCACCAGCGTCCGGGTGACGCCGCACGGCCTGGAGAAGGTTCCGGGGATCTTCATCTCTCGCATGGTGCCTGGAGGGCTGGCGGAGAGCACCGGGCTGCTGGCGGTCAACGACGAGGTGCTGGAGGTGAACGGCATCGAAGTGACGGGAAAGTCTTTAGACCAAGTGACGGACATGATGATCGCCAACAGCCACAACCTGATCGTGACAGTCAAGCCGGTCAACCAGCGCAACAATGTGGTCCGCAGTAGCAGGATCTCCGGTAGCTCCGGCCAGTCGTCCGACAGCAGCGGGTCGACGGGCTACCCCAGTCTGTCGGTGGCCACGGCGGGGACGATGACCCCCGGGGCGCACGGGTACCCCGACGACCTGGAGAGCGACGAGGAGGCAGACATCGTCATCGAGAGCAGCCTCAAGCGGCCGTCGCGGAGGTCCAACGCTTCCGTGGCGTCCAGCGTGTCCCGCTCGCATCAGCAGACTCCGACGACGGCGCCGGTCCTGGCGGAGCCCCCCAGCCCCCCGACGCGACCCTCGTCGGTGGTCTCCACGGCCTCCTTCCACTCCCAGCCCAGCCTCAACGGGGGGTCCCAGCACCACCACCACCACCACCACCACAGCAGCCTCAGCTACCAGCTCCACAGAGACCTGAACCTCCAGCACAGCCCGCACCCGCAGTCCCACCACAGTCATCACCTCGCGCAGCCACAGCATCACAGCAGCAACCCGGCCCTCCGCCACAGCAACGGCAGCCTGCACAAAATCCTCAGCTCCCTGAAAACGGACCCACGACACAGCCTCGCACTGCCCAGGGGCGGGGTGGAGGAGGATGGCACCGTCATTACCCTATAATACACACACGCATATACACACACACACACACACACACACACACACACACACACACACATACACACACACAGAAACATCCCGGCTGCTCAAAGACTTAAACTGGAAAGCCCAGGCTGGGTAAATATGAGCATGAGCGTGCTTCCTCCAATACTAATTTTGTAACTTTTTCTGTTTGTTTGTTTTTATAAGATAATTGATAACAGGATGCTGCAAGCCAGGAAACAAGGAGAGTTTATTGTCTATGTTTTTTTTTTTGTATTTCTAAAAGTTTTCTTTGTCTTACATCAAAAGATTTGTATGTATGTAATAAGCATCAGGACAAGTAAGTGTTTTTAGGCGAGTCCACTGTATTCTAGTGTTCTGAATGTGCCTACAGCCTGCTCTCTCCTGTTAGTGACCACTTTTATTAAGATTCTTTCATTCTTCTTACTGGGACCAACTTGGAGGTTTTGCTTATGAACTTTTTTTAAAGAGTAAATCTATATTTCTTATATTTCTGATAAATGCTGTGTAGACGATGATTTTTTTTTTTTAATAGTTCTTTTATGCATTGATGATTTTGATCAAACCCTTGTATCTGCTCCAATAAATTATTCTAAGCCTCACAATTTTGCAAATAAGAAATGTGATGTTTTGGTTCAAGATTTACATATGTGGCTCCTAAAGATTTGGATTGTGTAATTTTTAAAAGAGAGTCATTTAATTCCTCCTTTGGATATCTTCATTACCTCTATTCCACTAGTTCTATAGCCTTTACCAGTTAATGTGTAAAGCTTTAGGAGATACTGTCCTACTGAACATGGTCAGTGATGTATCATGACTCATGAAAAACCAACAACAGGAGACTCTCAACTCTGAAAGTATATTACAAGGTTGAAGGAGTGGATACACTTGTTTCCAGACTTAAAGGAAAAATCCACCCTAAAACACTTTAACACCGTTTAAAAACGGCTATTGATGATGTACCTTGCATTAACAATCCCACCCCTCCCATCAAATTAATCTTTCTCCTCCTAACAAATATCCCACTGGTTTACACTTTTGAATGATCTCTCCCTCCATTTTTGTCCCGCCCCAACATCCTGTTTCAACTGGAAGTATGTTGAATTATGGAAGCAAGACGCTCTCAAAATGCCATTTCATTGTGACTTTTAACCTCACACCGGTCATGTACAGCCCACAGCTGAATGCAACAAGTTCAAGCAGCTCTCTGGGGGTTGTTAAAAGGCATTCTGGGAAATGTAGAAAATCAGCAACTCAGGTTGAGGGAAAGTCGGTACAACAAAAAGGTAAATTACACGTCCTCACAAAACAACTCCTGGAATGCATTGAACGAAACAAATTAAACATAACAGTGTAACAGTGTCCGAGGGTGGAATTCTCCTTTTAACCAGCCACAACCACAATTTAGCCTCATCGGGCTGTTAGCTAGTGCTGATTTATCCGACCTGGACAGCAGCAGGAATGCAGCTCTCTCCCAGGTCAGAGGCCCTCCAGCAGCAGCAGCAAACCCCTTTCACCTCCCTGCTAATGAATGCTTATCTGCCGTGTTTACTCAGGATGCCACACTGGTCAAACAGCCAATAGATCATTGACGCCCGGTCTGGCCCCTTGTTCTGCCCTGGCCATAGTCTGCACCCCCTGTCAGCAGTGACACCCAGGATTGTGGGTCTGCCAACTGTCAGTCACTTAACACTGAGTTCCAACCTGCACATGAATTATGTAAAATTGTTAAATTATCAGTGGGAGTTATGCACATATAGGTCATTGTTTAGATGATTTACCACTGGAGTGCAATACTACAGTATGTTTCTCACAAATGGCATAGAAGCTAACTGCTAGAACATTTTTGGATTCAAGTGTAGAATGTGAGACTGACTAAAGCTGACAACTTTGTCTTGTTAAAGGTTAAATAAAAAAAATAACATTTAAAAGAAGAAAATTCACAATAGCAATGCACAAACGTGCTCAGTGGAGAGAGCCAGTTGAATGCCACCCTGCTGAGGTTATCTCTGTTTTCCAGCTGCATTTATAAAACAGCCAGTAGGATGTCTCCAAAGTGTCCCAGTCAGATCTAAATAGCTTCCTCTCTCTATCACCCTGACCCTGAGAATTTGAGCTAGTATACTGAATGCACCTCAAAATGTAAACAATGGAAGGTTGACTTGCAGCCTGGGACCCTAAGCATCAGTGCCACCTGTGAGGACAGGCCATAAAACATATTTCTCTATCTCTTTGTCCTTTGGATGTGAATGCTGCAGGTTTCAATAGCAGCAACCTGAACACACAGGTAGGATTGGGTTTATCCTGACACAGCAGGGTGGTATTTCTGGAAACTGTCACTCTTTTTGTCACTTATTTTATATTACGGCCTGTCTGTTTGAAGGTATGGGGCATAACTGGTATTGTGGAATATTCTATTGTACTTATATGCAATATATATAAAACATACATTAAAATGTTAATAAAATAAACATAGTACACATATATAGTACGTACTTTTACGCATATTATAAGATTGGATCTAAATGGAGAAGAAACTTGTCTCATCTCATTGGTGAGTATCCTACAGGCATGCACTTTCCACAAAGAGTAACTTGTATGGAAAAAACAAATACCATTAAATATTATTCTACTGCCAACAATAAGAATCAGGTTGTGGTATAGTTTGGCCATACTGCCTAGCCCTATTGAACTAATTAACCCATTTAGAGTTGTCCTTGCAGGACTGCACCCGTCCTATTGATTGTCAGTCCATGTTTGGCAGTTTTCAACTGCTGAATATTGTTTTTCCTTGTGTCCTCCTATTGGTGATGTCTGGGTTTTTTTTTTATAGTAGAAAAGAGTTTAACACTGCATCTTCTCTCCAAAACAAAGTCATTTTAATCACAAATCCATACTTAGTTTAATTAAAGCAAACCTGAATACCAAATCAGTGGACTAGATATTTGTTTGATAAACAAAGCTTATAGCTTTATCAACCCTTGTTATAACGTATGCTTTTGCATCAAACATGTGCACAAGCCATTAAAGCCCAGTACCATGTTGTAATTCTGGCTGCCATCTGCTGGCAGACAACGCAATGACATTGTGCATCATGAAATGTTCAAAAACTACAGGTCGTGCACACAACATCCTCACGCATTGTATTTGTACAGATAGGCCTATTTATACAAAACTTCACGAAAGGTCGTGTAGATTGATAGAACAATCGGTTCATGCGTTTCTGTAGAAAGAGTATTTGTGTAATCTTTAATCGTGACAAGAAAAATAGGTATAAAAAGTCAAACTGTCAATCAAACGGGCCTACACTATCTGAAACACCACTATTCATCTCTGGGGGAAAAACTACTTTAAATTGTGTCTTTCGATTCCTTATTTTAAGACAACAATTTTTGTTTGCAGACAATGAATCTTACATTGTAGAGTCTTCCCTTCCCACCCCTTTCAAAGAAGTCGAAGGCCTTCTTTAACATCACTGTTACATGCATTGCTATTTAAAGCAATCAAATTTCACCCTAGAATGTACATGCCTTTTACATGTTCTTGTGAATATTGTTTTCATAACTGGTTTGCTCTGAGGCTTTGGAGAGAAATCCAAATGAGGCCTAAATTGTGCTCTTGCTGACCCTCTATCGCCACTGCTGTAATCTAAAAGGTGCATTTATCAAGAGAGGTGTTATAGAGGTTCTAGGTCATGTGCATAAGTGGTCTGTTGTGACAAAAACACTGCATTGGGAGACTTTGTGACTTTTCCACTGCATTAGTCAGTCCCTCCAGGAACTTGCGATTTTGCGATCGCAATAATTAACGCTAATTCAAGAAATCTCCGCAATATTTGCGAGAGCTTGCAGTTTTGCCCTTTTGCCGCAACTTTTCCGCATGAAATGGCCAAATCAACAGACCGCTTGTGATTTGGACCAATTGTCGCATTCGGTGTCGTGGTAACTTACGTCATCGCAGCGCGCATTCAGGTGGAAGATGAACAAAGCTCACCTGCCAACAAAAAATACTGCCATAGACCGTGCAAAACAAAAGAAAAGCAGCAAGAATCGAGGTGAGTGCAAAAGTCAAGGTCTTGGAAGAGTTAATAGCTTAAACGGAGAGTGGGAGAGAATAGGGGGAGGCTGTGTGTGTGTGTGTGTGTGTGTGTGTGTGTGTGTGTGTGCGAGAGAGAGAGAGAGAAAACGTTTTTTTTTTCTTTGCTTGCAATTTTTCCCAATTCCCGCAATGTCACCGCAAAAAGAGCACATAAAACCTCGCAAATTGTATCGCAATTTTTGAGAAAAGCCGCAGCAAAATCAAGCAGTTTTGGCCGCAATAATCACAAAAAAACTCCGCGAAATTCTGGTGGGACTGATTAGTATGTGGCACTCATATAGAACCTCCTTGGTGGTACTGCATTAGTTTGTGGCACTGTATTTTGACCCTTGTAAGCCACCATCCGCGCTACAGTACACGTGATTCGATCACTTGACAGGCAAAATACGGCAGTAGACCTGAAAGACAGGCGAAATGGACCATCATCGGTTGGACAGGGTGGGCTTTCTGTCTCCCTTGGAGGAGTCTAGTGCCGAGATAAGCAGAGACAGCGGCATCGTTTCCCAAAGTGCGAGCAGTCTGTCCATGGTGAGCGAAATCCTCAGCAGCGGTACCGTGTCGCAAAGTCCCAGCTTTGGCGCAGCAGCTATCCCTGAAAGCCCGAGCCTCAACGAAGCAGAACCCGGGACAGCTGACCAACAGGACCCGGACCAGGACGACGGACTCCTGAGACACACCGCCCTTAGCTATTCTTCCTATGTTAGAGCGACTGCTGGAGAAGAGGTTTGTGTTTTGGAATTTAGGCTAAGCCACGAGAAGCCTCGTAAAGCACTGAAACGAGCGTGTTTGTAAAACGGTGATAGCATACCATTGTGTTTAAAATACTCAATAAATCTCTTGTTCTAACAGGTAATACGTAAATAATAATTACATATTCTTGAACTTCTTGTACAGTAGCTAGTGTGGTTGCTAAGCGACTCATAAGCAGCTGTATGAGCGGTGATTTTCGGTTAGCGCGTTAATATTTATCAAGTATTCTGCGATCACATTTGTGCGTATCATATTTACTCAGTCCGGAGCTGTCAATTCAACAGCTTCTGTTTTTGTAAGTATTGCTTTGGCTAGCCAACTGACCAGCTTACTGTCACTCCTGAGTTAACGTTAACTGGATATGCGTGATACCAGGCATGTTATCAACGGACTGCGCGAGCTAGCTAGCTCTGCAGGAAGACAAAGGCCCTGTGTTTTCGTCCTGTGGTTCCTCTTCAAACACTTGAATGGCGCTTGTATTGCATCCCTGCTGAAACTGGTGTGTGGGACTGACTATGCAGTGTGGGGGTATAAAGTCCCCAGAAACTGTCATAAAAGTTTGAGGTTGACACAACGCATTTGATGAGTAGTTTGCAATTGTGTAGTGTGTGTCTAAATAACCTTTTCTGTCAACCGTTTCTCCTCCAGATCCTTTGCTTAGAGAAGAGCTTGGAAGAAATGCTGACAAGAGTAGATGAGTTTGTGGGAATGCTTGATATGGTAAGTTAGGTCAAACTATGATAATGTGACAGAATATGAACGCAATTGCATCTCATGGTCATTAACCTATATTTGTCTGTCATACCCTTATGTTTTTTTCCTCCAGGTCCGTAATGATACCTCCCAGATCGTGAGCGAGAACCTACCTCAAATCCAGCAAAAGTCTGATGAAATGAGACAAATATACAGAAGAATTGACAAGTTAGAAGTAAGTGATGGTTTCCACCTTTTGTGCTTGCGAGGGTTTTAATTTGTTTTTAAGCAAAACATTTAGTTTGGTCTTTTCGGCCATACCTGACCAAAGCAGACTGCAGACTACATCAAAAAGAATTCTGAATTGAATTTTGTGATGGAAAGAGCAAAAACGTTGTTCTGTATTTGTTAATAATAATTAACCAAACAAAATTGATATCTACTTCACAAAAGGAGCGACTGTGAGACAAATGAATAACAGTGTAACTGTCATTGCTTGACCGTTGCCTGTTTTCTGGCAACCATGATGGAAATAAAGACTGATTTAGGTGTACAACATGTGCTTGTTGTTTTCAAATCCTGATAATGTTTTGCACACTGATTAACTAATGGAGACACAATCCAAAACATATGGTGGCAAGCCCCAGCAGGGCAGAGCAGCAAGGTAATACAGAGAGGTGAACACTTTTTTATTTATCCTGTAAAATACAGTTTTGGTTACATTTAAAAATGTTACTCACCAGACATTTTCAGCAAAGTAATGTTTCTCTATTCTTTATTTTATGATGGTGGACCAAGAGAATAGTGTAAGAGTGGACCTGTGTGAAATGAGTGGTCAAGAGTTTAGCACCCTACATTTACCATGATTGTATTACATTTAATTGGACACTGGCACTGCTTTCTATTACAAATTGTCCTTTACACTCTCCTCTCTCTGTCTTCCATTTAAAAGATCAAAGGATGGTTAAAACCTGTAGAACAAGGTAGACTCTCTCAGCCATGAACCCAAACTGAGAAACTGTGCATTTTTTAACAAAATTACCTTTGCACCACTCACCGACAAGCAAGTGCCAGCTTGGGCTTGCAAAGCATCTTGATTTACATTCCTTTGAAGTTTGTCTGCATTACTGGTCTGACATCATGTTGTTAACAATCTTTAACATGAGCTTTTCCCCCAGGCCTTTGTGAAGATGGTGGGAGCCAACGTCAGTGCCATGGAGGAGCAGGTCACGCAGGCGGAGGGCGAACTAGGAACGCTACCGAGCGCTTTCAAGAAGATCCTCCGCACAATGAGCGTCCCAGGCTTCTTAAATGTGAGCACTCCTTCACATGCCTGTGAATTAATACCTTTACATTGTTACCAGTCCGTTTCCGCAATAGCTATTACTGTGTTGTCATGTGAACAATCTTGAAATATAGTGAAAGGATAAATATAATGGGATTGGTGAATTATGGTGTCACTCTGTGCTTTCTATCGCTGAGTTAAACAGGGCTGAGATCATTTGCTGGTTTAGTTACATATTTACTACAGTGATAAAACGGAAAGAGATGACTGGCCATAGTATGTACTGTAATAATACTGTAAGATCCTGTACAGTGATTGCTCCTATTTCTTACAAGATATCCATTACTACCATTATTTCACCCAGTCATTATAATCTTTGGGAAATCAGCTGAAGGAACGAAAAATAAACCGTAATTACACAAGCACAAGAAATGCCTAAACGTACTCTCTTTGAGTTGTTTTCAGGGCCTGCTATTGGACAATTTAAATTAATTTGTGTCTATTCATTCACAGAAACCGGCTAGCCCAAAAAGACCAGCAGCACATCAGCGCCAAGAGATTCCCGGTGTGTTCCGGACAGACGATTATTTCACGTCACAGCCAGAACAGTGACTCTTTTAACAGATACAGAGTTTTAACCTCAGAAACCTGCTGGTGGAAACTGTAGAGACGATTTTTACTGCCATCCATTGCCAGAGGATCTACTGGTACAATGGCCTCAACAAAGCAATAGTAGCCTTTCTGAACAAGTCACTGGAAATGAAGAGCGTGAAGACAAAAAAAATTCTGAGTATCATTCTCCTGGCAGCAACGACAAGCACTGAACTGTAGCAAAATGATATCTTTGTTTTAAAAAAGTGCCTAAATGGGTCTTTTCTCTGTCAGTCTGGTTTTCACTAATTGTGAAGAAATCAAATGTAAAGTAAGTAAGTAAGATGTTAGATTTCTGTCAAGTCAGGAGGACAAGGTCATCCCACGTGCCAACAGGACACTTGGACTCGCCAACTGGACGCTGTAAATGAAGGCACAGTAAGAAGATCCATAAAGATCTAAAGATGTATTACATGATGAATTAACCCAGCTCTTTTTATATGACATTCCTATCACTGGTGTTTGTAAAGACCTGTATACTGTTATGAATCCAACTGTATTTCTAATGTCTCATCAGTCTCCCCAAGCAATATTGGTCTCATCCAGTTGAGCGCTCAATGTCTTCCAATGCAAAATGTTCACTGTATTGCTGGCCTGCTGACATTGGCTTTGGTTAAATACCAGTTGCTTCTCATTGATTTGGATTGTCGTCTTTACAGGCACCTTGTCAAAGCACACTAGAGATGAGCTGTGACTATCTCATGGGTGGATCGGAGTCTCACACAGTGATCAAGCTGTGATTTTTAGGTTTATAAAAATACTAGAGGAACCTTGGATCTTGTCCTAGGGAGAAGAACAACGGTACATAAGAAATGTGATGTGGCCCATACCCTTCTAACAAGGTTTAATCGATAGTGATCACAAAGCTATGATTCATTATATGCCAAAATACTTATCAATAAACGTTTCATTTTCAGAATCACCATGGTCGCTTTTGTAAATGCAAAAATAATCATTAAAGTTTTTTGTCAGATGAGCAGGGCCTTGGTAGTTTTCACTTCTCTCTGAAAATGATGTCCCCCTACTCTGAGCGTCTCCACGGGACATGCAGTGAACGGGTCCATTTGCAGCTCTAACGTAAAGCGAGTTCTCTCCTTTCTGTGCGCCATCATTGGCCAGCTCGCATCTGACGTCATAAGGTTGTCACAACACGGAGGAAGCGGGAACCTCCCGAGGACTTGCCTCCACGCTGTATGCTCGCTGAACAAAAAAAAAAAAAAAGCTTACATTTGTGACAAGGTAAGCTGTTATTTTGACTCAAATCCGATACAAAGATGGCGCTTATTTAGTTGGGAAAGCGCTGCTTTCGAGTGGTGAGTATAGGGGAAGATAGATTACCACTAGAGACAAATGACTAACTTGCAGGTTGCGGAAGAACTTGCTAACTGGTTAGCTTGACTGGATACGGTTGGCTCCCGGCGTTGAGAGCACACCGTGTGGAAGTTTTTCAGCTCTCTTTTGCGGTCTGTTGCTAATCTCCACAGACCCCCCTTAGCGTACAAAAAAACCTCTGTGTGATTTGGACAAGTAGTTTTTGAGAAAAGTGAATAAAATATACCCCACTCCCTGTGTCATTAATACTCCACGATGTTGCAAACAGCCATTAGTTCAGACGGGAGCGCTGCCCTACAAAGTCCTTCCCGGAGCAGTCCTTCTCATGTTTGTTTCAGTTAATAAATTTAAAATATATATATTTAACATATTTAAAAATCAGTCATCTCTAACAGCCAGTCTTTCTTTTAATGGTACTTTCGATTTACGTTTGGTCTACTGTCTAGAAAAATGTAAAAAATAGTATTTGTTTTTAATTTTTTTTTTTTTCGCTGATGTAACTTCCTGTTGTCGTCCCGACCGGTAATGTCAGAGAACTCAAACACAAACAGAAATAAAGCCAAAACATTATCTTCTTGGCGAACTAACGCTTGTTCGCTTACCGTTTAACTTAAAATACCTTTATGTTACTGTCACCGGTTACGGAATCATTCGTTACACATAGTAACCCACTCAAAAGTGTGTTTTCTTTCTCAAAACTAACATAGTATGTTCTGTCAGGCTGCCATATTCCCATAGACCAATACGAGCTGTCCCGGGAGCAGCAGCGGTGTAGTGGAGGGTGACCATTACCCACCTTTTTATTTTATTTCTGGAATAAGGTTTACCCACCTTTTTAGGCTGACATAAATCCGTGTTACCCAAATTCATATTGTACATCATATTAAGCAGGACTGAGCAAAATTACCACCGAATTGACCTGTAAGTAGCCTATACTTATGAAACAATTCAATGGCTTCAGTTACTGAAATTGTATGTATTCGTTTGTTTTGATCTATCAAAATGGGTTAAGATGTCAATTATGTTTTTAGTTTTTTTTCTGTCATCATGGAACTCTGTAATGATTGCGTAGCAAACACAATGTTTGACTTGACCACAAAGCTTCCTATGATTTGAAAATCATTACCATAATTTTTGACACATATAGCCTATAAAAATTATAGAGATTATTGAGTTTAGTCTTGTCTTGTTAAATAATGTGTTTGCAGCCCAGTGGGTCTACATTAGTTCAATAAACACTTAAGGAAGAGCTCTTCAGCTCTTTTTGTTTGTTTTTGTGTGGATTTCCTCACTCACGTTTGAACTGCTTTTTTGCTTGCCAGCTAATGTTAGCAGCTGAATTAACACCAAAGAGGCTCTTCTGCTTTCCAGATCCACAGCTGCAGTTTGAGCCATGGCTGTCCAGAAAGAAATTTGGCAACAGATTGGAGAAGGCTTTGTACAAGAGTATTACCGCCAGTTTGACACTACCGACAGGACGGGGCTGGGTAACCTATATGTAAGTTTGTCCTATGTCCTCTCAAGTTTTGCTTGTTTTTGATACTTGAGAAAATATTAATCTACTGTATGAACACATTGAACTTTCAGTAGAATAGTACAATATCCAACATCAGGCTAACTCCTGTCAGGTACACACCTCACTCAGTCACTCAGTTCAGGCACATTCTCTGGGGTTTGTCCATGGTCATTCTGGGAAATGTAGGAAATCACTAACTGAAGTAGAAGTAAACAAAGCAGGTTGAGGGAAAGTGGATACAACAGAATGGTAAATTACAACACTTAATCACAAAATAACTCCTGGAATGCATTGAACAAAACAGATTGATGATTTACATCAGTGTAACAGCATCTGAGGGTGGAATTTTCCTTTCAAATATACCAGAACATCAGAAGGTTCTGAAACAGGACTGCTGCAGATTTTTGTTAATAAAATCTACAGATAAATGCCAAGATGAGTGATACAAAGTTTATTGAAAGCATGTGCTTCCACACAGTTGTGCTCCCTAAGATGATTAACCATCCCATCAAGAAGGCATGTATGAAAATGCTGGGCAGACCCAGTTACTCATTCTTTTGGCTACCGTGGCTCGAAGAAAATGTATGCAATGATTCGTGATGCAGGTGAAAAAAGATGAACAACTCTGAATCTCTGTAAATGACAATGTTAAGGCATGTCAAGAATAGTCTGTTGAGATCTTCACACAGACGGACACTTTGGTCGTAGCTGTGCATAACCTCTTTATTACACCTGAATATTTTGGAGTGCAGTTGTGTCAAGAATGCACGATAAGACGAGGGCCAGGTAAACGCTATTAAATACAAAACTATTCTGAGTGATAGTGTTCATCCTGTGGTGAAGCATTTCTATCCCAAAGGGAGCCAAATATTCCAGGATGACAGCACCCACATCCAAGTGTTATTACAAAGTATGAAAACGATGTAACCCATTTACAGGGGCTGTCCCAGTCACCAGATCAGCAAATCATGTGTTCCATGATTTCTAGGTATTAAAAACTTAAACCAGTTATCGCTTGCTGCCGTTTGGAGCCGCCAACATGTGTAGTTGCTCAGTGGAGCTTTAATGTTGCTGTTTATTTTAGCAGTTACCTTTAGTTTGTCTCTGTGCCTATAATATCTGCACTTAAAGGTCCCATGTTATAGCAATTCCCAATGGAGAACACTGATATCTCTAAACCATTCTAGTAATATGATGATGTGATGCATTTAGGAGACAAACCCACAGCAATCTTATTTTGTATATCTATCAGGGAGGTTATTTTTTATTTTTTTGTCCTTGGACTGTTGTAGTAGGAGCATTTATTTCATTTTATTCTGCAATTAGCTCAAGCTTTTCAAATTAACTATTGCCATTGCCTTTCTTCTTTTTCTCAGTCTCCCACAGCCTGCTTGACGTGGGAAGGATCAGTTTTTCTTGGGAGAGAAGCCATCGCTGGCAAACTAGCTGTACGTATCTTTTCTGGCTGGAGGGGAGAGGGGGGGGTTGTGTTGGTCGCAATTCAACATAGCTGCTACTTGCTCCTGTACATCTCACTGATGAGAAGTATGGTTTCCCTTCCATCCACAGAGCTTGCCTTTCAAAGTCATTCAGCACCGTATCACAGAACAAGACTGCCAGCCCACACCTGATAGTTGTATCTTCATCATGGTGATCGGACAGCTAAAGGTGAGCTGGGAAAATGTGTTTGATAACCTGCAGGTCTGCAAGCTCCTTTGTACACTTCAACCACCTACTGTACCTTCCAGGATCTGCTACCTTGTATTTCCAGCCGAGTACGTGAACCTTCCAGGTTGCTACAGCCATCCAGAGTGTTTTACTCTCGAATATAAAGAGTAGTAGAGCTGAAACGATTAGTCGATTAACTGATTAGTCGATCGACAGAGAATTAATTGATTGTAATTCTGATAATCGATGTAGTCATTTATCAAGTAAAATTACCAAAGATTTGAGGCATCCTGTTGGCTTAGTGATCTGGGGCGTGTACCATGTGACCGTGACGTCCTGGGTTCAGGTCCGGCCCAGGACCTTTGTCGCATGTCGTCCCCCTCTCTCTCTCTCCTAGTCTTTCCTGTCTATCTCTACTGTAAAACTATCATAAAGGCAAAAAGCAGACATCAGTTTGGGCTCTGGTAAATTGTGATGGGCATTAGTCATAATTTTTGACATTTTATAGACTAAATGATCCATTAATTGAAAAAATAATCGCTAGACTAATCGATAATGAAAATAATTGTTAGTTGCAGCCCTGAAGAGAAGTGCTATATGACTTCATGTGAGGCTGGTCGTACATACCCATCCCTCCTTGCATCTTTGAGTTCACAGTCAGATCTAGCTTAGTCTTCTTTGTCACTGCTCCACTGGATGTTTATCAACTCTCCTGCACCCCAAGTGCCAGGGCTGCGTTTCCTCAGAGCATCTTTGTTCCACTGATTTATGATAGAGCGAAGATTCTCTTACTGATGAAATGCCCCCGTCAGACTGAACTGTCTGCTTGGCTTTGTTTTGATTATCACGAGAATTGCATGTATGTCAAAACGTAAATCCAGTGTGGGGCAAGTACTTTTCCGCTTTTGTTTACTTTTACAGTTTGTGTTTCATCAGTGTCCCCAGAATAAATACTTACAAATACTTTCGCTACTTTTCTGCAATAGGTGGATCAAGATCCAATAATGGGCTTCCATCAGGTGTTTTTGCTGAAGCACCAAGACGGAGCGTGGTCCTGCACAAACGACGTGTTCCGGCTGGCGATACACAACATACCGGCGTAGCAGTCTGGATTAGTTGGCTCACACACTTTCTACACTGTTATCTAGCATTTTTTATTTGGACATTCAGCTCTTCATCTGTACAGTGTTTGTGTTTTCATTTTTACAACACAAGGAATTATTTACTCTGTTTACAATATATATTGTCCCTTTCTGAAAAGGCCTTGTGCCACAGTTGATACCAGTGCCTGCTATTTGTCACATAAGATTATATGACAGATGTCCTCACAAGTCCAATTAGAGTCCAGCCCAATAAAAGAATTTATTAGTCCAAACTACTTGTCTTCCTTTTTCTTCTAATTATATAGATCACTGGGTACTTGTTTTTATTTATTTACTTGTCCTCATGTCAAAGACCCCAAATAGAGACACTTTAGAGCACATACACTGATTTGATAAAGGTTTTGTCCTACTCAAGTGGGGAAATAACAGTGGAAAGAGTGAAATATCTGATTGGGCATTTTCTCTCCCTCTTAAAATGTAGAGAATGTAGTAATGGGGAAATTAAACTAATCCTGAGTTTTCTGGGGAGCCCCTCGAGGACCCCTGGGGGTCCCTGGACTTTAGTTTGGGAACCATCACATGCCGTGTTTGAGAATAGCCGATAGAGGCGCAATACCTCTACTCGATCATTCTCAGTTTAAAGAGCCGACTTCAGTCCTCCGACATCGGAGAGAAGTCTGTTCTCATGAAATGGACGTAATGAACATTTGCCCGCAGTCCAGCGAGCGTAAAGAAACGGTAAGCAGCTGCAGAATGTGGTTCAGTCTGTTGTGGACTGCGCGTGGACATAATTCTGTGACGTGGATGTTTGTGTAACAAGTTTTTAGTCAGTCTGTCACGAACGAGACCTTCAGGCAACTGTAGGCGCTTTAGCTTCTCTATATAAAATGAGGCTTATTGCAGAACTGGTTCTGTCGGTTGTGAACGTCAGTGACGGTGTGGGGTTTGTCTCGTGGTTGGACACAACGGGAATGCCGATTAAATGCCATTCAGAAGAGCAATTTGGTGATATAAGAACAAAAACTTACACACAATGACTTAAAATTCAGAAGAACATATTTGTTGTACAGTCAATGTCAATGCGTAGTAGCCTACCCTTTTGTTTTGGATGTTGCATGAAAGCCGTGCGCAAGCGCAGTGGCCTAAACGTTTCACAATTAAAGGCGCAATCCGTAATGTCAAAATTGTCAAGTAGGTAAACGGAATAAGGATACTACTGATCATCTCCAAACGCGTACTAAGTAATAACCCATCAGATCATATAAAATGCCAATCTCAACGATTTATTTCTGGGCTCGGATTCGTCGTAGATTGGCCATAAAGATCCAGATCCAGACCAGCAGAATGAGCCGGCAACAGAAACACAGGATGAACCTTTGCTCCGAGAAAACCCCAGGCGCTTCGTCATCTTCCCCATCCAGTACCCCGACATCTGGAAGATGTATAAGCAGGCACAGGCGTCTTTCTGGACCGTGGAAGAGGTGGGTAGCCTTCACTATTCAGCTCTTCATTTTGATGTGTTGTACCAAGTAAATAAAACCAATTATAATTTGTTTTACTTCACCAGCTTGAGAGAAAATAACACAATATTATAATATATTTTAAAGAAATTTGAAGGGTTTTAAAATGAAACTATTTTTTGGCCTATACTGATTTAGTTTGCAGAATATAGGCTACAAACTTTTAAGTATCAGTCTACTCTGGGCAAATGAAACACCTTAAGCAATTGACATGACAAATTAGACTTATCAGTCTTTATGGCAGTTCTGAATTAAATCATAAACTAAATCCATTAATTGTAATGCACATATGGTGCCCCCTTTATTAAAGAGGAACAATACTGATCACTGCTTTTTAGTGGGATTTCACATAGACTTCTTTGTGGCAGCCTACCACAAATAGATTTACCAAATTGACACAATATCATAAACAGTCCATCGGTCCAATTAACTAAGTGTGCCTTGCCCATCACAGCTTGCCACCACTGCAAATAACCTGAAAACCTGAGACTAACAGGGTTTCTGTCTATGATGTGTGTTTCAGGTGGATCTATCCAAGGACCTGGTCCACTGGGACAGACTGAAACCTGAGGAGAAGCACTTCATCTCCCACGTGCTCGCCTTCTTCGCTGCCAGCGACGGTATCGTCAACGAGAACCTGGTGAGAGGGCTCGCAAACCACAGAGGCATGAATGTCACTCGGCTGTAACCGTTGGCTTGTCACTTGTAACATTTTAATCAACCTGCCACAGAGTCCGATGGATTCAGAGCCAGACAATTTAATTTCTTGACAGCCAAATTAACTTGTGTCCTAGGTTTCCCCTCAGTGATTTGATTTGTTTCATCAGACAACTTCAAAACATATTTAGCGTAAAGCATCCAGGATGCCCCAATAACTTATTTTCAGTTTGATCCCCATGATAACTGAAGATGATAGCTTCATATAAAACCGGTGGTGTGGTAGGAAGTTTCAGCTATGCATTTGTGTTTCTGTCTTCTCCAACAGGTGCAGAGGTTCAGCCAGGAGGTGCAGGTTCCTGAAGCACGTTCCTTCTACGGTTTCCAGATCCTTATTGAGAACATCCACTCGGAGATGTACAGCCTGCTCATCAACACCTACATCAGGGACCTGAAGGAGAGGTCAGCCACTTGTCCCTCAAGTTGCTGCTTTTTATTCAGTGGCCCCGGCAAACTTTTAGATGCAAGCAAGTTGCATCTGGTGGGATGGAGAAAGCCCCGTTTTCTGTGGTGCATGGAGGGAGCGTGAATTGTAATGTAGGCAGTGGTGAAGAAAAGACAAAGTTGTTTCTTTTCCACCAGTATGAATTCAGGGTATCGTGTTACCCTGGTTAGATGTTACAGATTATCCGTCTCAGCCCCAATGCCATCTGTGCAAGTAAACCACATACAGTAGCATGATAGGTTTTTTTTGTGTATATCACACTTACTGAAGATGCTGAACAAACTGTAACACCTGCACCTGTTCATGACAAGATAAGTTTGTACCACTTTGTAGCGATTTCAGTTACTTTCCCAGCTATTGCAGACTTTGATGTGCCTACAGGTTAGGCAGACCACAATTTCATGGCATGTGTATCTACAGGCTATCTATTTGTTATGTTTAGGCCATATGTTAACTGCCGGTATGGTAAGAATAGAATAGAATGATCTTTATTGTCATTATACTCAGGTACAATTAAATTTCGCCTGGCTTCTCTCGGTGTAGTTAAAATAAAACAAATAAATAAAAGCAGTAGTAAAAGCAGTAATAGCAGCATAATGTTACAAAAGACTTGTGCAAGTACAACTTAAAAATAAAAGGCACTTGTTAAATTAAAGTCGTGTTTGAATGAGTTTCATGTGTTTGCAGGGACTATTTATTCAACGCCATTCAGACCATGCCTTGTGTGAGGCGAAAAGCAGACTGGGCACTCCAGTGGATAAATGACAGCAAATCCACATTCGGTGAGTAAGAATCTCATCCAAAAACATCATGTTGTGCATTTATATAGTCTGAATCCCCAGTGTAGAGGAACTTTCCATGTACTATTTCCCTTTTGTTCTCCGAGGTTTATACCAGCTGGGACATGAATTTCTTGCATCTCAAGTTTTATAATGCCTGATTTTTTTTTTTACTTTTTTTTATTTATTCGTAGGGGAAAGAATTGTGGCTTTTGCAGCAGTGGAGGGCATCTTCTTCTCTGGCTCATTTGCTGCCATCTACTGGCTAAAGAAGAGAGGCCTAATGCCCGGCCTTACCTACTCCAATGAGCTGATCAGCAGGGACGAGGTTAGAGGAACTCTGCATGGTTATCTGCAAACTGTTAAAAAGGATCTATCACACAAACATGTAGTAGAATAGAATAGAATAGAAGTGTTTGATCTCAGGTTACAAAGCAGACATCAGAGCCCTACACATAATACCCAACAAAACATAATATCCTTTGAAATCATTACTGCATACGCAAGTGTATTTTTTAGCCGCCCATGACACCCTGCAGCACATAAAATAAAACGTAATGGAGATTCCACCCATTGCTCTTGCGTAAGATTGTGTGGGCATTCCTGTTTATTTTGGATGCTTCACTCCGACACACCTGCCTTGAGGTTTGGATGTGCGACGCTCATTATCAAGTCGGTACTCGTGTGCTTGTGGAAAAAGTTCTTCCCAAGTTGTCTCGGAAAGAATTATCTTCCCATCTAGTCTAGTCTAGTTTATTTATATAGCCCTTCATCACAAGCATGTCTCAAAGGGCTTTACATAGCATCATATACAGTACATACATACTACATCACATATACATACTACATATACACATCATATACATCCTATACTACGTCTTATACATACTTCATATACATCATTAACTATATTATATACATACTACACATCATATACTATGTCATATACATCATTTTACTAGATGTATATCATATACCATCATATACCATACTACACACAAACACACTCATGCCTATGTGCAATTTAGGGTGTTCAATTCACCTGACCTGCATGTCTTTGGACTTAGTTCACCATTGAACTCAGTGTAAGTTGCACTGTTTGAGAGCATGAGCTAAATGCCTAAAATGTAAATAACAGTAAGAAAATCAGAGATTTCTTTCAACTTCTCTGACAATACCATTCCATTGTTTTTTCTATCTTCTCTGACGTGTATTGGTGTGTTTTCTAGGGCCTGCACTGTAACTTTGCCTGCTTGCTGTACAGCTACCTGGTGAAGAAACCATCACAGGACAGAGTAAAGGACATCATCACCAAAGCTGTTAGCATTGAACAGGTCAGCTGGTGTTGGAGGAACTATGTCACAACCCACTGCCACACTGTGACTTGTTGTAGCGTACTTCTCTGGTGACACAGATTACTAATGTGCAGCACTAGGATCATCATTTACTCAAGACAGAATGGTTTTAAAACCTAGTTTTGCCATTGCAAATATCTCTGCTTGGTTTTACTGTGTTTACTTTCTCACTCTATTGACTCCCGTTGTAATAAATCAGTAATAGGTAGACAGTCCATTCTCCTATGATGGTCTGTTCTGATTGTAAATGTCTATAATCTTCACAGGCCATGCTCATGTTGTAAATTCATAAACACATCCTGTTTGGTGTTGCAGGACTTTCTGACGGAGGCCTTGCCAGTGGATCTGATTGGAATCAACTGTTCCCTGATGAAGCAATACATTGAGTTTGTGGCGGACCGGCTCCTCACTGACCTTGGACTGGCCAAGGTGATTATTTTTAAACGAATCATAAATATGTGGACATACGGTGAACAAGTCATTCCTCATGAAGGACTTTGAATTCGTAGCACACCTCATATGTAGTAGTGTGAAACTGATTGAAGTTACATGAGGATAGGGCCTTTTAAAGGGAAAAGCACAGAAAGCAGTAGTCTCTGCTAAAATGAATGACATACCCTTTTTAAATGTAATTGTAATAACATTAAGATGTGTTGAAATGTTGTTTTTATTTTGCTGTGTTTGTAAATGCATGAACTGTTTATATTTTGGTGCAAATAACTAATTTTTCTTTTTCTTTTCCTTTTAATCCAAGGCTTACCAAGCCGAAAATCCATTCGACTTCATGGAGTCCATTTCATTAGAGGGGAAAACCAACTTTTTCGAGAAACGAGTAGCAGAGTATCAGCGACTTGGAGTCATGTCAAACATGATGGACTGTGAATTCACTCTTGATGCCGACTTTTGAGATTTGTTACATTTGCTATTCTGTTACATATGTTACATTCAACATATTTATTTTAGTTATGTTTAGTTTTTTTTTAAAGATTTATTTTAGGCATTTTTATGCTTTATTGATAGAGACAGTTTGAGAGAGAGACAGGAAGGTATGGGAGAGAGAGAGAGGGGAGGACATGCAGCAAATGACCGCAGGCCGGATTCAAACCCGGGTTGCTGCGGGAAGGACTGAGCCTTATGGTACTCGCTCTCAGTTATGTTTGTTTACCTGGTTATGGATTCTAACCAAAAACTGAGATCAATATGCAATCTTGAACTGCTGCAACTCTGTCTCAGTACTACAAAACAGAAATTAATGGTTGAATGGTTGTAAAACTCTATAACTCCAGAGGTCATACAAATAACGTTTTAGCCTCCCAGCTACAGTGGCTATTAAGGATTGAGAATTACACTAAATTGAGTTTAGCAGCAGCAAATGCAGGTTTCAAGTGGTCTGATCAAATACAAACTGACAATCTGCTAGAAATTTCAAGCCCTGCTGCTCCATTAGGGGTAGAAAAAACGCTAATGGCCATTGCTGTTGTGGCCTGGACACTACTCAATAAACTCAATAAACTTGTGAGCTGAGTTTTGGTAAACAATTAAACATAAATAATTGAACAATAAGGAGAACAAAGCCATTAGTGGGGTGATTAGAGTGACTATATTTTGTACTTATTGGACCTTTGGGGAACTACTATTGTTTTATTAGAGATTCATTTTACTGACTCTAAGGTTCTGACTTTGTCATTTGTATGATACAATAAAATGTTCTGAAAAATGAAAATAGTTTCTTGGTTGTATTCTGATCAAATAGCTGTGACACCATTATTATTTCTGAAGCACTTTTCAATGTGCCAGCTATAGTGCTCAATAAGTTTATTCATGAGCTCTTTCAAATAGGGTATTAAGGTATTAAGTTATAAAGTGGAAGGTATGGCAAGTCCCTGTATCTAATATAGTTTGGCAACAAAACTTCCAAACCATCTCAACTGACTCACTTTCAGAATCTGTACTGCGGATTGTAGCTTTACTGAGATTTCTCCCAATGGCCAGATTAGCCACTCCTCCGTTAGCATACGGTAGCTGGCAATGATAGATCGTGTTCCGCGATTTGAAAAGATGGCAGTGGACTTGCAGGCTTTAGCGGTGGAAAAAGCGGAATTGCTGTCTGTCCGTTTGAAAGAGCTCCTGTCTTCCGGCCAGGGGTACATCCGAGCTCAGTTTGGGGTCGATCTGGGTCTGAAGCCCGAGCTGTATCCGACATGGGTCATCCTCTCCACCGCGGTGGTGGGTCTGCTGCTGCTGCTCAGTCTGTCCTGGGCCGCTGTCTGTGGCGGACTGTTCGCCGGGAAAAAGCGGGGATCCTCGGTCACCCAAGCCAGCGGCGAGCCTGTAAAGGCCCACTTAACCAAAACTGCCAAACCAGAGGAACAGAAGAAAAGGAACAAAAAGAAATCAGTTGATAAGGTACTGCAGCCCAAATTGCCTGTCGAATACCCGGGGGCGAGGGGAAATAAGTGTCTATTCATTGGCTAACAAGTAATAAAAGTTAGCGTTAACGTTATAACGTTACTTCATTCAACTCGGTTTTGTTTTCTACGGAACCAGTTGAGTTGGCGTTAGTTAGCTAACACGAGCTAACGTTAGCTAAGCTGTGCGTCTCCCAAATGTTGTTTTTAGAAAAATATAGGAATATAATATAGCTAACATTCAACTCATAAGTTCCATCAGAAATGATATCGTAATTAGTTCCCACAACATAACGTTACAAATGAACCGAGGGGGATCCAGCGATACACTTTAAATAAACAGACAAAAAGAAAATGGAACATAAAACAAAGAAACAAAGTGAAGATACAGCAACGATGTCAATATAACAGTCATATTAACTGGGGCTGTAACGCTACGTTAGCTGTGTGTTTGTATGGCAGCTTCCTTGCTTTTCTCGCAGCTGTTAAATGTTAACGTCAAGCTAACAACGTTAGTCCGCAACCTTAAATTGAACTCATACTGACCCCTATCTAGCGTTATATTTTGCCCATTTATTTGCCTTGACGCTTCCCTAAAGAGTTACCAGTGTTTTCTTTTTGCAAATAGTTAATAAGCGGTGCTTTGATATCCTAAGCTGTTTCATTACCATGGCAGATTGTTTTCATAAATCCGTGAGCAAGGTTAGCTGCTGAAAAAGGTGTGAAGTAGCCAGTAAATTGATATCATGTCTCCTCTCTAAAACCCAGAATCATTAGGTCCACAGCCAAAATTTTGTACTGAGAGACAACCAGTGATGTGAAGGCAAACAGACACCAAAATAAATAATATTTTCAGAAAAGTTTCAATTGATCTTTTCCCTTTAAAAGACCCTATCCTCATGTAACTTAAATCAGTTTCACACTACTACATATGAGGTGTACTATGCATGTCTTTGTCATTAAGATTTATGTTAGACTTTAAAAAAAAGTTGGCTAAACTCTATTCTGCAAGTAAATAGGTGGGTAAACTGTGTTTAGGCGGGTTTACTGTTCACAACATCCCTGGATTATGGTCTTTAATGTCTTTTCATAATAATCAATAATCTGTCTCCCTCCTCCAGAAGGCCCAATCCAACGGACAACCAGCGACTGTAGCTCAGGAGGAAGTGAAAGTCATTGAGGCAGCCTCCAAGCCGTCCCCAGAGATCAGAACTGAGAAGGTACGTTTGAGCAGATGTTTCCCAGATTGTCCCGAAACTGTTCATTTGGCTGGCAAAGCAGGCAATCACACTGAATTGGTGTGAAACAAGGCCATCATCAGCAGAATAGGCCTGCACACTGACAGTATGTGGCAGACTTGACAAGTGTTACATGACAACAATGCTACATGATGTGTATCAACATCTCCATTCATTCATTTTCCATACCCGCTTATTCATAGGGTCACAGGGGGGCTGGAGCCTGTCCCAGCATGCATTGGGCAGAACAAACAAACATAATCACATTCATATTCGCCCTTTAATTCTTCCCAATCTTGTTTTTTTTTTCCTCTAAGGTGCACGTGGCACAGGCCCCGGTGCAGGTGAAAAAGAACAAGAAGAAAACCAAGGCAGATGTGAAACCAGTCCAGAGTGTCTCTACCACTGATGGGAAGGAACCTGATGATGGTAAGACTCGCTATTATAGTTATTAAATTGCTTCATAACTTCACATTTTCAAATGTAGTTGGTTTATTTTTATCCACCACACACTCCTCACATTTTCACTTAGTCACCACTTGCTTGACATTTCAAATTTTGGTTGGTTAGTTTGATTTACTCATCATTCAGCTTCCCTAAAATAGCTGGTTCTGTAAAATGGCTAGCTGTGTCCCTTAGTTACATTGTACAATATAAACAGTCTATTGCACAGCCCATAACAAGCCATTTTAAGGAAAGTGATAGACAAATGTTGAATCCTTTTCCCTCCAGTATGATGGGCAACAAAAAATCATAATGTCAATGTATCCCTTTTAATATTGTTAAATGCATCTCTCCTATTCACTAAGACTTGGCAAGATTGCATGTTTCCATTCAAATCTATTTATCTAATCTATCTGTCCAGTTTCCAGAAGGGCTATGTATTTTTTTCCTCATATCTGATGTGCTAATTGGAACTTTAACCCAGTTTTAAAGACCTTTAGTCAAGTCTACAGTGACGTTCTTGGAGCAATTGCCCCATCTCTCCCGTGGGCTTAATATATGCAACACATTTTTTGCTGAGTCAAATGGGTGAGAGGTGATGCAATGCCCGTGGCTTCAATCCACTGGAATATAGTTACCCATCATGGAACTTGTGAAATAGGAGCCATGTAAGTGCCAGTTAACCTTAATTATGTAGTGATTAATGAATTACCTGGGCCAGATGAACGTGTGTTGCATTTCCATTTTAATTTTAGGCCACTGCTTGAAATTCATGTTTTAAAGCAGCATATCTTTAGTCATCAGATCAACCTAGTGTCAGTAAAACAATTCAAAAACCTTTTGTTCAGTTTTTTGCTAGTATTTTTTTATGTTGTCATCCAATCTAAAATATTTTTGTAATCAAGGCCATGCACACACTGATAATGAGTCAACTAGCCAACTAACCATGTGCTTCTTTTGTCTGTACCAGGCGCGTGGGAGACCAAGGTCAGTAACCGAGAGAAGAGGCAGCAGCGCAGGAAGGACAAGGGCCCCGAGGATTCTGGTAGCCCAGGAGGAGTGGACGCCCCCAAGAGCCACGTGGAGGCGCCTGTGGCCACAGCACCTGCCAACACCAGGAAGAGCAGAGGAAACCATGGTATGTCATCTAGTCAGGGTTGATTGTGTGTAGTTGGTAGGCTGTAGGGGTTTGGTGCGGGACTCAGGGCCTATCAGCTTAGGCCTATCATTGTAAGCATGATGAAAATATAGTTTAATTAAAAAACATTCTAAAGACTATACACTTTTCTAAAAACCCAAACACCCTATAACACTTGGTGAACATATTGGTAGCTCAGGGCTATGTAGCGTGTAGAGTCGCAATTAGCAAATCTAGAATTTAGTAAAGGTATGAAAATATGAAACTTTGATAAAGATATCAATTTACACTCGTAAGGGGCACCACCTTCCTAGATGAAGGACCTTTACTTATACTAATCAGTCATCAGTCTAAAGATCATGAAATCTTTTCAATACAGGGATTACTTTACTCTGCAAGTAAGGAAACACATAACAACTTCTCTGTAATAAATGGGAATATTTATTTAACTATACAAGCATAACAAATTCAATGAGATAAGCAATATAAGGCACGTATATTGATCACTAGAATGAAGCACAGAAACTATAGACTAAAAATGGACATGGAATGCAATGAAACAAATTAAGAATGAAAGGGAAATGATAATGAAATATGGGAATAAGAATTGGCAGCAGTAAATGGAGGTATGTATGGATCAATCAACCAGAAAAACGAGGCGGAAAGCTACGGGGCAACTAGACTATAAAAGCCTAACTTTTCCTGATCTATTTAAGTAATTTGAATCTAAACTTTTGCATCAACTCTCAGCAGTAAAGACGTGGATAATCAGAGCCTACTTTGTTCAGTTGAGAAGTCCTGCCGGTCGGGTTGTCTGGTCCCGCTGAGCTCGGAGAGACGGGCTCGGCTTGGCCGGTTACCTGGCAACGGCAGACGCTGGAACAGCTGGTCTCTGATGTGTTATCGTCACGTCGAGGCAAGCAGCGCTACCGGCTTTTCACAGCTGTAGACAACAGGCCTCTCTGGATGTGGAACACTGCGGCGATGTTGCATCAGCGTTTGACTGCTGGTCTTGGAAGAGTTGACGTTTCTAGCTCTGCTAACTGTTATAAACTAAATGATCTCGTTCCTAAATAGTTTCGAAAATGATCTTCGCTTGGCCGAGCGTTGATAACTTCTTAACTATTAGACGCGAGGTTCAAACTTCTTGTAAGAGATTCTTAAGTTCATCTGGAGAAGACGTCTCTAACTCCAGGTTCAAACTCTAAGTTTCAGCTAAGGTCGAAGTGTAGCTAAATTGTTGGTCTTGGCTTCAGCAGGTTTCTTGGCAAGGGCGGAAGGTTGAACTGTCTGAAAACCCAGATAAGAACATTTTATAGCTCTTTGAATTCTCAGGCGTGGTTTGCCATGCAAATCACGCTTCGCGCTCTTTTTCTGTTTACTAATTAATTTCTTTGTTTGAGAAGATTTCACCCCGAACTGAGAGGGAGGGGGGAAAGGAATGCAAGAGGAATCATTCCTCTAGTCTATTTTATTTTGGGATCTATTACTAAGTGATCTTAATAAAGATTCCTTTTAAAATAATATGTCGGTATTTTACATCTCCACCAATTACTGTTGTCAATTGATCGAAATAATAAAAACCTGTCAACTTACATTCAAACTTATATAGCTAGCACATCAATATAAGGACATCAAATACCTTCCTGGTACAATCTGTGGCTATAAAGTCTTCATCAAGTTAACTCGTATATGTGACTTGGGTCTCTAACTTCGTGATCAATATGAGAAAGACAATTTAAACATTTAAGACATTTGGACGCACTGACATTTTATACGGACCTGTCGTCGCTATAAATGACCACAAGGTGGCAATGTAGGACCATGAAAATAGGAGAGTGTCTCTGGATGAATATCTGATACACTTCAATCATTTAACGCATCATGGTCTGTGCATGTAACTTTAGCTATTGAACATCTTCAACATATATATGGGCCTGTAGTTAACACATCTAGTATACTTCAAACTACAAAATAGATCCATTAAAGACATTGAGAAAATATAGTTGAAAGTAGGTTTTACAGGAATGTGAAAAGGGAAGAGATTTATGACTGTCCTGATTTAGAAAGGGGGTCGTGATGAGACTCTGGATAGTGTCAACAGCAGTCATTGGTTCCTTCGTATTGACACGGTGTGTATTCCCGTTCTCACCCAATGGTGACTGTCCCTTCTGATTAACCAGAACAGTCTGGTACTCCAAATGAAGAAAGGAGGGTGATTCCCTATATTCAGATGTGTGAGAGGTATGGATGGGTGATTGTATAGTTCATTAGTATTCCTGAGTTCTTGAGTCCTTCTCCTCCTGATGGCTGAAAGATAAAGGTCGTTAATTGTGGAATGTGTGATTTTCAAAGCTCTTCGCCGGGTTGGTATCCTGTCGTTAATTTCCTGAGCTGTCCTGTGGAGACATCTCTGGCTGGCATAGACTCAACTCCTTGAGCCATGGACTGTGTCCATTCGACACCTTTATGGCCACTTGTTGTGATATTTGGTGTTGATTCAAGAAGGCAACAGAAAGGTTGTGGGCTTTCTGCAAATGTCTCCCTGGTATCGCTACAGCTAGCATACATGCTACACCCTGTGGTGAAGAGTTCACGCATGTTTAGACAAGAATGATCTAGTAAAATTTCACTTGACTCAAACAATGCTGTTTTTTCCACTCTGTTTCAGAGTCCCTGCATTCAAGGACCAGTGGAAAGGGGGATGCAGGCAGTGGACCCGGTAAAGACTGAGCTGAACTATTATTTAATGTCTAATGACTGAGATGGAAAACTCATCCATAACTCCCTGTCTCTCAAATTGTATTCCTTATTTTCCTGACAAGAGATTTGCATGATGTCAAGATGAGAAAGGGAAAGCAATTCAACACTGTATATATATCTTGGAGGGTACAGGAAAGGAAATCATCAAGAAAAAGGCCATGCCCACAACTCTGGTGCCTTTCCCAGTCTTTCTTTCCTCTCCAACTAGGAACTGCACTGATTTGCATTGACTGGTGAAATTTGGAATCCACTAAGCAGTGTGTCTGGTTGACAAAACGGCTAGTTTGATGCCCTGTTCTCCCCGTCTCTCTGCCTCCTCAGTGTCCTCCAGCTGGAGAGAGGAGCCGTCAGTCAATGGCAGAGGGTGGGCTGACATTTCCTTGAAGATCCCAGGTCAGATGGGAACCATGGAGGGCGACAAGTGGAGTGCCATTCCCACGGCTCCACGGCACAGGGCCCAGCCTGAGCGCCGGTCCTGGGGACAGGAGACACAAGGTACCCCCTAGACCTGGGTTCACCTTTTTACACCACTAAACAATGTATTGAAGAAATATTGACGGTGCAATGTAAAATGACACACTATCTACAGTGTATTATAAAGGCTGCAATGTAAGCATGGTTTAAGCAGACAGGTCTTCCTTAAGCCCAGAAATACTACATAATATGAAGAGATTGGTTATCACTGGGACACCTTCTACTGTTGTAGTAAAAAGCGTTCAAGTGTTCATAACTTAAGAAATATTCTACACTACATTATACATTATCTGTCAAAATCACAATTTAGAATTTCGTCCATATCATGCACCTCCAAGGACAAATTTCTAATGCACAAAATTCATATATCAGAAGGAAACACTGATGTGATCTGTCTGGTATGACTAGTTGCATACTAGCTGTGAAACTTCAGTGTGACAAAAAAAAAATAAAAACAACTGTCAGCCCTGTCAGACAGGGCTGCATTGCTCAGACAGAAGAAATCAATTTGATTTATGGGTATTTTGACCCAGTAGGTGGATGTTGTGGGGAACTGTAAAGGGAAACTGTAAAATTGGATACCTGTCCTGTTCACTGGTATGTAGCTGTAACTTCAACCTAACCTACACTTCTAGACTAACTAAGGGAATCTAGACTAACTTTAACTTCAATCGATCCGCACTGACTCATATTGACATATGACCGAGGCTCTTCAAATTAACTAACCAACCATTTGCAAAACGACTGAAGGGTCGCGGCATTTTAACATGAAGTGTTTGCAAATTGCTCATCGCGCAGGGATCACATTTCATTTCTATATTTACATTGGTAGATTGAAATGCCTATGTGTAACATAATACCTGCTTCCTTGTTTTAACTGTCTTTAAATCATTCAGATGTAGGCTTCTAGCCTCGCAAGCCATAAGTCACAAGTTGATCACAGAGCCAAAATGTTCAGTAGGAGGCTAGGAATAAGGAGGGCCCAAAGAAAATCCCTTTGGTCCTGTCAGCGTTGGGGACTGATCACTTGGGGATGCTACTGTCAGTGATGCAAGAAACATAAACAGCCATGGTGTCTGTGGAGCACCCAAAGAGCTTTCATAATACCTTGGTGTTAGTTGTGTCTGTATAGCCATTGCAGGGTTTTGTGCAGCACTATATAGCCAAGGCAGGCTGCCTTCACAAAAACATTAATACTGCCACTTGAGTGAAAAATAAAAGAAAAAAATCCCATTATTTATTAGTTATTATCAATGACACCAAAACAATGTGAAACACATTGTCCAACTTTGCCATCTGCTGGCCAAAAGCGGCATTGCGAGCAATGAGCAAAATCATTACTGTGGGTCAAGTAATATTAACACACTCGTTACAACCTAACACTATAATATCAGCGACCCCTGTCTAAAACGTTGATAAGTGGCTATGTTATCTAGAATGATAAGCAACACCCAGGTGAAATCGCTGGAAGGGACCAGGGGGCCAGAATTTATATTGTATAGAAAACTCTTTTCAGCTGATGCCAAATCTCAGTCGACTGCTTGTTTTCCAGAGTGTTCCTGCAGTGTAATCAGTGTCCTTGTTTGCTCTTGCCAGCGACATGGAGTGGTATTGATGGCCGAATGAAGACTGACCTCAACCCTGTGACCTTCTCCATTCTGGGGCTGAACACGACAGGTTGGTATTGTGATTAACTGTCAGCTTTATCACCCAATCACAAATCAGCTCTACCTCCTGGATGTGTAATCCAAAGAACGTCTGGTGTGGTATTTCAGAATTCATTTTCATTAACTGCTTCCAGCATTTTTTAGTCACGGCTGGTTTACTCTTTTACCTCCCTCTCTCACTCTCTCTCTCTCTCGCTCATTCTCTGTCTCTCAGAGCCCATATCAAATTCTCTCAACCTGAAGTGGGCCAGCCACACTAATGTTGATGATGAATGGTCTGGATTCAGTAAGTGTTCCAATAATCCCTCCCACATAAAACACCCTCCAAAAATACCTGGTGACTTTGGTGATTATAAACAGAAAGATCTTGAATGGCTTTACAAGACTTAATCGAGCATGCCAATGATTTTTGGGGCACTGTAGGATCTTAAAAATCAACACAGGCTGTATGATTGGGTAGGAATGCAAAAGTACACACTTGCCAATAGGTGTTGGTTATTTAGCCATTGGTGTTTGTCTGTATCTAACTGCCGTGCTGCTGATGTGGGTTTCCAGATGGGATGGCAGCGGCGGACCCCAGCTCCGACTGGAACGCCCCAGTAGAGCACTGGGGGAACTATGAAGAGGCGCCTGTGTTGGCGACACCAGCCGCTCCAGCCAAGGACCAGCCTGCCCCCAACAAGGTCTCAGTGACACTCTGCCAAATCATTGCTAGGGCCAATTTCTGTATCTACTGACTCAGGGCTTCTATGGAGCCATTTAAATCTTACACATTTCTAAATGATCCGAATTTAACACCCTAAATTCTTAATTACTTATGTGGAAAAAGGTTTTTTATTTTCTGTAGTTTATAGCCTATGTTGAGTTGTTGATTGCTAGTTTTCAAAAGGCAAGATGTTAAACATATGTCAAAAAATGTATTAAAAATCCAGGATGACGAAGGCTCATTCGAGCTGAAATGCGTTGGTAAGTTTGTAACTATTTAAATTGCCGATGTTAAATGAAGGATTTTAACTTTTGTTCATCACCACAAAGTGCCTTGGGTCCTCTTTAATTTTTAGCACAGTCATGTAGTACCCATTCCAAAGCGCACCTCTTGATTGCTTTCTGCCATGGACATTTCTGGTACCACCAAGTAGCGCTCCTAATCTTTGCATTTTCTAATTTGTCAAAAAAATGTTAGCTATAAAATACACGACAATAAACCACAGTGACCTCAGTGCAAGTGAAATAATTTAAACATAGCTGTGTTTGTTGTGACTGGAATGCAGGTATCGGACGATGAGAAAGACACTGAGGATCCTGCCGGAGGAGCAGCCAAATCCAAGAAGAAGAAGAAAAAGAAGAAGAAAGCAGAGGAGGAGGCTGCTGCTGTGGCTCAGGCAAGAATAATTAACCTCAAGGTGTCAAATTAAGACGTGGCACATTGCTTAATGCTCAAAGAGACAGGCATAATTCTTTTGTTTTCATGTTTACATTGAAGTACATAAAACCCCTGGGTTGGTAATTTCACTGCCTTTGTTTTGTTATAGACGGTGAACTCGGTGCCCCTGGTCAATACGATACCCAAGCCCCAAGAGCCTCCCGCAGTGGCCTCCAACAAGCCGCCTCCCAACATGCACTCCTCTCAGAGTAGGTCTCCATGGGTCTGAGTCTGTACACAGAGACCATTTAAGATTAAATCTACCTACTGTTGTTTATATATGAAGTTATTTAATCCCTACTCTTTTCCAGAAATGTCTTTGCATCACTTCTCTTTATATCCAGATTGGTGATGAATACAACTTGCAACTTGTTTTGTTTTTTTCTTTTTCTCCTTGCAGAGAAGTCTGAGCAGGTGGTGGAGCCTCCAAAACCATCCCAGAAGAAGAAGGTCAGAAAAGAAACATGAAGTCAGATCACAGCTCCATATAAATCATATGCAAATGATTGTTCAGTGTGTCAAATGCAATAATTACCAGGTACAGATTTTTTTTTCTGTGAGATAAATCAACTGTAATTTTTTCAATTACAACAAAAAAAAAGAAAACGAGCAGTGGACACCAGCTGCTTGGCTCACTATAGTGAAAAAATGTGGTCCTATGGACTGAAATCTTCACTGATTTGCACTATACACTACACTGCAAACAGAGCGGGGTTTCAGGAGAGGCGGACTTGCAGTGGAGGTACACGTTGATATGTAATTATTTTTCAATGGCATCAAAATGTTTGGGTTTTGTTTTTTTCTTCAAGCGTGTATGTTTTTCATTGTAAACCCAAAAGTACAAAATGTTTTTTTTATTCTCATTATTTTTTTTATTTTAAGAGAAGCTTGCGTCGTCCGCCCCAGTATGTTGCACTTTGTACTGATTGCCGCGCTGCTGCACCTATATGAATTACTGAAATGTGTTGCAGCAAGCTGCTTGTTAATGCTGGTCTCAAATCGGTTTAACACATTTATTTCCAAAGGTGAAAATTGGAATTTTGAGGTGATAAACTGATGCTTGATTCATACCGGTCCGCTGATTAAAGATACTTTAGAGAGCTGTAACTAACATCAACCACCAGGAGGCACTATAACATGAAGTTAAAGGCTAGTGGGATTACCCTGCTTGCAGTGGCACTACTGGTATTCTCTCAGTATGTATTTCTTTACTGGTTTAGACTGTGCATAGACTTTCTAGAGACATTTTGGTCCCTATTGCACTCTATATGATTTTTTTTTAAATATATTTATCTTCCAATCTTTGTGCTAGAAAAAGCCATGCCATATGTACAGATTGTAAGGGCTTTTTCCAGTTCTGTGATTGCACTGTGCAAAAGGCTGTATTGAGTTTCTTTGATGTTGACGCGTTGTTTTTTATGACCTTTTCGCGGAATGTGAAACGTGTATATTTTGGTTTGGAACTGACTTCCTGGATTTGTGATGGGGGGAAAGTGCTTTGTGATATAAACTGCGGACGGAGGTGTGGCGGGGTTCTGGTATGGAGCAGCTTTAATTCCACGTCAAAGTCGGTTTTTAATATACATACATATATATATCAGGAATTGAATTCCATTGCCTTAACCTGTAGTTGTATAGTATGTGCATTGGCGTCCTTTTTTATAGTTTCCATCCAACTGCAAGTTTTGATGTCAAAATGAATTTCTTCTTGCATGACTTTGATAACAGTACTTGTGTACATTAAATTAAATGAGCAGATAACTTGCTGTAACTTTTAGAACTTGCCACTCAGTGTATATAATAGCCTTTGCAAGGAGAGAAAGTGGGGCTGGAGTCTTTTCCATGGACGTCCAGTGTAGTGGAAATTAGTGGAAATTGTGTATTCAAAGAGCCTTAGCGCATCAAGCTGTTGATTGGCCGGTGGCGGTACAGTATTTTTGCCCATAGATCTTAGTAGACTGATAGATCATAAAGGAGATCATTATGTCGGTGTAGCTACAGACACCCATTTCTTTTGTTATTACTGATGATTAAGATTATTCAATCACTGTATTTATATACTTGTCCTTTAGGATATGATTTTGAGAATGATTTTTGTTTATCGAAGAAATACAAATATTTCTATGTTTGTTTGGTAAAGTTGAAAAATAAATGAAAGAAATGCTTGATATCACTTTGTCATAGGTCTGCATTTTTGTCTTAAAGGGGAAGCTTCCTAAAACTCTACTCACATTTTATCCCTATGATATTTTTTTTGTCTCAAAGCTAGAAACAAAAGAGCAAGGCCTCTCATGTCATTGAAAGACAAATCCTGGAGCCACTCCACTGACAGAATGGGAGTGATGTGACAGTATCCAGGGTGATTTTTATGGGCATGTGGGATTATTTGCTGCCTCATACGCTCTTTTGGGTAGAGCTTTTCAAAATCATGGTCACAAATATCTTTCTTCTTTATTTGTATAGCACTTTTCAAAACAAAGTTGCAACACGCTTCACAGCCAAGAAAAGTAAAGATGAATGATGACAAAGAAAGTAAAAGTAAAAAAGCCATAAAACAAAGGGAATAAACAAGGATGACATGAATAAAAGCCAAAGAAGAAGGTGATATGATAAAAGTAATTTAAAAGATGATAGTGGCTCCACCAGCCTGAGCTACTCAGACAAGTCGTTCCAGAGCCTAAATATTGTTTGAATTGGGTGTTATTCTGAAGAAGTATACATTTTACCACTACACAATTTTTTGTTATGAGTTTGGGTTATTAATCATGTTTTCATACCATTTTATATCTGTTTTTTTCTCTGAATTTCAGGGGTTTAACTTTCACTGACCATAAAATTTTCTTTCAACTAACTCATACAATACAATTTGATGATGTCATAGAATAACATTTTCATTGATCTTGATAGTTCATAACCTAAAGCTCAACCTTTTGAGAAATTTTAGTAACATTTCTGTATTTGCAGAATAAAAAGCTTAAAGTGAGTGTCCATGAATAAGAGCCTTATTCTTTCCAACAGAATGTCAAACGAATGGAGCTTTTGCTCTGTCTATTGGCATGTTGTATTTTCCATCTTTGCTGTCAAACTAATCCCAAATCTGAGATTAATACTATGAGAATTCAGTGTATGGTATGGTGCAAATGTGTGTTAGCGGCTCGGGCCGTGATAGGAGGGCGCTCTCGTGCCGGCGGCCCTCCTGAGGCCAAACTGCCGCTCCAGCCGATGTGGAGAGGCGGTCGCGTGGCACGGGTGTGCAGCGCCTGACCTCCATCCTGTCTCCTCTCAATTCATTTAGGATTAGCAGCATTTAATCTCCAACAATCTATCTCTCCATTCATTCACATTCACTTCCGAGGGATATCACTTTTTTTTTTTTCCATTCCTCCCTGTTGGTTTGTCTGCTGATGAGGTTTCTTTGGTATGAATGGGAGATCTCATCATCGTAATGAAGGGTATTTTCTAGGTGATGGGGGAGGTTGGCATGTTTTTTTTTTCTAAATCTACAGTACAGTACAGTATGGCTGGACAAGTTTCAGGCCCTACAATGCCTCACTTTGTCTTTCATAGATGACCAGGTATATGGAGCAGTTGTGTCTTATCGCGACTGTTCATAATAAACATGATTTTGAGCACTACTTCCCCCCCCTCAGTTATGTATCGGATACCAAAACATCTATGCTTACTTCCCTATAAACCTCAAACGTCAAAGTGCTATGTCAGAAAACCCTGTCATGAAAATCATCTGCTGACTTTGGAAAGAAAGGCCTGTGTGTTTGAATCCCAGAGGCTTCACATGCCACATAGTGTCATATCCTAAAACACTTCAAATGTGCTGCATTGGGGGAACGGAGGCAGTAGATTAAGGCAACGTTATATGACCAAACTAACAAATCTGTTCACCCAAAACATTGGCTTTGGCATTTTATTGTTCTACAGCTGGTCGGACAAAAAAAGGATTATAAGGCTTTGTATTTCCTGTCATTATGTCAGACCCATTAGTCCTTTTTCCCCTTAAACGAACAGTTCTGTCATGTTTGATAATTCAAACACTGCGACAGTTCCATGAAAATCCACAAGGCTACGTAACACTAAATAGCTTCTGCAAGCTGATGTTTGATCAGTTTGATGTTTTCCTCTTCAAATTCCAGTCCAGCATTTAAATAGGCGGCAATCTGGTCCCTGGTCAGTATTAAGTCATGGCTGGAGTTTAAAATCCCCTGATGTGATGATGATGCTGTCCACCCACCAGGGCTTAGAGCTGTGGTCATTGGTCCATCTGTCAGGCTTGGCCTAGACAGACACACACAGGCAAATGAAGGCTTGTTGCTTGTGACGATATTATAGTTGTGAGGATATCATACTTTTGTATTGAGTCTTTAAATCTTAGATTTCTTTAAACAAATGAAAAACTGCTAATTGGGTGAGATAATTTCATTAGATTCCAATGCAAATCAGCTTGTTTCAAGAATTTTCTTGAATCAAGTGACATTATCTTGATACATATGGAGTGACCCATCTTATTTTAAGATATTGTCATTTGTTTTGTAAAAAAAAAAAAAAAAAAAAACGTATTTATTAAAATTATCTCACTCCATTGGCAGTTTTTCCACATTTTTTAAGGAAAACAAACATTTTAAGACTCAATAAAAGACTAAATGACTTACAGTGTGGCTATTATGCAGTGAGGTTATTGTATCTTCACATTACGTGCCGTGTTTGCCTCTGATATAGTCTAATCATTGGAAACAAATACGTAAATATTAAGGAATGTCAAGGATTTACACATGCATTTACACATGAGCATAAAATCAGATTTTTAATTCTGTGTTGCACAGATATGATCTTCTCATGGCTGTCCAAACAGGGAGAAACTACTTGGAATTTGATCTTTTGTGTTTAGACAAAATCACAAAGATCACAAAAACATTGAATCTCTGCCACAAAGAGTTCAAATGTCAATTTTGAGTTCATGTGTAAAAGCGGTCATGGGGTCATCTAGGTCTACTTTATCAAACCAATAAAGTAGTAAGAGCTAAAGCAATTTCCACTGTCAGTCAATCCACAAAAAGAAAACTCTAAACTCTTGCTCATATAAATGAAATGAGCACTTACACCAGTTATAATTGGTATATTAAAGCTGAAGGTGTAAAAAATGGCCACACCATCTCAGAAGAAGATAGAAAACACGGATATTTCAGAATGATGATAACGTATTGCATCCATCACCAACCTTCTGATCTTGGTCAAAATCCTCCTCTGGTCACGTGACCCCGGGATGAGCTAGATTAACGGCTCTCCGCTTGCCAGTAGTCGACTGGCGGAAACAGGCACAGACCCGTAACGTACGGTGAATGTGGCGGTCGTAACGAACAAGGACTACACCAGTTCAAGTTGTTTTAGGCTATTGGAGCCTTTATTTTATTGTCTCCGGCAGCATTCATGAAATAGCTTCACATTTACAACAGAACAAATATGATTTCGCCGTGGGACCGGTGGTACTCGACTAGCTGCTGCCTTTGCTGCCATGTACGGACGGGCACCATTATTCTGGGAATATGGTATATGGTAAGTAGGATTTTTCATGTTGATGATGAAATGTATGTCAGAAAGCAGGCTCAGATGTTTACAGATATAATGCGCGTCATGTGTGATAAAATAGTTTATCGTTTCTAGTGACTTTTTTACTGCTGTTTCTCGTTTGTTTTTCGGCACCCATCCTTCATTGGCCATTTTGAGATGTCCTCCGTTTAGGCTGTCGATTTGATTTAATAGGCTACAATGTTAGGTTACTTTATCACCATCTGTTCAACACACCGCTACTATATCATGTCTCCATCATGTCATTATCTAAATTACTTCGATACATTTTAAGCTAAATCTAATCTTAAAATGCATTTTAACAATCTGTGGCCGCGCATTGGTATTCCTTCCGACACATTTTTGTTGTCCTGGTGAAATATTCAACCAACCCAAAGTCGGTTGTGGCATTTGGTTTGTCCTATGTTTCTACCGGAGTCTAAAAATAGAGTTCAGTTCAGTAGTCTAAGCTAGGTAAATCCTTGACCTTTGTCGTGGGGTCGAGGCCAGAAAAAAACATCCATAAGACATCTCATTTAAGGTGTTTGTGGTGTGTGTTTTCCATTCCTAGAGCTTTTGCTTTATCGTTTCTCCTAAAAACTCTGGTTGGACAGATGCTGTAATAAAGCTGTCCAGCAGTTCAGCACCAATTTCAAATGTCAAAATATCATGAAGCTTCATTTCAGTTTTGCCCAGTACATTTATCCACCCTCAACACTTTATCTTCATCATGATTATAGAATAACTAAAAGCTGGGAAACATATTCTCTAAATGTTTGATAGCAAAAAATGTTGATGTGCAATAACAGTGACAAACTGCAACTGTCCTTTGCCTCACCTGTAGTTAACTCTTTTCCCATTTTTCTATCATTTTCCTTTATATCAGAAGAAAAATCAGCACAAATCAAGAAAGAATAGCTTCATTATTAAAAGCTAGTACTGAAATGATTTCAGATCTGGCTCGTCACACTATCTAAAGGGTGACTCCACTCATTCTGACATTTGTACTAATTTTCCTGTTCCCACAGCTCATCAATGCGGTGGTCCTACTCATCCTGTTGTCGGCTCTCAATGACCCAGTCCAGTACCGCTACCACCTTACCAGCTCCGACCTGGGAACCGACATCGATGTCATGGACGATGCAAGTGAGTGCCACTAATCCCGTCAATGTGAATGTCAGACTTGGATTAGATTAGATTAGAAACCTGTAATGTCCCCAACGAGGCAATTTGTTGTGCTGCATAAAAACATAACAATAAACAGTTAAAGCAGTCCTCACTCAGTCAAGTAGTAGTTGGGAATTTTTGTGTATACCCCATCTCACCTAGATGGTTGATAAGAAGGACTGTTTTCATTTGGGATGAGGGAAAATGAGACACTATATTTGTAAACACAAATGACACACCGTCAATAATCCTTGTACAATAATTGCTGTCATTTTCGCCTCCCCTTTCAGTGCTGTTGATAACGCGCTATTTATTTTTTAATTTGATTGATTTAATGTTTCTTAAATAATTTGCTGAATTCAACTCTTCATTATTCTGATTGTCAACATTACAGAACTAAACGATGTTAAACCAGAGTTGAACAAAAGAAATAAATTCCAAAAAAACAACTTTATTCCCAAACTCTTTGCACACTACATACACCCAGAGATTATGCATGTGTGTAACCCAGTGTCATGTGAACTATCAGGTCAATTCAGTGATGGCTGAAACATCCACTTGCTATACTGTCAGAATAGGCCCAAAACTGTGATCCTCCCACTACCGTTCCTCCTGTGGTGTTTTCTTCAGTGCATTCATCTACTTTTCCAGAACAGAATCAACTTGCAAATTTGCCAGAGAGTGCTCATTAACATGTACAGCATGTCCATATATCCTACTACGACTTTTCCCAGAATGCTGCACTCAGCACACACACAGCTGAGTAGGCTAGGCTACGCAAGCAAACCAAAGTGCATGTGTATTTTCAGTACTTCCCCTCCAGCGGCTATCATCATCACAGTTGCCTCTCGGACGCCACAGACCCTGGCGCTGGTTACTCTGATTAAAAACGACTGCTCTAATTCTCCATCGGATTAAAACGGCCATCTTGAATGACTCCCTGGCTGTCATTGGCTCAGCTAGCATTGTTGCTAATGTAGCATCAGCCAAAGGTTGTGAGGAACAGGAGGAGGATGGAGATGAGCTGGTGTCTCTGTGGTTTTGTAATAGGCAGACGTCAGTAGTACACAAAGTTCACAGAAATCACGCAGGTGTTAGTTGTGTGTGTGTGTGTGTGTGGGGGTGTGCACATGTATTCCTATGCGTATATGTGAGGGTGTTTGTGTGAGTGTGTGTGTGTGTGTGTGTGTCTTGTATGTGTGGGCGTGTGGCAGGGGATTAAGATGGAAGAGTATCATCATTTCCTGGGTCTTAACAGAGTGTCAGTGCTGTAATAATCACTGTCGCTGAGTGTAATGGCAAACCGACAGTCATGATGCAGTGTCTTTCAATTTGTCTGCATGTGTGAGTTTCTGTTTTGTTACGTAAAGCTAGAGTGTGTCCAGATCCATGGATTTGCACCAATTTTTATACTCACGATACGTTTGGTAGGCTGAAGCGACAACTACCAGGGATGTGTTGATTCCACTTTTCCACAGCCAGGACTGATTCTGAATACTAAGTATAGTATCGTCCAACATTGCATACTGATCTGATCCTTCACTTTTTCTGAACAATAGAGTAAGACCATTAGTTTGGGGTCATTGGACAAAAATGACTGAGACGTAATCCATGTTTCCCCGTAAGCGAGCTTTAACATCACTTTATATGTGAAACAGGCAGAAAATCAAGATGCTTTGGTATGATTTTGTTAGACTTGGAATCAAATTTTAGCAGTGGCAAAATTCTAGGATGCAGAATCCCTATTTTAGCTTGGTATCAGTAAATCCCTAGGAGTTATTGTATTGAGTGCCATAGTGGCACTGATAGTGTCTCATCAGTCAAACAGTTTTCAAAGCGTGAATGACGTGAATGTGAGAACGGTGTTGCACTTTGTCAAATATAGCATCGCTTGCATAACAATTACCCAGGTGCTGACAATGAAACATCCCTGTTTTGCCCAAGACAGATTGAGTGCTAATAATAGTGAGGTTACTTGACGTGCATTTTATCCATGTACCACAAATACTTTTGGATTACGTCAGAGATAGCGGATGACATTAGAGCCGATGAGCAATGCATTTGTTGAAGAAGTCCCAGTGAAATGTTATTGCTGCTAGTCTTCATTGGCTGTTTTCTTTCTTTACTTCTCTCTCCACAGATATCTGCATAGCCACTGCAATATCCCTGCTCATGATTCTTATATGTGGCATGGCAACATACGGTGCTTACAAGGTAATGAAACATAATCTACAAACGTGAAATGTTCATGATAAAATTGGATCAAAGGCCTTAGATTGTCCAAACAGACTCCTAAACTCAGTGAACCCTTTTCTCTCTCTCCCTCTCCCTCTCTCCCTCTCCCTCTCCCCACACAGCAACATGCTGCTTGGATCATTCCATTCTTCTGCTACCAAATCTTCGACTTTGCCCTTAACACATTGGTAGCCATTAGTGTGGTGGTTTACCCCAACACGGTGCAGGACTACCTCCAGCAGCTGGTGAGAACCGTTTCCTCAAACTCAAACACACAGTTAAACAACTTTTTCCTATGCCACAGGCTTCTTTTTTCTTTTTCTTTTTAATGGAAATTGCAAAATGTTGCCAAGGGCTACAATACAAAACATTTGAAACTAAGCAATAGAGCACCACTCTTCAAATGAGCTTATAATAACTGTTAAGCAGCGGGGAGTCAAAGCTAGTGCTTCACCAAAGCATCTGTTCAGTAGCATTACTAAATAAGAGATGAACACAGGCCCTTTAAGCTCTTAATTGTGTAGATTAATTGTCCATCTTGCAGTCTTTTTGGATGTTTAGGACTTAAGTGTAGTATCAGAGTATATCAGAGATTTGAATTACTTACTTTCTTTCTGCCTTACATTTTGCTTCATTCATTTTTGTTTCCCACCTGACATTTATTTCTCTTAATTTCTCTCTTTCTCTCTCTCTCTCTGTCTACCTCCCTGGCAGCCGGGGACATTCCCTTACAAAGAGGACATCATGTCCACCAACAACATGTGCCTAGTTTTTGCAGTGCTCCTCTTCGTAGGCTGCATCCTTTCTTTCAAGGTAAGACTCCTTAGTGTCTGCATCACTGATGATCCACCAGGCACTTGTCTTTGGCTAGAATCTTTCAGATTTATACTGTGCAGTTAATAACATTTAGCAGAAGCCTCAACACAAAGAAAAAGGAATGTACATGCATTATAAACTTGTTGTATTTGTGGATTGCTATGGAAATTTAACCAACAGCACCCACCTGAACAAACACTTTTAAAAAATGCACAATATGAAGATGTGTGCATGCAGCACAAGCACACACAAAACACTGTAATTGTACCCAAGTTGCCTCTTTAATGTTCTCACCATATTGCAATGTGATCAACGCAATAAATGTCACGCTGTGCTCATCTCATAGGAACATGAACCATATGGCATACATAATGAATCTACCAGTGTTAACATTCCTATTATCAATGCCCTTAATAGGATGATCGCACAGTCAGGGAGCAGCGGGTCAGGGACAACAGGAAACCAATTCCTATCGAGCTAATTCCCCTTAATGCATGGGTGACTCTCCAGGCGCAGCGCTGCTCTGGGTAGGGAGATGGGACGAGAAGTTGCAGTCATCTGTACAATCAAATCAAGTCACTTCTCCTCTAAGCTGAGTTTGAAAACGTTCTTGGCAGTTATCCAAAGGTTTTATGATAGGAAGCAGCCACTGGAAGACATAGCGTTGGACTCGCAGACATAGAAAAGTTATAAATGTGATGTCTCAGGCAGAGTACATGGGCAGTTGAACAGTTTATTGCCTGAAATTTCAGCACTAAAAATCTATTGTCAAAAACAAATGTGGAAGTGGGCTGGCTCAAAACATGCCATCTCACAGCAGGGCTTTGGTGCACACAATAAACTGACATGTACACCAAACAAAATGAATAGGAGAACCCCAGTTTCGGTGATGGACTGCACATATGTTGGCTGTGATGGCTAAATTGCTCCCCTGGAGTGATGGTAGTCAAGTTGCTCCCCTGGAGCAGGGCCAGATATAGAACCTGAAGGAAGTGTCCAGCTATCAGCACACTCACTGCCAGCACCTGAGTTCCCGCTAAAGCCAACATCTTCCAGCTGACAGCACATGGCATAAAACCGACCTAGAAACAGCCTCTAGGCAAGAGGGAGAGCTGGAGAGAGGAGAGGCGGTGGGATAAGAGAAAGAGATGCTCCAGATAGGGAGAGATGCGTGTTTGTTGGCTTTCTTTTTCTTTTTTTTCCCTCAAACGAAATGGCTATTTTAAAGCCAGGGATAGACTGAATGAAGAATGTGGTAAAAGAATACCCTTTGGACCATCTTGAGAAGTGCAGCCTTATTGGTAGAATGAATTATTAGATGGAAGAGTGTGACGTTGCTAGCCTGTAGTGTTCAAGGTACAAATGTGAACTCAACAGTGCATATTGGTGTCAGAAGTAAGTCTTAAGTTGGTCACAGTGAGGAGGTCACCTCAGTAGATGGCACAGTGATTGGCTAGCTGGCTGGCTTCCTGGTTGGTTGGTTGCTGTTACTGCTGGCAGAGGCACCAGCCCAGCAGGCTACTCGCACACATACACAATGAACCTCCTGTTCCCCTGCCAGATCAGACTAACCTAGCCTCACTGCGAGCACAGACTTGCTGAGGCAAGAACAACCACATTTACTTAGCTTACCATATATCAACAGCACAATGAATCTCACATTTTGGGTAATGTAAGGGAACATTGTCCAAAAAAATGTCCCCACGCTTGAGCGCTGATTACACAATTTCTTGTTACCCATATGAATTCTATTATATTTCTAAGTCTCACTTTAAGTCCTGTTGCCAGGTAGGTTGGCCTGCCCTGTTGCCTGGTTACCTGGTGTATCACAGTCTTTATCAAGTTGTGATATGATGCATCTCTGCTGTCAGCATGCCCAACCTTGCTGAAAGGATGAGATTGTGACAAATATCATATGGTAATGATAAACTATGGTGACGGTGTCGCTAAAGGTCATTGGTTGTTCTGTGTTTCCACCTCCCTGCGGCAGGCCTACCTGATTGGCTGCGTATGGAACTGCTACAGATATGTGAGTGGCAGGGGCACCACCGAGGTCCTGGTTTACGTCACCACCAACGACACCACGGTGAGTCCCCACATCCCCCTCCCAGCTCCTCACCTCAAGGACATCATAATATGCACACGCTCACACATTTGCTGGTCTATACACACGCAGGCACACATACACACATACACAAGGGCATATAGGCATGTACAGACACACATAAAGACACATACAGTAAATGTGCCGTTACACTTACACACTCACATACACTCATAAACAGGTTCATACACACTCACTCTTAACGCAACAATGATTTTTACTGTTATGGAAATGCTCTAGGTCCATTTGATTATATGAGCTAAAGATAATTAATTGAGATGAAGGTTTTGACAAATCTTTATCGTCCCTGCGCTTTGCACATGGTTGGACAGTAGTACAGCGTCAGCTGTGGTTGTGAGATTGTATACTAAAATATAGACTATATCCACTTTTGCATGTTATTGCAGTTCAATGAGTTGATACCACTAAATGCACAAGGTAAGGATTTTAGGCAACACTTTACATTGCATTATTTTTACTACTATATAATTACTGTTGTAAGCACTCTGCATTGTATTCACAGCAGTAATTTAGAGGCTGAAGCATAAATTTAATAAAACATTTTTACATCATTTACCTCAGCCACAGACTTGATAGGTTAACAGATTCGATTTAATGAAGTAAGGCCTAAATCATTCCTTCAGCAAAGAGCCCTTTGTAAATTGAAGTGTTGTGTGCATTTGTAACCGCCACATACCATAGAGGCTGTGTACTTCTAGGGGAAGTATCACATTCACCCCACAGATTATTTGATTGAAGTATATTGGTATTGGCTGCTCAAAAAAACAATAAAACAATCAAAACCTAGGGTTTCCTAGGGGTTCAGATGAGTGAGGTTCTGCTATAAATTCACTGTAATGTAAAGTGTAACATAATTCTTGGCTATCATACTGCAGTTACTACTTGTAGTTGAAGGTGCTATGTGTATCATTTTAAACACCTATCATTGTCAAATTAATTGTGATACCTTGGTGTAATTACCATAACCCAACGAGACCATCGTTGAGGTGATTTGTAGCCTCTATCTATTGTTAGTGCCAGTGTTTCTCAAAATTAAGACCACATTTCCCATAAACCTCATTGCTTGCTGATGCAAAGAAGATGTTTCTAAACCATCGGTTTTCCCATCAATAAATGTGGTAATTATTTACTGATGTTAAAATGCTACAGGTAGCACCTTGCGAGTTGTATTGTAAACATCAGTGGAACATAATTGTGAAATGTGTACTACTTCATAGTGCCCCTGTAAATTTTGACTCTGCACTACTAGAATAGCATCCTTCTTATATAATATATTCACACAGTACAGTGAAAATGTTTAGATCCCCGATTCTGCTGTCGAACTGTTACTTTGTCCCAGCTGCTTGACAGTCAGTGAGGTGACATTGGTGCTGTGCGTGGCGGTAGATAGTTCATCCTGCAGTGTGATTGGCTGGCTGGGCAGAGGCGGGCATCATCCTCCCCTCTTGTCCTCCTTAGTGTTGACTCAGGGTTTCTGGAAGGCTTTAGCATAGTCACTCTTTCCATTTGTCTTTCTATGTGCCTGTTCTGCTGTAATCCTCTGCACTGAGACATAATACTCTAATCTGTCTCACACCCGCTGTCGTCCCACTAGGTAGCGCTTCATCTGTCTTGTCTGTCATCTCTTGTCAGCTTGTCCTTGTGTTGTTGCAACCCTGATTCACATTGTTTATGTTTTTCACCTTGTGAAACAGATTCTAAATGTAGTGACCAGTGGATTAGAGTTAGATTGACATATGGGTTTGCCGATATATTGGGCCGATATTGGCCTTTTATTAAATATCAGATATGGGCCAGTCAGTTTCCTCCACTGCCGATAAGCTGGAGGTTAATCACTGACCAGAGCTACATAAACAGTAAACAAGACCTGATGATGCGTTTAAACCATGGCATGATATAGGTATAAGGGAAATCTCTCACCTGTTTGAGAATGGGACCTGTCTCTCATTTAAAAAATTGCTGAAGCATTAGTGAGGAAAATTGTTGATGAAATATTTCAAGTTAGTAAATTAGTACAGTTAAAATTAGCAGTAAATTAGTACAGTGAAACAAAGAATCACAACAGCAAGGATCAAAGAAGAAAATCAAAGAATCATTTGACTTAATTAGGAAACAAAAGACACACTCAAATTAAAATAAAATGTAGCAAAAGGCAGAGGTTAAAATAACGAGGTCGAACTGGAGGCCACAGCACAAGCCCTATGCATTTTAATTAGCACATTAGGAATCTGTCCGGGAACGGTTAGTATTTTAATGCGACGAATATCTGTGGCACAGTGTTTGTAACAGGTTAAAATGGCTTCCATGCAGGCCAGAATAGTGACCACATGGTTATATCACAGCATCCCCTCGCTCCAACCAGAGCACGGAATGAATAGAGCGCTGCCTCTATTTCTACAATTAGAAAGCCGGCGGTGTGTCTAAATGGCTTTTTACAGCCTCGAACATGAAGTACCTAGCTGCTTATCCGTCGTCCTTTTATATAAATGCCATTAAAATGCACAGGGGTCAGGTCTCGCTCTATTTTTTTTTTTCTCTCTCTCTCCCTCTCTCTCCCTCTCTCTGTCCCTCCTCTCTTCTTCTGGACATGTTACATAATTGTCTGTGCTTGTCCGCTTCATTTCAAATCCTCCCAGTGATGTGTTCGCCGGGCCTCCCTGGCTGTTTCACAATTCCATCCCCTTGGAGCATAATTCTCTCTCTCGCTCTCTCTCCCTCTCCCTCTTTCTCTATCCTTTTTCCCCGAATTATCAGCAATGTTGGTTTTATAACACCATTTAAGGGGAAAGACCTTTTGACGAAGATAGAAAGCAATCTGGCTTTTAAAGCAGGGGAATGTTGATGGACGCTAGCCATGACTTCTCTAGGGACAGGATATATAGAGCATAAAAGAAAGATGGGAGAACTGGAGCAGTGACTGTATTTCTAATAAAAATTTAAGTTATCGGTTAGAATCAAATCTATAAAGATCTATAATTACACGTATTTGTATATGCTGTATAATATAGTGTTGGGGACAATGCGTTAGAGTACTCTGATTACTTTTTGTGGTAACGAGTAACATAACGTGTTTGTTTTTCAATTCTTGTTCCTTTTTGTTCTTACTTTTTAATATTATTGTTTCATTAGTTGTTAGTGCAAATTATTTAAAAATGGTAGAACAAAGTGAAAATTGTGCATCATCTTGTTCAGACAACATCAAAAAACACTATATAGTAATAGTCTTGTATTGCATCATAAACTGATTGTCAAATGATTGACAGCACAAACTATAGCCTATTGCTACGGCATGTTTTTGAAGTGAAAAATGCAAGTTTATTTTAATAAAGAGTCACTTTGTGATGCAAGTAGTCATTTATAATATACAGTATATACTGTAAAATATAGTGTGTATGTATGTAGCAAAGCTAGCTGTCAATACTGAACCCCATAACTCCTTAAGACCCACTCAGCAGAACAGATGAAACCATATTTGAGCCACAGTGAGTGGGGACTAAGCTGCCCTTTGTTGTTGGGTTTCAGGTCCTGTTGCCACCATATGAGGAGGCCGTCGCCATCCCGCCTAAGGAGCCCCCTCCCCAGTACATGGAGGCATGAGAGACTCCCTCGCCGCTGGACCCTACGCCCCGAAACCCTGCCGCTCATCTCCCTCCACCCAAATACCACATCTCTCTCCGACACTAGGACCCCAACGCTGGCCAAGACGTGTTGAAAAACGAGTCTAAATGTCTTAGAGGCTGGTTTCAGGATTTGTGATCCCTCCCCCCACTAGAGGTAAACGTTGGGATGACAGTCCAACTCTAGATTAGATAGGGCAACTCTGAGCCAGTATTGCCGTCTACTCTGACCTATTCTTCCTCTTCCTCCCCGCTCCCCCGGCTATTGTGATATGTGATGTCCTCTCCTCTCGTCCCTTACAAGGACAATATCGCAGTCCCACCCCCCAACCCTTCATCTCGGCAGCTGCTGTCCCCTGGCAACGCGGTGTTAAGTGTCATCTAAACTCCCGCACACCCTGCCCGCCCTGCCCCAATTTAATTTGCACTTTTCCGTGATTGAAACGCGCACCGGTCTGGCCACCAACTGTTAACCCCTGATACTGTGAATCTCCCCTGTGGTCTTGTCGAGAAACAAACTACCTGAAAAAACGGCAGAGAAATGGAGACAGAGAGAGAGAGAGAGAGAGAGAGAGAGAAGGAAAGCGATATACATGATCGGTTATGCAAGAGCACTTTTTCCAGAAATTGACGAATTCCCTCATTGAATGTAACGTCGGGGGTATTTTTGTATGACTTTTTTGTATAACAGTAAAAATGAAGAGAAAAAGAATTGAATAGTGAAAGGACGTCCTGTTGTGATAGAATACTCATCTGTGTAACCATGTAGCACATGCTGCAGGAAATGGAAGATCTTGAAAAGGGTTCCTTGACCAATAACCACTAAGACGTCTTCCTTTTGTATCCATGTAACACAATGTCTGTAAACCTGTAACCCATTGATTGCCATTGAAAAACTTGTTCACCCATTGATTGCAATCGCAGTCTGTTCCAGTTTGCCCTCCTATCCTGTTCCAAGATCTCAAAGGATTTGAAAGACTGGCACCTATGTAATCTTTATGCGATAAAGCACTTAATCACAAACACAAATTGTTTTATACATGCGTTCACACACTACAGATTTACAGTGTACACCCAAACACACTCAAGGCAATACACGTAAAATATAAATATGTAATCGTTGGTGTGTGAAAATGTTTCATTTGAGACATCTGTCTTGTGTACCGTCGAGTTGTAGTTGCAACAGCGTCGACTGTGTGTCTTTTTTTACTTGGATAATGGTGTATAATCTGATGTTTTTAGTTGAGCTAACTTAGCTGGACTGAGGGCATTTTCCTACAAAGATGGCGTGTCATGCTGCTGTACGTGCAGAGAGTGTGTGTGTTTGCGTGTGCGCTATGCGTGAGGTTATCATGTTACTCCTAGGTCCTTTGTATGTAGGAACATTTCTTTTGCACATGCAGTGATATCATTTTGGTATATTTCTGTGCTGGTGAGCTTTTCAATTGACATGGATGGGAATCTAAAGCTTTGATTTAGCATAGCATAGTAGCACAAGTTAAATGTATATGCAGCTAGTTAAAGAAAGTGCAAATGCTTGTCTTTTGCCTAGAACTATTTTGGCAATAGATTAAGCATTGTGAAAAATAACTATGGGACAAATAAGATTAGATATACTATCCCATTCTTATTAATCTCCAAGTAGTGTTTGCTATCAACAGAAAAAAAAATCATTAAATCAAAGTTTCTTTTTATCTGTCAAAAAGCTATGCAACAGTGCACTCAACAACTCATTAGACTTAGAAAATACAAGTACCATTAAGTAGAATTCCATTTGATACTAATACTGTAGTTCATAATGTAGCCATTTGTCGGCCCCTTCATCAGTGTCCCTGTGTGAATTATGACCACTGCTTCTGCAAATCCAACAAAGAACAAAACTGAAGACGAAATTGCACTTTAAAGTCAATGTGAGATCATTGGAAGCTATTTGGTGTATTTGTGTTTGATTTTTACCATGACATGCTGTAGCGGCCTCTCGCCATGCAAGTGGTTCTAATGTTATCGGACACCCTGGTTTGGTTGACGCAAGCTTCAAACCTATGAAGGAAACGAGTGTCTCAACATTTCATGTTTGTAGTGTAATGTGACTGAAACAGTTTCTGATGTGATTGGAGGTGAATTTCAACCGAGGCTCCTGCTCAGCGGGGATGTAGGCCGTGCGGTGCGGCGGGGGTTTAAAGCAAAGACTTACATCTGGACCAGGGATGGCCGATGCCTCATTTCATTAGAATCACTTAAGACTGTTCTCCATCGCTGTCCATTCATTCTTGACTTGTCACACACATCCCCTTGTTGGATCTGCATGGGCTCATGTCTTCTTCATTTCTGAATAATAAAAACCTCAAGCGGTATCTGTTGGATTTGCTTATTGATTTATCCATTTGTTTTTAAGCTGTTGTCGTTGGTAAATTGGTGATGTGGCCATGCATGACCCAGAGAACTGCATCATAGTCATAAAATGCATATGTGAAAGGATTGCACACATTCAGCATGAAGACTTCTTTTGGTGGTGATGGCTCTGTAATGGGGTTGGATGCTTTTTAGTCCACTTATTTTATCGTACTACTTGTTCTTTACCAGTCACTACCAACATAAATATTCTAAGAGGCTGCTGAGTCTGTTTAAGAATCTTCCATAAATTGGACCATCTGGATATTTGGCATGCGGCATCATCTTTAAACAACTGGGGGTCCATTTGTGTCTTGCTGATTAGGGGAATTGCCACCCTGGAAACCACCACTCACTTGAAAAAAGAAATGCATCATGGGCTGAAAGTAAGCACCATTATGTTAGCGGTGATAAATAATTTGCCTAGCCCACTAAGGGATGATTGGATTCACTCCATGCCAAGAAGTTCACCCCACTTCAGTACCGAACTGCCAGAACCCTTGGAGGGTTAATGTGGGAGTTTCCTTCATTTTAATTTTGGCATTACATTAATCACATTCCCTCCATTATTCACATAGTATAAACAGTACACAACAACTGTTCATTTTCTCCGTACCTACAACCAGTAACGGCTCTAAATGATGATGCTCTGAATAATAAGTATTTAGAGCATCAGCGTAATTAATTCCCAAATCCCACCAGGTCGCTCTTGAGACTGTCTCACCATACAGGCTGATTCCAAAAGTCGGGTTTCAAGATTGCAAGAGAGGGGTCAAGCTGATCCGCACGTGTCCCGCCGCCCTCCGAGGCTTCACTCTCCCTCACCCAGCGGGACGGGACGATGGAGCTGGCGGATCAGCAAGGATTTACCCGGCTGGCTTCCCTGCATCAAAATGGAGGCTGGCATTACCTTGGGTCTGACGGGACCAGACACGCTCACCTACTTTCTGCCACTAGGACAGGGGAATAAAACAAGTAGGTCACACACTGTCTCTTTTCTTGCTGAAATGCTTGTCAAACACAGGTCAGCGCTGTTATTGTAAGAGGAAACTGCTTTGGCTGAACAAAAACATGAGCTTCAACAAGGGGTGATATTTCCGAGAGAGGACATGTAGTTTGTTTGACCTGGATACAATTTACAGCAGATCTCTTATGGAAATGTCACGGGGTACAAACATTTTTACCTTGAAACAGACTGTCAAAAATAACTCACTACATGCAATGCCTCATAATAAGATATTATAAATAACTGACTATGACAGATTAATGACTATGACAGATTAACGCAAGCTTAGAGTCACATTGCCCAGCAATACACCTACTAAATATATTTCATCAGCATAATAAACTAAGACTGCATGGACTATACTGTCCAAAATAGAGTCCAACTTTATTTTCCATCTGCCTGTGCTGATCTGACATCGCCCAGAGACAATGAAAGCAGTTCATGATCAATAATGTCACTCTGTCACTGTGGGAGAATATTAAGCCCACTGACTGAGGAATAATCAATGTCACATACCAGTCAGTTTATGTTCATGGTAAAAAATAAAAAAATAAAATAAAAAAAGTCCAATACTAAACTAAACCATACAGTTGCTTCAGAAAGTATTAAAACTCCATGACTTTGCCCATTTTGTTGATTTTTGGACTGATTTTCTACTGAAAATAAAGAAATGTGTGTGAAGGAATCTGTTTGGGAACTGTATGTAACTGTATAGAATTTACAGAATACAGAAATCAACCAAAAATTCACAAATAATTGCATTTTATAACAATTCTGTAGACCAGAAAATTACCCAGAAATAACTGAAGGGAATGTCAGTACTCTCCAAAACAACAAGAAGCTTTAATTCAGGTTGTCCACAGTTGTTAATTCAACTTCATTCTGCTAGCCTTCTGTCCCGTTAGGTATTGCCCTCATTTGGTGTGGGGCGTCTACGGCACGTGTTCAGATCATATGGGATGATTTCATTCGATTTAATTGGGAATCAAGAAAACGGCTTAGGGAGGCAATGAGTGGAAAAACTGGGCCAAACCACTCAATGGATGATGGAGGGCTTATATCTCTATCTCTGTGTGGATGAACCGCTCCCTGCAGGGAGACCAGGGTTTCAATCTTGGGCAAAAAAAAAGAAATCTGTGGCTTCTAATCTTGACAACTTGGCATTCTCCTGCAGGGATCAAGACCATTTGGTTTAGCGGTGATTCACCCATTGATTTTGTCTGAAATTGTAAATATGACCGTTGCATGAAAGAGACTCAAGGAAATAAAGACAAAGGAAATAGGAAATATACTGCTGTCATGTAGAGACCTCACAATGTCAATGTTGGTGTTGTTGGATTTTTTTTTTTTTACACGGTCCTCTACTGTATGTGCTCAGTAAATTTCAAAGAAACCAGCTGAAATTCCACTGTATATATGACTGTTAATCTGAAAATAAGGCTGTTTTTCTTCATTCCTGAAATGCCTGTTGGAGAGGGGAAGTGTGTTGCTTGAGCTTCCCTTTCCAAAATCATCAAAATGTTTTCTTAAATAAAATCTAGGATCAAATATAGGGCAGGACAGCATATGAACGACATTTCAGATAATATATTCAGATCTAACAGAGAAGTTAACTTTGCAGTGTAGGTGACTGCAGAAGACACAATCTACTGTTGGTATTCAGCTTCCCAGGCACTGCTGCTTCTCTTAATGATTGTTGCATTTGATATGACCCATGCAAATCCACTTTGCTTTGAGAAAGAAAGGCCTATAGAGACAGCTGTTGTCTCAGGCACAGTGTGTGTAGCCAAAAGGTTGCTGGTTCAATGCATGTAACAACCAGAGTAGCTAATGGCTTATCTGCTTTACCCATTCACACTACCAACGTGCTCTTCAGCAAGGCACTGAGGAGCAGATTTGTGGCTGCACTGTGACGTCTGTATAATTCATCGCTGCATGTGGGCCTCTGAGTGGAGGTGAAAACACAAATATCCATTACTGCATCAAGGACAAATTAAGTGTATCTTTCTACTAATCCTTCTCTGGAGTTATAAATGTAACAAATGTCACTTGTGCTGGCAAGAGCTCCGGCATGCCATTCACACCACACACAGGCCGCGAGTCCTCTGCCTGCCAACGAATGTCCGACAGATACTATTAAATAAAAGGTTACACTGCGGTAGATGTGACACTCTGATAACTGAAGCAACTCCATATCCAAGCAAAGTATTTGAATGGCACATAGCTTGTGGGTAATGGTTATCACAAGATTCCTACTGATTTGTACAGATCACACTCTGCTACTCTGCCATTAGTAATTCATGGCATATTATTGACTTTTCCATTTCCAATACTTGGTAGCTTCTCTATGTTAGTCTGAATATTTTTTTGCTTGGCGGCTGATGCACCAGGTCTCGATTTAGCTTCCTAAAACTAAAACAAAGGACAAATGTCACCAGGAAATATGGACCGTACTTGAGTCATTATGACTTTTTCTGACTCCTGGTTTCAATGTCTTAAGGAAGGAGGCTTGTTCTTTGTCTCTGTTCTACATGATATGAGGTCAGTTTGGCTCAATAACTAAAAGCTAAAACATGACCCAAAATACAGTATATAATCATGCTCAAATGTTTTGTGCCACCTCGTTTGTCTATTTTATCCATATTTTTTATGTCATCTACAAAAAGTCTTAGGTATTCACCATCCTTCCATTTGAGCTAAATTGCAGAACAATGTGTAAACATTTGAGGATGACTGTAGCAGTTTTTGTTAAACTAATAGTTTAGGACCCAAAATGGGTCATGGGCGTGTCTCTAGTGGCTCCCAACACGACATGAGAACATTTTAATGAGCCTGGATCCCAGGCGGACTCTGTGTTTTTTGGGGAGTCTGGGGCTGAAACATTTTAACAAGCCCTGCTGATCAGCAGCAAACCTACAGCCATCTGTTCATTTTTGGACAAGCCAACCACACTGCTGGGCAGTACAGAACACACTTCTCAGTCCTTGCCAAGACATCTGATTCTGAGGACATCTATGTGCAACCATCCGGGACAACCATAACCCAGTAAAGCTTTTAATACCTCTGACAGGAGCCTGTCCTTACTCGATTACAGTCAACAGCCGATACTGCGGACGGTCATCCCCATGGTTTATGTAAATGAGAAAAACCCTTAAAAGATCAGCGGTTGCATAATTTTGACATCCACATGGTGAGATGTATTAACAGTTGGGCACATCGTGTTGGTTTGCATAATTGCAAAATCCTGTCAGGCTTTCTCACACCAGTCTAGAGCTTTGTTCAAATCAGTTGAATTCCATAACTGTTACCATGGAGAACGATTCTACGGACAGGCTCATCATGTGAACAGATTTGCCAAGATCGGGGGAAATCCCTCTCCTAGACCTTTAACATGCTTGGACTAATCAGGTTAACCATATCCAAGACCGTCAGACAGGACACTGGTGCTCTCTTGTGGATGCATCGGGCTCTGAAGCAAACGGGGCAGACGGGGTTCCCACTCACTTGGACATCAAATTCAAGGAATGATTTTTTTAAATGACTTTCAAGGTCCTGTGAAATTCAAGGCATGATTTGGGGCAAGACATGACATTGTCATGACAATCAGACATAATAGCATCATTTATTACTCGTGATCTTATAAAGTCAAGAAATCCTGGTGAAATCCTTCCATTTTAAACCTGCAGATTTCCCTCAGGATGGGAAGTGTTGAGAGCTGAGGCATACTAATGAATTTGGGTGCTAGATATTTAAATTAAAAAAAAAAAATCAAGTCCTTTCAAGGCCATCCATTAATTTCCAAAAACTTTTAAAAGGCCTCATCTATTTTTCTCAAATCTTCAAACTTTCAAGGATTTACAAGGCTTGTGGGAACCCTGCAAAGACCAATGGGGTAAATATGCACTAACACGCAGTGATGAACTTGAAATTAGATGAAAATGAAATTAGAGAACCAGGAAGTTTGTCTACTATTTTTATGTAATTCCTTCTAAATACACACACATATATAAGTCAGCATTGAAAGTAAAATCCTGTCCCATGTTATTGTGCAGGCAGCTGATCAAAGATGAAATGACATCAACAGGTAGTATTTCAACCAACTTTATTTATAACAACGGGGGGAACGACTCTACTGAGGAGGCTGCTGCTGATCGGGCATGCTCCTGATGATGTCAGAATCGCCTGGAGGAGGAGAGAGGACAGTCAGAAAAATCAATATAAAAATCAAATCAATATATTCCAACAGATACAGAACAATACATATGGTCCCTAATTATTTTAAATACAAATACATGAATACAGAGTTGCCATTATGAGGGTAAATGTCTCCAACGGAGCATTCGTGAGCTGGCCAGACGGTACTGTCAGCTCAACCGAGCACTCCGACTGGCTCTCATCTAGCGAACCACTAGTCCTGAACTGGATCACTTTAGTGAGCAGATCCAACAGGCGCATAAATTCGCAGAGAGGGAATGACAGGGGCCGGGAGTAAAAAATATTAAATCAAACAGTTGAAACAAACCCCAGCCAAACTAGCGATTCCCAAACTATTCTTCACACACCACAATTAAGGCCAATTCAGGGATTTTCCCTGTGTTATTTGTTGACTGGGTCTCACTCTGATGAGCTGAACCTTTGTGTGTTGGACAACACTGATCATCTAACAGACCAGCACTACTGAATCAGCTGTGCCGAGCCAAAGGAATGGCTGACGGTGTGTGGCGTTGCAGAACAGCTTGGGAAACAACGGTGCCACAGGAAGGGAGACGTCCACTCACCAGGGTCAATGATCGCCAGTGTGCACACCCTGTAGTATTTGCCGCAGGCTGTGCCAAGCTCAATGTTGTTTCCACTGTAGTGGTGGACGCCAGTCTTGGCCAGCATGGCGTAGTACTCGATCTCAGACTTCCTGGACAGGGGAAAGAGGCAGGAGAGGTGTGAGAGACAACGCAGCACGACAGGAACTCTGTGCCAATAATGGCTGACTGGTGAATCCGACGAGACACGGGGGATCCAAATCAAAAGGTGCCGACTGGTCTACTTTGACACTGAACCTCATTCAAATCAACGATGTGCAACAAATCAGATAGTAGCCTGTATTATGTGTATTGTAAGTCTAACTATCATAAGTACATAATCCCAATTGCTATAGGTTTGTTACTGCATTACCTTAGAGGCACTCAAAATGTCATCCTGACCTGAGCAGGAAGTTACTTTCAAAGTGTAATTATTCTCAACTAAAAGTAGTGTTACCCTGCCTACCCTCTTTCACACCGCCCAGTTTATATTTTGACAGAGGCCAGGCATGCATCTCTTGAGCCAAGTGTAGATGCAAATTGAGTTTTGATCACTGACAAAAATATGGGGCAGACCAGTGGTCAGCTGTGTCATATCAGGGAATATGAGCACACTCTTGTGCTTTTCATTAATTTGTCAATCTCTGGCATGCAAGCAAACTGACTGCCCCACAAAATACAGCAAGCTAACCACTTGATACTCAAACCAAGCTTCATCAAGCTGTGAAAACGATGTAATCAGTGTCAATGGTTTGCATGCGTCTTGCTGCACTGAAAATCCTTAAATTCATTTTGCACACCTTTGATGACAATGATGGGCAAAGGTGGGTACTTCACCCAAAATTATGCAGTTTGTCCCTACATTAGGGAGCTATTATCCAGTTTATTACTCCATATGAATTAAAATGTACATGCAGTCATTGTAAACAATGTAATCAGATGTAAACAACTGCATATCAATAGCTTCATATACATATATACTAACAGAGCACAGAATATATTATTGGTGGTAAATAGCAATTGATACTACCCCCCTCTCATTTTCCAATAAGATTATGATCTTTGGTCCCAATATTAGTACCGTCAACCACCCACAAAAAGGTCAACATCCAAGATCCAGGGCCTACTGGCTGATTTTTAAAAACAAATAATAGGCAAACCCTATGCACTACGAATGTCATTGCACCTAAACAATCTGTTGCCTATATTAACTTAAGGATCAAATAGAATAACTTTATTCTTTGCAGCATTACTGATGCAGAGGAAGCCCTGAACTAGATACCTGAGGGCAGGGCAGTTGTTGGCCAGGATGACCAGCTTGGCTTTCCCCTGGCGGATCATCTTCTGGGACTGCTTGTAGCCCAGCACGTACTTGCCGCTCTTCATGACCAGCTGGAGTCGGGAGTTGATAGACTCCATGGACTTTTTCTAAAAACCCAGAAATAATCAAGTCAGTGATTGAGTTTGTACTGTCGGACTAGTTTGGCAAACACAAGCTAGCTAGCTAGCTACAGCCTGTCCAGGCGATGTGCTGACTCGAATCATATGGCAACATATTGAAAATAGCAAGATTGTTTTTCATTTGAATGAAAGGACACGAGGAGCACAGACGTGTCCTTACATAGGTAGGGAAGGTTAGTAAACTAACATCGCTGCCTTTTACGTGCCGCTAGAACTTGCTAGCCAAGATTAGCTGCAATTCCGGCTAACGTTAGCTAATGTCAGAATACACAAATAGCTGGACAGACAAATATATTGAGGGACGACAACATCCACATGCGCCTTATTAAGACACAATGCAAATACGTGGCGACAGTTCAACACAAGGGTGTACATGTCAAGTGTGAGAAACATGTTTATTCAGACAGCTAAACTGCTAGCAGGCCCAGACAGAAACATGTTTCCACGTGAAGCAGAAGCCTGGCCCTGCAGCAGCGCGTGCACCCGGGCCGACGGACGGCCACTCACCGTTTTCTTTGCGGCGACCATTTTTGCTGTTTAGTCCGATCCGGCCAACCTGGAAGCGAGAGGATGGAAGGAGAAATGTGTCGTTAAGCCTTAGATAAGAATACAATGCAAAATTGGTCAAATCCTGGTAAGTTTTAATAAAAAAACTCAGAGCTCATCTTACAGTGAGTTAACGCCAATATGGCCTCGGAGAGAAAGGAAGTCCCATCGTGCATTGCGCTTCTATCTGCCCGTTCTCGTGGCTCTGCGTGAACGAGAGCTGCGCAGGATCACTGACCCTTGCATTACACGTTTGTTGACAATGCGGTAAAAATAGCAGAACTGAGTCGTTGCAGATGGTTTGCAGATCTAATAATCTGACAAGCGCGTCACTAAAAAATCCATGATATCGCGAGAGGAGGGGATTTCGGAGAATGAACTCCTCGCCGCGGATCCTGGATCAGTTTATCACTTCAAAATAAAAAAAATTAAAAAAACTCCCAGTAGCCTAATACATTAAACAAATACAGTAACAATAAATATGTAGATTAATTAGGCTAATAATAATCCATAAAGGTTAACTAATATGCTGTTTATTGTTTATTAATGTTTTACTTTGTCTTGGTTATTGTATTATTGTCTTCAATTATGTTTTGAATTAAAAAAAAAAACAACAACTAATATGCTGTCTACCCAAGAACTGGTTGATTTGTTTCATATTCAAGGCATTTAGTTGACGCTCTTATCCAGTCAGATATGAGTGCTACACTAAAAAATAAGATTAAGAATAAATTCCCAGTTTAACAACATTGCAAGCAACTAATAATGAGTGCAAGGGATAAAGCCACAGCTCCCAGACAATTGCTGTTACCAATATTCACGTGTCCCCAGCAGTGGCGAATCTTGAGTTTTGGAGACCCCCCCCCCCCCCCCCCCCCAGATAACAAATAAATATAAAACAACTTTTAATACTGTAGTAATTGGGGATCCAAAATACAAAAGACTAAAACCTTATTCCAATTACTTTGAAAGATTCCAATCCAAATGTGCCAACCAGTATTGGGGGTTACTGCAATCACATTACTTTTTCCTGTAACAGAGTAAAGTAAGGCATTACTGTTCCAATTTCAGTAATCACATTACAGTTACTGATCTAAACAGATTGGTCGTTGCTTTCATTACATTTTTACCTCTTTATTGGTGTAATATCTATGAAAGATTCCCATTGTCTTATCCTGCCTTCAAGTAATGTTGTAAATAATCGGGATTGCGAGTAGTCAACAAAGTGGTAAATACTCGCTGCAGTCCCGGACGTCGGAGTTTCCCACCAGCACAACTAAATTATCACGCAAAGCAGGCTAACTGACAAAAATAAACCCGGGGCAGGATCTTCACTGATGGATTACCTATCTAAAGCAAGTTTCAAGTCTCTGAAAGTTGATTTTCCTACCGTAGGGAAATGCATGGAAACAAATGGCTGCCTGGGAGGAAAAACAAATTGAAACATACAGTATATGAAAAAGTGTGGTATGCTGTAGGTTTATATGCAAACAACTGAGCAGAAGCGCATGGACCTGGCAGGCATGGCAGGGACAGAGAGAGATGACATGAATGTGCAGATGAATATACAAATTTTACCCATGTACTGTTATTAATATAAGGTTTTATTATCTTGCGAGCCAATGTTTTATGTTTTTCCAAAGTGGTAGCCATAAGGACACGTTTGTTCATTGACTCATTGAGTCTGTTATCCGATTATCTGCCAGCATAGGGTGAGTGAGCCCCCAAGAGTGTTCTTTGCCCAGGGCCCCCAAAACTCAAGATTCGCCACTGAGAATTTAGCCTGGTTTTAACCTTTACTTATTCGGTGAAGGGTTCCACTGACTAGAGGTAGAGGATTATGGAACTAATAAGTAGAAGGAGAATTAATCTGTGACTGGAAAAGGTAAGTGAATCAAACATCATCACAGAGTTAGACTTTAATAATTGTGAATCATGGGCACTAAGGGATTTTGCCCAAGGGCACATCGACAGTATGGCTAGTCGTTGGGGGAGACGAGCGCGTTACCGGTTCACTTTCCCCGCCCCGATAGGTGGCTCCTGCACACTGACTGAATAATGTATCTCTCCTCCTGTGCCAGCCTCCTGGAAACAGCCTATCCTACAGCACACGCCACCCTATACATTTCACCTGCGTGTCAAACTGTCTAGGAACTTGTTGCCACCATTGAAGGTCCTGAACACACCTCTTTACGTGGGGGAAGTCCACGGATGCGCAATTACGCACGCGACTAGAGGAATTTGACGACCGGTGTGCTTTGCTCCAGGGGTTTTGCTGTCCATAATTTGGAGTCCTCTCCGTTTACAGAGACGCTGTCTATGCGGGACGTCACCAGTGCAGCTGGCACCTCTCCTCACCTCAAACTCTGAAGTTTAGCCTCCAGTCCTCTATGTGCAGAAGACAGGATGGGATGCTCCACCAGTTCCCAAACTGCAGCGGTAGACACGACTCGACCCAGCGCTAAGCCCGAGGAGAGCAACGGAGCCAGCACGACAGGTCAGTTCAAGCAACCCAACATTAAAAATGAAATGCATCTCACACTTCAGAATATGTCGCAAACGGTAAAAAAAAAAAAAAAAAAAAAAGTTTTGCTCATGTAGATGACATTCATTCGAAATGTATTTTAAATGGCTACATGTAGGCTACAAATATATTTTCGGCCAGGTTTTTCATAGTTTGAAAATATCTCTAAACTCTCTAAAGTATATGTAGGTTTTAATGTGTTTTTTTAGTATGGGCAAGCAGGGTTGGCAGTGCAATGCTAATGGCCGTTATGTGCCATGAATATCTGTAAATGTCCCTACAGCATACATAATAATGATACTATCTAGGCTTATGTAATATAAATAATTACTAAAATCGGTTTTAATAAAATGAATCTGTCTTGTGGTAGTTTGTTTTTTAGGATAATATACCTTATGCTTGTAATACTGATGGAAATGGCATCATCATGGAAAAGTTCACTGCCATCCTCCATATAGTGTTGCATCATCCATTTAATTATAGGGAACAGTATTCTGTTAAAGTCTAAATATAAACAACCGTTGGCATCTTTCTCTTTAAACAACATGCTGGGTTTATAGACTCTGGGATCCTTACTGTAACAAGCCAGAGATCCACAATGACAGCATGGGAAAGTCTATTGTCATTGTTTAACACACTGGTTCGTGGCTCTGTCCTCCCAGAGAGAGACAGTGGCAAGAGGGGGGATTCGGTGACAGTCTATGGTTTCAAAAGGAAATGGAGAAGCCGCTCTGGACACTACCTTTCTTGTCCTGGGTCAGAGATAGCCAGCTATGGTGCAAACTAGCACACCTTTCAAGGTAAACCCCCAACACTAGATCCTGTGGGTGTGTTTTGCAGCATCCCCCTTTAAATAGACAGCGTTTAAGGAATGACTAGGGACTTAATCTGTGCAGCAGGACACCTCTCTGGAGGAATTACCCAAGTTTCCCTCAGGGATCATCAAAGTTTCATTTGATCAAATCCACATGTTCTCAGACTAAGTATTTGAGAGAACTGAAGAATAACTGGATGATTGAATTCACTCTCTCTGAATCTGTCTCTCTTGCTCTCGTTCTCCCTCTGCAATCCTTTTTAGGGATATCAAGGCCTATTTGTGCCATGAAAAGACAACAATGGAAACACATATGCATCACATAGAGACACATAAATACACAGTAAGCACAGTAACAGTAAAGTAGCACAGCCTGATTCAGTGTAATCTGGTCAGCAGTGTGGTTTAGTGAGTTAGAGACTGCCTCTCAGCTGGAGGATTCAGGTTCAGGCACCCAACCATGCTGAAGTGTCTTTGAGCAAGACACTGAATCTCTATGGTGTGTCTGACCTCTGACCTCCCTGTGGCGGGGGCAAGCAAAAAGAGCATTTCCCCACAAGGCTCAATAAATGATCACATAGTTATTGTCAGTTGGTGATGACATTGCTTCAGACTGCTCTTTCATGTCCCTCTCCAGGTTTATCACCCCAATTGAACAGGCTGTTTGACATGAAGTTGTTCACCTTATCATGGTCTTAGAAGTCAGATGGAAATTTGGCAGGGACGTTTTCTTAATTTTGCATATGGCTCCTTTCCTCGGTCCGGCGCCGCTCGTCACTCTCAAGGAAGAGGAATGGCATTTATTAACCCAAGGTTTATTCATTTGTAACACTTGTTAGTTTAGCATTCAAAAAATGTCACTCTTAAGTCAACTGTTCTCCGTTTGAAAAATGGAACTTACTTTCTCTTCCTAAATTATTACAAATATGAAACAGAACTCTTTATGTCATATTGTTGAAATTATTGGCTAGCTTTAGACCAACACCTACCTAGGAACATTTTAGAGAATGCAATCATTTGTGTTAGGAAAATTGAGTCATGAATATCAAGTAAACTTCTGCATTTTAGAATAGACCTTTCATTTATAGACATTACTTCTGTATCTATTGTAATGTCCCAAAGCAGATCTTCGGTCCCCTTCCTCAATTTTATTAGTTTTCACAATTACTTTCGGTGTCAAATGTTCCCAACAATAGCACCTCTCTTTCAAGCACCCGCATTTATTAGCTAAGGTTGAAGCAACGCACTCCCAGCACATGGGTTGAAGGTGAAGACTTATATATCCCATGCAAATCGTTCAGGAACATGATCTAAGAGGAAGTGATCACGATATCCCGGAACACACACCTGCCTGTTCTTGAAGCTATGAGCTGTGAGGTTGGAGGCTGTTAATGTGTATTAGTGACAATCCACATAATCATTAACACTTGGTGTAGACTCAGATTATGTGTCAGCTGAGTGGAGATTCATAGTTGAGATATAAGCGCTTTAATTCACACCTTATTCTTCCCTTTACATGATTATGATAAGTAACAGAAGAGTAAACGTACGTTTTTTTTCCACTTAAATCAACCAAACTGCAGTTGATCTAGTATAATGCCGTTTGGGAGTTTTCCAGTGAACTGCGCACACTCTCCTGTTGCTCCTCTACATTTGGGTGAAATGTGGTAACTTTGCATGGTCCAGTGATCAGAGACTGGAGTTCAATCCCTGTGGTCAGAGGCCGTTTTGCCTGCATCTGCCTCTTATCTTCACACTCGCTCTGCTCTGAAAGTATGAAACATGGCGGAATCCAACACAAGATAAATGTATCAGCATTCTCTTAAAATGTGTGAAATATTAATTGTGTTTTTGCTATGATAACTGTCTTGTGTGAAGGTGGTAGATTCATCCTTACCGGCTGTTCCAAAGTCATACAGTCTAAATGAAGCCTACAGCACTTCAAACGGTGCCTGAACAGTGTGCAATAGTCCCTAAATTGTTTTCATTGTTGCATGGCACCCAGAATAGTTCCAGAAAAAAAGCTTAATGTATAATTATTGTGTATTGTTGTGTATGGTGTGCGTTGTCTTTTATGCCAGTGCCAAAGACGAATTTCCATTCTATGTAAATTTAATGGACAATAAAGTAGTCTGAGGAGTCTGAGTCTGAGTCTGAAATACAGTTTGGCCGTAGATCACATGAATGATAGGAGTCATTGTGGCTCTGAGTTACACACGCTTTGCTGGCATCACATTGGCAGCATGAATACAAGGTGGACTAAAAAAAAAAGAGGGAAATCCAAGACCACAGTATTATTGCTCCAGGTTCTCACTCAGTTAAATAATGAAATTCTAGTGTTTGTTTCCTGATCCGTTCCTGACTGGGTCTGAGCGTGTTTGTTTGTGTTGGCTCTCAGTCACCCTACAATACCCCCCACCCGCCACGGGAGAAAGTGCTGCTGTTGTGCTGTGTTGCCATGAGGTTAACCATTCGTGGGGTGAAGTGGGAGACATTTTCATAACAGATGCGTTTGGTGAAGGTTTTTTACCCAAAGCAGCTTACAGTGCTGTGGGGGCACACATGTTTAGCATAGGTGACCCCAGTTGAAAATGAACACTAACCCTGACCCTGGTGTCATACTGCGATATAGTGAGACATTGTTTGTGTAGGTCTATGGCTTCATAATGTGATAGAACTTAACTCTTGCCTAAAAGTGAAAATGTTTTCCCCTTTATTACATCCAAACTCACTGTGTTGCCAATCTTACACGAACAGCACCAGTATGGTACAGTATACATGCATAGTATAACATAATAAAACAAATGTGCTTGGCCACATTGATTTTTATTCATTTTTGTCATGCTGGCCATTCTTCACTGAAACACTTGTCAACAAACGCAGACTTGATAGTAATAGATTATTACATAATACATGGATAGATTATACTGCAATGCCAATATACAGCTATTTAGATTTGCAGTTGTTAGATTCAGTGTAGGCCTACAGTGAATTCAACATAGTTAATATCTGTAAACTACGTGGGAGACTTCAAAGTGTTACAGATACTTAAGCAGGACATTTAGCATAATACTCAGGACCAAGACCATTTCCAAGATCTTTGTGTCTGCTTGGATAAAGTGCTTTGATAATACCTGTGTTCTTGATAGGGGCGGCCAATGAGACTGGCAAAGCAGCTGAGGACAGTGAAACTATCCCGGACCAGACACCTGCTGCTGCAGCTGCCAAGCCTGCAGAAAGCCCCGCTGCAGCTCCACCAGCAGGGGAGGAGGCCCAGGCGGCCGCGGCCAGCCAGCCCGCAGAGGCAGCAGCACCCGAGGGAGCTCCGGCAGCAGCAGCAGAGGGGGCTAGCTCCTCGGAGCCTGCGGCTGCAGCTCCGGCTCAAGGTAGGTTGGAGTGCAAAAACAGCATTGCGGCAGGCCAGTGACATTTCAACTAGCAAAACGTTGGGCCAGTAATGGAATTTCATTCACAAACCAGAATTTTAAGGCAGATTTTTAGGATACACAAATATTTAGTAGATAATGGACTGAAGACAAACATATTTTGGATGTTGTTTTCCTTCTGAACACGCAGGGTAGAAAATTAATAGTCTCAAGTTGGGACCTAAGCCCTAGCGAGGCTCTAAGCCTTATATCCATTTTCTACTGCTTCCTATGCAAATGACACTTTTCTCTCCTATACCCTATCTCCTAACACCTGACTGTGTGACTGTGTGATAAAGTTGATAAAGGATGGAATTGCATACCTGCGTGTGTGTGTGTGTGTGTGTGTGTGTGTGTGTGTGTGTGTGTGTGTGTGTGTGTGTGTGTTAACTGTTACAGTGAAGTGCTGTCTTGGCGTTCATCCAGAATATTGTACAACTGAGGTAGCATGTGGGGTTTTGTGTGTGTGTGTGTGTGTGTGTGTGTGTGTGTGTGTGTGTGTGTGCATGTGTGAAGAGGGGTGGCAAGTTACTTTTTTCTGGAACCTCTGTTGACAAGTTGCATCTTGGCAATCACTGTCAACTCATTTATTCTAATGGAAAACATTTTGTAAATATGTCAGCCTTCAGAGATTCTCCAGTGGAATACTACATCTCTTTTTTTGCTTTTCCAGACATGGATTAAAAACCGTTTAGGGTTAATCTATGTTTGGAGTCATTAAAGTTCACTGCTCTGCCTAAAGCTGCTACCACAATCATCAGTAAACAACAGTCACAGTATATTAGCGTGTCTCTACGAGAGACGGGAACTTACTTAAGGACACAATGTACAAATGGTTCCATTGACCAGCAGTAACCCGAGCGGCGCTCCGCCTTCTGCACCGTGACCCAGTGAACACGGGCGCCCAGGTGAATAATGTCCCCTCCGTGTTTCCCTAGACCCTCCCCAGTCCCATTACAATGGCTGTAACCAGGCGGTATCCAACACACAGACACTTCTTAGGCTTTTAATGAACACACCGGGGTAGACGACGCAGACATGTGTTTATGGATCCCGCAGCCAATTATTTAGTTAGTACAAAGGGATCTCATGAGGATCAGTGATTAAATGGCACTCAAAAAATCTTTATAAACCTCTAAGAGTGTGGCATTGTTTCATGCTTGTTTGGAGGAAGGGTCTTTTCATTGAAGCAGAGCAGCAAAAACTTAAAAACTGTTTAGAATATACAGTTTCCCCTCTCTTCTTCAGCAGTATATACATGTTGGTAGTATAACGGTTGTAAGGGTGGCCTGGTGGCTGAAAAGTTTGTTAATCCCAGTGATAGACGTTTTTAATTTTTCATTTACTGTGTTAAAATGTGAGTTTGTGAAGCTCTTTGAGACTGTAATTGTGATTAGAGGCTCTACAAATAAACTTGACTTGAGTTGACATCTTCACTGAAATGACTCTAGAAATGTCATTCCAGTCCAGCAGTCAGGATTCTTGATTTTCGACCAGGCGGCCTGCATGGCCTCAACACCTGGCATGGGAAAGCCATATGCAAATATCAAGTATGACTTAAGCTGATAGGCTTCTTGTATGATAGCGCGCACATAATGATGTATTGGGATAGCAAGAAAAAAAATTAGCATGATTTGACTGCAAGCCAGTGTGTTAAAGCTCGGTGAGCCTAGAGAGCTCTGTGGTTAGTGGATGGCATAAACTTGACCAGGTTTATAGGTTTAAACTCTTCAACCACCCGTACTAAACACATATGCATTCAGGATACTTGTAAGGTGTTCACCAAATGGCAAATGGGGTCCATGAACCAGACACTGAACCCCTGCCTGCTTACAGGCTCCACTCCTGACCCTCTGGTGACAGACTGTGTGTCCCAGACGGATGCAATAATCTACAAATTATTATTTACAGTGTGTGCAATATAGCAATCCGTGCTGTAAATTCCTCGAGAACACTTTACGGGGAAACACAGGTCTGCATAGTGATAAAATATAATGTCATCTCCACGCCTCCAGCCACACTTGGCTCAAAGTGATTATCTATACAGGGAAGTGCTGTACAGAGAGCGACTCGACAGAACAGCTGCTATCATTCCCACTTATTGCTTCATGATGCAAATGACTGGCAGGCCATAAGTTCATGATGTTAGCTCATTTTCCTGTCTGCCCAATGCAAAATGTTTTACCCTGTAAGGCAGGCCATTAAACTAGGAGGGACAAGGTAGTCAAGCTTAGAAACACTGGGAACATAATCAACCCTCTATGCAATGTGAAATTTATTTTGCATCACTGGATAACCACCGTATAGTCCCACCAAAATTGTTATTTTTCTATTGTCATGGTCTACTTATAGCTTTAGTTTGTGTTTAGTTTGTGATTCTCCAGCCTTCAGTCCTTCAACTCTCCCTGATAGTTTTACAAGGAAAGAGCCATGTTGTGTAGGTGTCAACCCTGCTTCAGTTCATACAGCACATACACCAATCTGCAACTGTGCCGTTACTGTCACATTTGAAACTCTTCGGTTGGGTTTATGGAAATAACTTCATACATTGAAGTTTCATCCAACAGTTTCAGAGTGCTGTGCTGTTGTTTCAGAGAGTCTGCTGGTTTAAATCTGGTTTTAAAACGGGTTAACGATGCAATTTACATAACAACGTAACAACCATTGCAGAAAAATCAAAGAACAAAGAAAGAAAACTAATGCAATATAAGGAATAAGGAAGGCACAGCAAGCTGTTTCTGATGGACTGTCTTTGACAATCAGACCAGTTTGATTGACTGATTGCACAAAATTGACACATTTAAAGAAAATTTGATTATCCATATTTTCTCCAGTGAATTAGGCTGTCATCCAGTCCAGTCTAGTTACAAAATGTTTAGTGTATCCCACCAATTAAGTGCCATAACCTTGAAAAGATTTCCCTCTCTTTGATCTTGGCCTTTACTTGATCTCGACCCCTCTTCGGTCTCAGACTCACACTCAGCTTAAGCTTGACCACAGCCCCGGTCAGGACCGTCTGCATGCACCGTCTGTCTTGCCAGCACTTTGTTGTCGGCAGGGTGTCACAAAGGTGCAATCTGAGTCCGCGGAGAAACTAGAGCATGCCAACACACACAGGGCTGCCACTGGCGACGAATGATGTCAGGCCCACCGAGCCTCCCTGCCTCCGTTTCACAGCCAATGAAGAGACGGGATCGAGTGTCACATTAGCACGGCGGACATGGCAGCTCTTCCAGTTTTTGGATCAGTTGGGGTGGAAAAAAAAAAATCTACAATCTCAAGTCTCTGATGGATAACTGTAGAAGTTATGAGACAGATGTGACACATCTGGGTGAATTTGAATGTGATCAATGTGTTTTTCTTTGTATAATATTAACATGGATTAAGCCGTGTTGCTTTCAATTGACATTTCTGTTTTAAGGAGCTTTTATTGCCTTGGACTTTTTAGTGTAGACTCACTCCATGTCTGTTATAATGGTCTTATATGTTACTATGCTTGGTATTCACATATACAAATCTCTCTCTCTCTCTTTCTCTCTCTCCTCCTCTCTCTCTCAATAATCAGAAAGTGCTGAGGCCACGGCTACCCAATCAGAACCCCAAACAGATGAGACACCAGGTGAGCAGCGCTGTAGTTTCACACATTACATATAAAGCCACATCCATACGGCAACATCTATACATTACTAAGACGTTTCCCCCCTTTGTGCTTTCAGCTCCCAGTCAGTGAAGTGCAACTAATGTGGATGGCTGAACAGAAGTGTCCTACCTTGTCTGTGTGCATGTATGTGTGAATGTGTGTGGAGGGGTGTGTGTGTGTGTGTGAGAGAGACATCGCCTTGTTGCCAAGATGCAGACCCTGCGATAGCTACTGTCAGTCGGGTCCCTCAGTCATCACTGTGCCTTCTTCCTCTCACGATGGTGTGCGGCTGCGATTTCTGCTTGCAAAACTGTATATAGAAAGAGTTCTACAGCACTGGGTGTGTTTATTTTAAGAGGATATAATCATTTGAGAATAACTTTAATGATCGATTGCAACTGAAATTTCAATCTATTTATCACCTGTATAGAGATTCTATATTACACATTTTGTGAAGCATCATATATTTCTCAGATTAAATCAGGAAATCTAGCTTGAACCCATGAACCCATTCTGCACTTTTCTACAAAATTATAGTTTTAAGAAAAGCAAAGCCAAAGTAGATTAGATCTTAAAATGACATTTCTGTTTGGGTAATTGGCTTTGATTTTATGATCATGTTTGTAAGGAGGCTAGGGATATAAGGAACTGACTGGTGTGTGTGTGTGTGTGTAGACTTACACATAATGAGGATTGTCTAACTGATTCTGGTCAGTAATATGAGTTTCAGATGAGCATGCATGAGATAAGAGTAAACATGTGAGAGCACTTCTTTGTTTCTGTTGTGTCATTATTTCTCTCAAGCAAGAAAACTTATCAAAGCTGTAATATGGTGTAAAACATCAGGAAATGGAAAAAAACCCCACCATAAAATGACATCTAGTAAGTATTTTGTTGCATATATAAATGTCTAATTGCATTTAGTGGATGTGACATTTTAGGGAGAATAACCATTCTGCGATCTGAGCTTTTACGGCATTTATTGATTAATGAGAGCTCCTTTCAAGTGGGTTGGTTTTTCTCTGGCACAAAAAAGAAATGAGCTACCAAACCAGGAAGTACAAATAGGAAGTTCATATGGCGTTGCATCTGGCCACTGTGGCCAGGGAATGTTGGACTGGTAATACTGGTACAATCCCACTTCATCAAGGTTATCCTGTAAGTAGGGTGGGAAATTAATATGAGCCACAAGCCAAATGCTGGTGAATGAAGTGTTTTTACTCTAAAGGTCACTGGAAACCAATCAGTTTTCTTTGGAGCGACCAGTGGAGAAGGAAGTATATTTCCAGTCCTGCATATAAGGAAAAACAAAATGAACAACATCCTAGTTTGGTCTTTCATGTGTAAACTGGAAAAAACAGTGGAAGGTTCCTATGGTGGAACTATAAGGTCACTTGATGGTTCGACTACAACTTGTGTGTGATGTGGCCGGCTAGTCAGGAGTCTGACAGAGGGCCGAGCGCAGCTACTGCCTCGATTTCCACCAGTCCACCCTACAGAGAGAGAGAGAGGGAGAGAGAGAGAGAGAGAGAGAGAGAGAGAGAGAGAGAGAGAGAGAGAGAGAGAGAGAGAGAGAGAGAGGGGAAAAGGAGCAAGTGGATAACAATTAGTTGGTTTACTGTTAATTGAAAAATACGTGGCTGGGATGGATGAGTGTTTACCTTGTTAGCATGCTTTCCCACCTCCCCATGTGTATTTATGAGGAATATGCAGTGTATGTAATGTAAAGGTGTTTTTTTAATGCTTACTCTGGGGAGAGCAGCGACTTGGTAGGCAGCTCTGGCAGGGAAGTTGCTGCTGAAAACTAAGAGGAAAAACACACATTACACTTCCACTTGGACTGACAAGGTATTTTTATGGCTACTTCAAAATTAGCCAGCTGTTACTGGAACTTGTATTCATTTCCTTGAAGTTTCTGTTGATGATCCTTGACTTGACCTACAATAACAATGGAGTGTTTGTATAATAATTCACACAAGTTACTGAATTAGATATTAAGTTAGATGTATTTTCGCTGTGGCTACCTTTTAGAGGGAAATACTCTGTTTAAGATTGCTGTTATTCTCATGGTTTATGGTTTAGGACAGAAATGTTCAAGAGTATCAACAATTCTCTCTAAAAACCAAGCAAGCAGAGAGACAAATCTCTGAAGTAAGATGTACAGCATGGATCTGTTGCACTGACACTGAATAGCAGCTGAGCTTTTGAACTAAATGTGAGATTTCACATTAAAAACATTTGTTATTTTGTAGTAGTGATATCAACTCTGAACCAGAAAACAAGCCACAGCCAACCTTTTCATCTTTACTAAGCACCAGTATAGATTAGGACCAACTCCAGCCTCTTACTTCTGGCTATAGGAAACCAAAGCAATTGCTGACTAATACAAATTGAACCCAAGACCTATAAATAACAGTTAAAATGCTGAAATTCAGCGGTACTCTTCTTTAAAGGCTGATGATTATAGCAACTATTAGGACAGGAAGAACATAAAAAATACAAAAAATCTCTCTCTCACACACACACACACACACACACACACACACACACACACACACTCATCTAATAATCAGCAATTCTAAAACGGACGCAAACTTTTTTTGTCGACTGGCAATAGCTGGTACATCTAAAATTCATCAGACACTTAATATTTTACCAAGTCAATATTTAGAATAGAAATTAACCTCCAAATGATGGTTTGTTGCCTGCCACAGTGGCTGCTAGTAGACAAACTTTCCAGCCACAGTGAAAACTTATCAGCATTTGTCTGTTGGTGTTAATTTCCCGCCCAGCAAAGTGAGAGTCTCCCCACCAGTCTGAGTAATCAAAACTCTCATGACTTTGGCTCATACTGGACACTTCTCCTCTAGTCCCCCTCACCAGGGTCAGGCAGAGTTCCCGCCTGCAGCGGAGGGTTATGGAGTAGAGTTTGGGGGCCACGGGTCGGCATGGCGGGGCTGGCTGGGAGGGGTTGGGTTACATCTGTGCGCCTGCACGCCGGTGTCCACTTACAACGCACTGGGCGCTGCAGCTTCCATTACACCTATCCGTCGTGATCAAAGAGGAAATGCCCAGACTGCACAGCGGGGGCTTGTGTTCGTACAGAGTGTAGGAACAGCTGACGGAGCCCGTCTTTCAGGGCGCACTGGATGAGATGATCAGGTGACCCGTCGCCCTGTCAGCAGTCATTTTCTGGGATATGTCAGAACGCAATATGAGCCACGGTGCTCTTCACTAGGAACTGGGGGGAATGTAAACTTGACCCTCAACCAAGACAATATGAGAGTCAGGGTCAGGGTCAATTCATGAATGAACTCATCAATTCCTATTCAACTAAGGAATTGGAAATGGAATTTGATAAAACCTACAGGAAACAGAATTGGGATTGAATTGGAATTTCATGAAGTTGAATTTACTTCAGTGAAATTCCATGGGTTTTTTTTTAACCACATATCTGAGATTAAACATAGTGTTATATATTATCAATACTGAATATCATAAAATGTTAAAGGTACCTTTCAGAAGGTATTTGATGTAATCGTAATACATACACACTATGTATTTGATTTGTTTAACTGTCTTTTATTTGATTCATAATGTTTGATTTATAATGTTGAGCAAGTCAAGACAGCCTCTCTTAGAAGTAGAATTTAATGGAATTCACTTCTGTTTCCTGTCATTCCAATTGAGTTCCAATTCTGTTTCCATAGAGCTGAGTGACATTCCAATTCCAATTCCAACTCCATCCAACTGGAATTTACCATGCATTCTTAATTCAGTTCATGAATGGCCCCAACCCTGGTGAGAACTGCAACTGATACCCTGAAGGGGAAGTTTGTCTTTCATCTTGCCCCCCTCCACAGAGCACTGGGTCAGCTGGTAGGGATTCAGTGTCTTGCTCCAGGACACTTCAGCAGCATCACTAATCACTAATCACAATCCTGCTGCCATATAATATATAAAATATACATGAAGGAAGTGCTGAAGGGGCGCTGCACCACACTGACAGGCTTGATAAAATATAAAAAGAGCCTTCAACCCAGTCACACAGCAAGCAGTGACTCATGTCTGAATGTCTAACAGTAAATTTCGTGCAGGTGGTATGATGTCATGTTATTATGTGACAGGAGCACAATAATCAGGCCTAGGCAAAGTGACTCTGGCAGGTTTTGTAGTGCGTTAGGGGTTTTATCATATGGGCAAAGGCGCCCTCATGTGGCTACTGGTACATATCATTTTATAAGAATATAATGTTTTTTTTCCATTCCATCAGGAAACCAAACCAAGTGCACATCCGTTATTTTCAAACACCTCAATTATTTTCCAAAATGAAAAAACAAAGTATTGACTTACATGTCTTATAGACATCGTTGACGCTGTTGAAGTCATTTATATCTGCGAGCAACACAGTGGTCTTCACCACTGCAACAGAAAGGTGTAGTCTGTCAGAGAGTATGATTTGAACATTCAAAACACATGAACAGTGTGACCGACAGCTGAAATGATGAATGGTGTGGTATAGTGAGATCTCACCATTGCCATAGTCACAACCAGCTGCCTTCAGGATCTCCCCCATGTTGATGAGAGCCTGAAGGAAGAGAAGGAGGGAGGGAGGAATGACATCATGACGCCCAGCCTATCAACTGCTTATTCACATATTTTCAATACAAAATATTTCTTTATAAATGTGTCAGTGTTTAAAACAAACTTCAGATTCTTTGGCTTTAGTGATTTTAACTTTTTTTTTTGCTTTGTTTGTCATTTATTTTTGCTGATATATGTCAATTGTTTATTTTTTCTTCGGTTGTGAGGCACTTTGTTTTTGAAAAGCACTATATGAATAAATCTAAAAAATTAAGTTAAATTGAATTTTGTGTTACGTGTATAGAAACTGGCATTATAGAGTTTGGAAGGGATCCTGAAACTTTTTCAGCCAGAGATCGAAATTTGAGAAAATTAAGGCTCAAGACTGCACATGTATATATATATATATTACAGTCATTGGTCCATACTGTAAGTCTATATAACTGTATTGATGCCCCTGAGTCTCACCTGTTTGGCCTGGGCCTGCACCCCTCCGTCTACCAGCTGACCAGAGGCCACGTCCAGCCCCAACTGACCAGAGATGTACATGGTCCTGTCCACAACCACTGCCTGACTGGAGGTGAGACACACACACACACACACACACACACACACACACACACACACACACACACACACACACACACACACACACACACCTTAGACCTGTGCACTTAATTTAAATCCATGTGAGGGAAACACATCAGGGTAAAGTGTGGAGAGAAAAAGTGTGTCACAACTGTTTTGTATCAAGATTTAAATTGTAAACAGTCTGCTAATCTTCCTCAAGTTATTAGTCTCAAGGTCAAGGATCCATTCATTCTCTGCTCTACTACACAGTCTGTCTGGAGTTTGGCTGACTGAGACTGAGCAAGTGGTGCTCACTTCAGAGCCAAATGGGTGGAGCTGACCTAGTCCAGCTCCACCTCTAGGTCCAGCCACACCCCAGGTCAGGTCCAGCCCCACCCCAAGTCACTCAATTTGGTAGCGCTAGCTCAGTGAGCACCACTTGGAAAGATGCAAGTGGTGCTCACTGCAGAGCCAAATTGGTAACCTAGGTCAAACTTTATTACATTAATGAATCAGATATGATTGAGATTAATTCACAAATAGCCTACATCTTAATGCGGTGGAAAAAAGAAGGCAGGGGTGCACACATAGTAATCTCTCACATTGCCTACTTGTAAGTCTAGACATGCTGGTGGTATCATGAAAAATAAGGTAATATAAGCAAGGTAATATTAGCTATGCCAGCATCTAAAGTTCCATGCAAGTCTTATGGTTACTTTGACCTAACCTTTGCGCATCAACAATAAACTTTATTGTTGAACTGAATAAACTTTTCCATTAGGTTAAAGTACGATCTGACGAAGGGCTTGCATTAACGTTAACAGCCAGTGGGTGGCGCTTGACTAGGTCCAGAGAGGTGGAGCTGGACGTTGGCTCTGCAGTGAGCAGCCTCTCAGACTGAGTTGCTTTCCATGCTGCCAAACTAACCCCACCTACTGGCAGCCAATTGGCTAGAGGAGGAACACCCCTCACTTTCTGTAGTAGCCCAATGAATGCTGGCAAACAATTAATTATTGAAGAAGAAAACATGCCACTGGTTGGAGAGTTATCATTACTTCTAAATAAGTTTAACTTCAGTGTGATAGGTAGGTTTTAATCAAGCAAACACACAAATTAAAGTTATTTTCTCTGGACAGTAAGTTCATGCCTATCTGAAGTTGACAGATATTTTAGAGAAATTACACCCCTACCTGTAGATGCCCTGTCTGACAGGGGCTTTAGGTGTGTACGGGATTTGTCGACGAAGTGTTGCCATCGCCCCTGTCTAGTCTACTGTCTGACAGATTTGAGGCTGCACCGCTGCCAGAGAAAACCTTTGACACTGACAGGTTCGAGCCTCAAGCAGGTGAGTTAACTTTATACTTTGACCCGCCCCCGATCAAATATTTGACTTTACACCGACTGGTTTCCCATTCATCCAGCTGTAGGCCGACTAACTGCAAGAAAATCTAGCTTCTGCACCCCATGTGTCGCTATAAATAGAATATCATGGCAATTTAGTGATTTAGTTTTCTTACCTGTATGGTCCAATAGCAGACGGAGCTGAAGTAGTGTTGATGATCTTCCTACTAAGTGCAGACATGTTTTCCTGGTCTTTTTTTCTCTCTCTCTACACTGCAGAGTGGCTGTGAACGAGTGGAAGGAAGAGCGTGACTCCTTCAGCAACCGGTTTAAGACAGCTGTCAGGCATCGACCGTACTGTCTCTCAAGAAGAGCATGCGTCATTTTTAGGGACGCTTTGGAAAGAGTTTGAAAGATGTTTGCATTTTTCATAGGCGAATATGAAAGTGAAAGGGATGAGCAGTCAATGTTTAGCAATGGTATCTCGTGGATATAGCATACAAGTAGCATAGGCCAAAAACAGCTGCGTCCATAGTAGAACACTTACGGTAGCGACAGGTGTCTTCACTTGGGATGAACAAATATAGATATATGATGATTTCTGCTGAGAGAGACCCAGAACCAGAAGTTCAAGTGTGTAAAGAAAACCGTCTTTTTATGTTTAAGATGAGATAAAAGCATTCCAGTGCAGGTAGGATTGCCTATAAGGAACTTTTATTACTTGCACCTTTTCAAAACTTTATAAAGTATAACAAACAGATAATAAATTAGAGTTTTAAACATATGGTTACATTCCACTCTTCACCCTCAGTCATTACATGTGTATAGTGGAAATAATCGTGAAATAAAATGAAACAAAATCATACAAAAAAAAAGTGATTTTCCAGATCACTCTACTGAATATGGCAGATTCTTACCAACGTGATCTTTCATCTGGGTATGTTATTGTACAGAGGAAATAGTTTGTGTTAAAAGCTGAAAAAGCCACCTTCCAAACTGACAGTACTCTTAGCTGTGCAGTTAATACAATATCATTCCACTACACAGCAAACATAATCATAAACATGCATAGTCTAAAACAAGCATAAACCAAGCCACATATATTTGACAAAGGGCAAAAATATTAACAGCCAAATCAGCTACTATATTTAAACCAGTGTCACAAAAAGAAAAAGCAAAAGTTCAAAAACATTTAATAAATAAATGTGAAATGCTTGTAAGTTGCCAATGCTCTGCAGACATAATATATATAGAAAGAGTGAAAAGCATTTATGAGCGAATAACACAAGGTAAATTCATGACGAGCATGTTAATGATTTCTGTGAAAAGCATTGGTCGACCTGGTCCCATTAAGTTTGTGCATCAAAACAACAAAAAAGTGAAGAAAAACAAAACAACAACAGATGTTGACTTAGCATCAGAGATATTATCAATTCAAATTTGGATTCAGGTGTCACTCAATTTGGCCACATTATTGATCAGATAATTGACATAAACGTGTGCTGCTAGTGTAACAGGTCCAATTATAAGATCACTGTGTCACTAAAACATCACATTATATGTAATTTGTATGGGCCAAGGCTGAATATTAACATTCATATTGATGTAACAGAAACTTAAAGGCAAATGGGACACTTTACTGCAGGTATACATGCATGTAGTATTATAAGTCAGAATTAATTTAAAGTGTCATAACTCATAATGTCCTACATCAACACCTGATTCAAATTACAGCCAGTAGTTACCTTCATTAAGACACCAAACATGTTATTAGCTTGTTATAAGAGATTCCAATGGCACATACACTATTACGAACCGTCATAGCTGTATACCTTCAGTAAAGTGATCTAAATGATAAGACTATATTAGCCTTTTAATAAAAAGGAGATAAGATTTCACACCACACATTCAATCATTGACCTGGACAGCATCATGAAAAACATTTCCTCGCTGTCAAAAACAAACAGGACATGAACAGATATCTCTTACCAGGCACCTCACCGCATTTCCTTCATTAATAACTTCTCGCCTCAACATCGGGACACAATTAGCCTTTTATAGTCTAGTGGAAAACAACAACTTGGGGTAGAGATAGTTTGCTTTCTCACACTGGGTTGCTGAAATATCCTTATTTAACGCAAGTATATCAGGCAATATCTTGAGTCTGTTATCTCAATCTGATGTCGGAAACGTTTCTCCTAAAGCAGACTACAGCCATGCAACAGTTTACAGTACAAGTCACGCCCTGAAGCCTATAGTTTAATACAATTAGCCCTGAACTGTTGTCAGCTTCTCCATTGCTTTACATAGAAGATGCCTCTAGGTTTGGTTTAGGAACCCCGGTCAAAAACTCCCTTCTGGACCTCGATGGGAAAATGCTAATTGAATCTGAAGAATTTAATCTTAATATAGTTTAGAACCAATCCTTAAGAAATTAACAGAAAATATGTCCAGTGAGACTAAGACAGACGTCCTACAGGGATTTTGGAATGCTTTTGTATTGTATGGAAATCTTAGAGGACTTTTTTTTTGACAAAGGAATGAATTTCTGTGCCGGTTCTGTGGTTTTCAATTCAAGGAGAGCAGTGGATCAATTTGCCAAAGGCTTTGATTTTCAATTCATGGAGAGCAGTCGGTGAGTCTGTGCTCAGAGAGGGGACAGAGAACTGGGACAGGGGTGTTATGAGGCACTAAGATACATGGAGTCTGCCAATATAGCTGGTGCACTGGAAGAATGAAGTAGCTCAGAACATCATACACGGAAAAAAAAACATTTAAAGAAATGAAATATAGACTAATAAACTCAAATTCAAAGTTTTATGGTCCACAAACGACTGAAGACATGCATGATCCGTTCTTTACTATCCAAATTATTTCATTCTATTTTGACAAACATTGCGGCTTTCACAATCCACTTAAACTTATTCCAAGTGAGAAAATGGGCTTAGCCATCCAACTACTTGGGTACTTACATTGCTTTGTTTTTGAAAACCAGGTTTCAAATTTAAGGCATTCTCAACTTAATCATAATCATCTTGATTGTCTTTGGTCAATGACAAACCTCCACAGCTTTTGTTGTGGACATTTCCAAACTTGGTTATATACTATATGTACAATGAAAGTAAAAAGTTCAAGGAAAAAAAGACCACTGGTTATTCAATGCTGCAGTTTACCCCTGCTGCTGCTAAAAGCTAGGTGCAATGTTGGCCTGGGTGTCAGGGTGGATATCCTTCCTTATGTGTTGACAGCAGTTTCCAGAAAGCTGCATGTAATGAAAAGTAATTTTAGCTTGGAAAGGGGAAGTGCATTTCATGACTTTCAGATGAATGATGGCCATGGCTTGGTTCTCTCATTGTCCTGAGGGTCGTTCATGGGAAAGTAACTTCACAGTAACTGTAGAAACCAGTAAGAAGGGACTGGGAGGAGGCTCGTCTTTACCACCGGTCCAGAGAAGAATCAGAATGGAAGAGAACAGGTTTGAGACAAAGTAGCAAGGCTCATGAGTGTGGATTTCTATTACAGGAGCCAAAACGGACGTCACACTGGACAAGGACTATCCACTTCCATAGACTATCATGAAGGCCAACTGTCCTTTCCTCCTGCAGTCAGAACTTAGTTAGCAGTCAGTCGGTACCGGGTCAGAACAGCACTGGGCTTCCAAAAGGAGCACTACGGTCATCTTAGTTCGTCTGAGCCAATGGGACACAGATCAATTTAGTGCTCAACAGGTGGTTTTGGGAAACCCAGGCAAGGGGAGAAGGCAACAGGGAGCAGCACTCAGAAGTTCTGCTGCCGTCGTTTCTTGGCATCCATGGCGTCCAGGATGGGCTGCCTCTTGGCGGTGTAGCGCTGCCTCAGCTCCTCAATCTCCCGCTCCATCATGGGGTCCAGGGCGCTGAGGCGCATCTGCAGCTCCTCAAAGTCCAGGTTCTTCAACTGGGTGGCAGCACACGGATACAAACACAAACAAATGCACACAACAGTAGAGAAGGGATGAGTTATGGCACTTATTATATAAAATGTATAGAGGACATGCTCACACGTCCAGTCTCAGCGTCATTTTTTGTCTCATTGGGGATAATCCTGTGTGTACATCATTACAGACGCACCCACAGACTCTGCAATGACTGTTTATTGAGGTGCTCCGTCCCGAGAACCTAACATTATTTGAGGACTGGGATGCAGATCTTAAGCTATCGGTTCTCTGAGAGGCTTTGGAGAACCATCCCGATCTTAAAAACGTACTTGCTTCAGTAATTACAGGGAAATATTGTTCCTACAGATCTTGAGTATTGATCTCCACTTCTTGAAAAGTAAGATAAAGTGGGGACACAGGAGGGCATGACTGGAGAGGACATGTCGTTATGGAATGAGCTGGAAGACTCTACAGCAAATAAGCTTTTGAAAATGCAATAAAAAAAAAGAGCATTTTTGGCACAGCAACTGTCATCAAGGGGCCCAATTGAGGACCAAGTTCAGATTTAGAGATTTTATGGAGGAGAGTTGGGTCGGTTTTTAGCAGTGGAATGCTGGTCTATATTCATTTAGGTCAAAGTACATCAATTTTTGCCAAAAATGACCCCCATTAATTACTGCAAGAAATCTTGTAGTTTGCATCCACTCTAACAAGTGAAACACCATCACAGACTCTTTGGCAGACGCTACTCACAAAGTCAAAGTCTCCATCCTGCGGCACCTTCCAGTTGTCGGGGAAGACGTTCTTGGCCTGGATGTGGTAGCCGGGCTGGTCCTGAGGCTGGTTGTGGTTGTAGTTCTCCTGCTGCTGGGCCGCCTTGTTGGAGTCCTGCTTGTCAAAGTAATCCATGAAGGACGGGCGTAAAGGCTGCTGCGGGGTGGCGTGCCCTGCAGAGGAGGAGAAGAAGAAAGGCTCGTTCCAACTCTTGAAGGACACACTGAGATCACAAAGTAATTTAATAGAGACCAAAAATGCATAAGTGGGTTAGAAATTTAATTAAAGAATTTTTTGAACATTATTTAATCACAATTCCTTTTGAGACTATCAACTTGTCTAATCAAAAGCATTTTGGAAGCTAATGATTGTGCTGGGATTAAATATTCTGGAACGAGTGTGAATGTGATTATTACACTTCAGTTTTGCCCCCCTCCCCTTCCCGATTGTTAGATTAACGTCATGTGTGTGCTCACTCCTCATGGATCCCTGGTCTTCCTCCTCCTCTTCCTCATCACTGTTGATGACCATGGTGCCCAGGTCCGACTCCAGCATGGTGCTGCCGTGTTCAATCATGGTCTGTGCCCCGTCACTCATGGTGCTGGTGGCCCGCATCGTCCCTGCACCCTCCGAGCCCGACTTCACCATGGTGTGAGAGTCCACCTCCGTCTCCTCCTCCTGGGGGACACAAGACATATGATGTCTGGTGGCCGCTTTCATCAAAACGGTGCTTTACAGCACTTTTAATTTTAGCATGGGTAAGATAGCCAGGTAAGAAGCGCACAGATAGCAAATTTTCAAAACCAACACGAGTACTTTATTAGAATTATTATTACCGTATTAGAAAAACAAGAAGAATGTCTCACCTGACCAGAATAGTAAACATATTATAAAAAGATTGAAGTCCTTGGAGGAATATTTGTTTGCATTAGTAGTCAAATTTTTTTTAATACTGTATTAAAATGTCCCAGGTCTTGGAACTTGTGTAAATCAAGAACTTTGTTCTATGGGTTACTGTTTGTTCAAATCGTAGCCAGATATACATGCAGCCAAGCTTTATGTTTTAAGACAGCTGATTGAAAGAATGATTGGATATGTATAATTTTTCATTACTAGCCCAGGACCAAAAACAAGATTTCAAATCCCATGACTCTTTACAGGTTTCCATGACTACAGAAACCTTGTTGGCAACGTCCTGGTGTACGTACCGAGTTGTCGTCCTCCTCCTCCAGCTCTCTCTGCTGCTCCTGCTGCCTCTTGGCTTTCATCTCCATGGCCTCAGTTATCAGGTCCCTCAGGATCGTGACCGGCTTGGCCTGGCTGATGAACGGGTGCTGGACATTCACAACAGCAAAAAAGATTGTTGTTTGCACCAAGTTTTACCGGTCTGTGGGGGTCAATATTAGAACTGCACAATTGTGGGTAAAATTATAATCACAATTTTTTTGCTCGATATTATGACTGTGTGTCATTATTCACAATTATTAGCCTTAATGATTTGAGGACAAAAATTATTTTAGCCCATTTTTTGCATAAACATATTAACTATTTTCAACTATAATTGCCATTCTAAGTGAAATTAAGTCAAGTGTTTGCGTATGGCCAAATTCTATGATCATTAATTGCAGAAATTAAAAATCGCGGTATAAGATTAATGTGTAGCTCTAGTCTATATGAAGAGTTAATTTCCAAAAAGCTATTTATCCATTTTGGAAGAAAAAAAATCATTACCTGAAGTTAAGATTTAATATCTCTGAAATGTATAAGATAGTATTATAATTTGTTTATAAGTTTGTTAAGCAATGAGGCGGAGTAATTTTGTGTGAGCAATTGTTTTGCAAGTTTTGACAAAATAACTTCACTTGTTGGGCCTGTTTGTTCAACCTCATTAGGGAAAGAGTTATCTTCAGGGTTCGGATGAGATAAGAATTTGGGTTAGGTTAAGGTTAGGGCAAAGCATGCAGGGATTTTAGTGTTATAGTGATAGGGGTTAGAGTTAAGGAATAAAAGGAAGTAGCGTAACATGTAGAGTAACACAATCCCGAGTCAGTGTGAATATTTGTTACATCTATTGTCTTGACACTGTAGCTTTTTGCTTTACTCTTGCACTTGTCGCTAGCAGTTGCTTTGTAATGCCAAAGAATGTATTATTATTATTCTGTTCCAATCAATGCAAGTCGCTGTGGATAAACGTGCCAGCTAAATGTCCAAATATAGCCCTATTCGCACGGGACTAGTATTACCTGGGGACCTCATGTGATTTAGAAAGTACCCCCCCACGTCTGTGTTTCGTGTGGCGCATTCGCACGGGATAAGCGAAGTCTGTATTTTACTTGAATTTACTGACATTATCCCCCAGATATATCAACCTTGAATTATGATATGAATCACCTGGCTTGTTTGTGCATTGTGTATTTCTATTCCTAAGTCTGCACGTTTATGTCTGTATGTCCATGTCTTTGTGTGTGTGTGTGTGTGTGTGTGTGTGTGTGTGTGCGTGTTTCCTTCCCCAACCTGTAGCAGCTGTGTGGCGGTTGCTCTCTGCTCTGGGTTCTTGACCAGACACTTCTTCACAAAGTCTGTGAAGTCATCTGTCCAAAGCTCCGGCTTTCTGAATGTTGGAGGGGGGTTGGTGGGGATCATGAAGATCGCCTGGTGGAACAGAGAAAGGAAGAGAAAAGGGGTGAGATGGAGTGACGATGAGAAAACCAAGAGAAATTTCATGTCAGATGTTTGTTTTCTAGGCACCTCAAGTCTAAACCCCCCCTCCCTTGGAGCCTGTTAGTGATTTAAAACACTCTCCACACACTTCTTCAACCAGCCCTGCCCAATTTCAGACTCACTCTCATGGGGTGGATGTCGGCGTAGGGGGGCTTGCCCTCTGCCATCTCTATGGATGTGATGCCCAGGGACCAGATGTCGGCCACACAGTTGTAGCCAATCTCCTGGATCACCTCCGGGGCCATCCAGAACGGAGTCCCGATCACAGTGTTTCTCTTTGCCATAGTGTCCTTCACAGAGGAAAAAAACGATGCAGTCAATTATTCACATTCTAAACATAAGTTTTGAAATTAATTCACATGGATTCACATAATCAATAAAAGACTGACCGATAACATACAATAACATCCATTGGCTTGGTCACTACAAATCCACTTAGAAGATAAGGATTTGTAGTGCCGGGTATAACTAATCTAAAAAAATGTGTAGTATTCCAAGCACACATTTGGTACTATAAATTAAACAATATTGAAAGCTATAACATCCATTGGCTTTGTTGCTATAAATCCCCATCACCTCATTATTGTGAACAGTAACTTTGTGTGAGAGCTACAGTATAATGTTACCGTTAGTTGTCCGGCGACTCCGAAGTCTGCCAGTTTAGCGTGTCCCTCTGTGTTGAGCAGGATGTTGCCTGCCTTGATGTCCCGATGGATCTTCCTCATGAAGTGGAGGTACTCCAGACCCTTCAGTGTCGACTTCAGGATGGTGGCAATTTCATCTTCTGTCAGCTGAGGTGAGAGGGAAAGAGAAAACACAGGAATGAGTTGAGATCCGAGAATGAATGAAGAAATATGAATGTGTGACAGAAGAGAAAATATGAATTATTGGATTATTTTTATATAATGGGTATTTTTGGCCAATTATCCCCAAAGACATCCATGCTAATTATTCCCCGAACACACAACTAGCCGTGCTTTAGGATATATGGAATGTGTTGATATGTCAACTCTTATAACTAGGGAGCTACTTAGCAATATGTCCTGCTTTCTTTTCACTTTTTATTCTTATGCATGAATGCTACTTTCAGCTGGTATACATGGGTTGATAACAATTGTATAAAAGCCAGGACAGCCTTGAGGGCATTCTTTGCTTTAATCATGAGTGCTTCAGTGATGCCAATGGTCATGGGCCTGTATCACCACCACAAAAGAGTAAACCTCAACGTCTTGGTCAACAAATGTCTGGACCTCAGAAAAGAAGTGTGGAACTTTCAAACAAAACTGCAACGCTAAATGTTTGGTATGGATATCAGTCTAGGATATATAAATCTGTAATTGTATCTGCTGTCAGTAAAATACATCAAAGAGAATAGAAACTTTGTCCACTGGAGAACCAGTAATGTTTCAGTATGGCCACATACAGAACTGAAACTATGTGACCAGTCGGTGTGAAGCACCAACCGTTTTGTTGCGCAGTCTGATGATGTCGGAGACGGAGCCGGCCCCGCAGTACTCCATGACAATCCACAAGTCTGTGTTCTTGAAGTAGCTGCCATAGTACTTCACCACATAAGGACTAGGAGGAAATGGCACACAAACAAAATGGTTTGGGTATCAAAAGACAAGACAAAGTTCCGCTTAGCACAAAAATAGCAGAAGTGAGAAAATCACCCCAAAGGTCAAGGCATCCCAGAGCCAGATGGGCTGCAGTAGCTAATACCTCTGTTGTTAAATGAAAAGTTGAATCTAGAACTATCTGGTGTAGACAAGCAAATATAACATTATTGGGCCCCCATGAATGTTTTCATTTATGTAGTGATTGTAGCAAGTTGGTAGCTACAACCTTCTAGGACTTGGTCAAACTGGAAAACAAATGCATGAAAAGCAAATTATTCTTTCCTGTGCCAATCTTTCCACTTAGGTTGTTTTGTAGCAGCAGGGGCAGCTACCTCCATATTTTGATGCTTATAACGGAAAGACATTCTGAACCATCAGGCCTTGGTAGTATTACTTTAAATAAAACAAGACTTTTTTCTAGCAGCAGGGACAACATTCAAGCAGTGTAGGGGGGGGCTGCCTCTAACAGAAAGGTGCGTTTACTTCCAACCTGTCACACTGCTGCATGATGGAGATCTCCTTGATGATCTCCTGCAGGTCAGACTCCACAGGAACCTGCTTGATGGCCACCACCTGGCCCGACTCCTTGTGTATGGCCTTGAACACGCTGCCATAAGAACTACACACACACACACACAATTTAATAATATATGTCAAGAGACCATTTTCTAACTTAATGTCTTTCCAACATAAATATCTGATTTAACAATGTTTACATCAAACAAGAATATATAGAATGCATCTTTAACAGTGCTGACTATTGTGTCTGTTTTCTCTGATGGACACTGTTGGGCTGTTTCCACTCAATGCCAGACAAATGATGCAATCAGTTGTGGAAATGTAGGTTAATCAATCGTCAGTGGGGGTCTGCAGCCAAGCTATGTAGCATATGCTTGGGCACTGAGGACAATGCAGTGTATATGGACATAAAGAAGATATCCCTTCTTACCCTTCACCTAGCTTCTCCAGAACATCAAACACTTCCTCTGGTTGTTTGGTCAGACTGTCTTCACTCAGCTTTTTCAGCTTGCTGTGAGAAAGAAAACATTCTAATATAATCCCAATGTAAAAGTGGAACTTTAAAATAGGGAATGCACACCAAAAAGTGAACAAAATGAGAAACTGATATCAAAACAACAGTGGGTGCCAGCACCTAGCTTCACTACAAATAAAGGCCCACACAGCTAGTAACGAGATGTTCGGAGTTTTGTTCAAAGGCACAAAAGCAAAACGAGGGGTTCAGATACAAGTTAGGCAAACAAACTTGATTACTATCTACTAAAACATAACGTGTACCTGACAGAGAGCCGTGTGTATGTAGGTTTTCATTCCAACCAAACACTACAGCAGCGAACTTACTAAATACTTAATGTTCCTCTCTGGCTGAAGATGCTCAAGCAGCTGCTGTCGTGCTTGGTTGGCATGAAAACCTGTATACACATGGCTCTCTATGGCACATGGCTGAACTAAATGGTTACCAACTAATCTTGTTGAGTGGTTTGTCTAACTTTCAATACAAATAACGGCCACAAAAAGGAGGTGTGAAATTGCATCCATTCAGTTTAGCTGTAACGCCCCATGAACTACTGACTAGAAGTTGAAAGTGATACAAAAAAAGTAAACGTTAACGTTACCCGACAATGAAACAAGCCAATACACTATTTGAAAACTAAATACATAGCTTGTGAATTCGGTAAAGAATTACCCATTAAACAACGAGGTTAAATGACTAGAAAGTTTGAGATAAACTAGCAAAGCTAACTACCGTTTGCTAGCTAAGCGAGACAGCTGCCGTCTACGTTAGCCGTTTAGCTAGTTATTAGCTTGCAAGCAGGCTTGAAACCAATCGGACGAGTACAAACCTTTTGGGCGCAGAGGGTTCCATGATTTATAACTTCAAAAAATAAACACGCAGTAAACGAATGGTAAAATGAGACAGTTTGGGCTAATAGTCACGATGTGAACATTCTCGACACAGTCGTTGTTGTGAAAACTAGTGGGCCAGCTGAGTCTTCGTCAGACGGTCAGTGTTGGGTTAGTTTTCACCACAGCGCCCTCTGTTGAAGCGGAGTGCACATCGAAAAATCATGACTTCTGTTAAATAAAATGCCAAAAATCAACTATAAACATTATTACATAGAATGTACATCTTCTATGCATTCACATTATTAGTTTGAGCCATAGACCGTAATAAATATTTGTTTGAGTGCATTTTGATAACAAAAAATATGCCAAATGTAATTGACCAATCACAAGCCGTTTTGTTGCGAGGTAGACAATGGTTCTACGCATGTGCGCAGTGGCCAGTGTGAGATGAAAAGACAAGTAAACAGCTAACGATTAGCGCAGTTAAGCGGTGAGATACATAGTCTTTTTTTGTCGTTTTTGTGTATGCATTTCACATTTACCATGTTTTTATTTCATTTTGTGTCTTTTGAGCTTGCCCGGTGACTGCTGTTGTTCAGCTGGGCCAGGTAGCTAACGCTAACATCACCGGCTGTGGCTAATCTTGTCAGCATCACCATGCTGTTCTCTTTGGTCAACTTTGTTAGCGAGTTAGCTGCAGAGGAGGATGGTGATGATGGTCTGACGACACTGCAGTAACAGTTTTTCCTCTTTATTTTAGAAGCAAGCATGGATCCCCAGAAAGATATGCAGCCGCCGAAGCAGCAGCCGATGATCTACATATGTGGAGGTAAAGTAGAGGATGCGCCGCCTAAAACTTTCTCTGTCTGTTCCTTCGTAAGATAAACTAACAAGCCGAAGAATCCAGTTTGACGTTACAGTTCTGGTTCTTGGGACAGGTATCAAAATCAGAAACAGATTCATTTGCCAAACAAAGTTACACGAACCGGAAATCTAAACGTGTGATTGGTGCTGGTAATGTTCACATGCAAGCACAATACTAAAATGCAAAGTAAGCTTGGATTATAACATTGCTAATGTAAAACAAGTAAGTAAAATAGTTAAACTGAGATTTGAGCATAGTGCACACAGTAGTGGCTTACAGATTGTACCGTTTGTTAGGTGCACCCATCGAGAAGTAGGTCATACCAGTTTTTAGCTTGAGAAAAGCCTGACTCCTTTGGGATACAGATGTTATGAGGAGTCAGAAACCTTCCACAGGGATGCTGGTTCATGCTGACTCCTGTTATTTGCATGATTCCTGCCATTCTCCTATGACTGCTCTCATTAATTAGCTGTTTTTGCCCACAGGACTGCTACTGACTAATTTTAGTATATTGCACCATTCTCACTAAACCTTAGAGTCTAGGCACTGTTGCACATGAAAAGCCCAGGATTCAGCTGTTTGCAAGCTCATTTTGTAAATACATTTACATTTTAGACATTCAGGTGACAGTTTGTAGAATGCATTGATGTTTGACTAAGACTGTGCGACTCATCTTTTTGCATTGCATTTATTGTTACATGTTGAGTGTATTCGACCATGATCCAACCTCCAATACAGACAACTTGTCAGCAGAAATTAAGCTGGCTTTGGATAACTGAATAATTATATAGTTAAGTGTGTGTGGAGACTGTGTAATAGTTCTTATGTAAGGGTATTCTCCTTAATTTCATTCCTTCTTTCCTTGTAGAATGCCACACTGAAAATGAAATCAAGGCCCGTGATCCAATCCGATGCAGAGAGTGTGGCTACAGGATCATGTACAAGAAGAGAACAAAGAGATGTATCCTTTGAGGTGTGAGAGAGAAAGAGAGAGAGAGTGAGAGAGAGTGTGTGTGGCAGAGAACGGGTTTGTGTTTGTCTCTAATAGGGAAACTGTGCAGGAAACTTATCAAAGAGTGTAGGCTATGTTCTTTGCCAAAACATTATTGTGCAGACTATAGGGATGAGAAGATTTCAGGAGGTTTTTAAATGTTTTATTTTTGTAGTTTTTATTTATTTTTTATGGTTGTTGGCCAATCTCAGACTGAATAAGTAGAGTAGAACATGGCTTGACTGGGTGCCCATAATCATATTATATAGAGATGGAGGGATTGAACAAATGCCAGTTTCTTTGATGGCAAAAACTTTTCATTGTAAATATGATACACAACAACACTTCATTCGATCATTGCCATGAAAATTCATTTTGTATATTCCAAAATGTATTGTCATATAGGCCAAGGCTGCTTTTTTTACACATACTGAGTGTGATAACTATGTATTTCCTTGACTCTTTGATTCCAGTGGTTGTTTTCGATGCCCGGTGAAGAAGAGGGCAGCGCTTCTGATTGTTTGTTTTTGTTGTGTGCTATTTTTGTAGTGTATGACCATGTAAATAAATAGGATCACAACTCCATAAACTCTGACATACTCCAGGCTTGACCACAGATTTCTGAATTATGGTCAAAAATTACAATTTTTATGTAGATGCCTCACAAACAGTGCTGTTTTTTTAATTCTGTGTTTACCCAAGAGTGATGGATGAAAGTTATGGTTTATTATAAACAAGATTTTCACTGAACTTCATTGTTTTCACTGTTTGTACTTATTTGATTCCACCCTTTATGAATATCAGTTTACCCTCATACCCAGTGCCCATACATATATTTCCCCCAATTAGTCAATTATTATCAACTTTGGTAGATGAATTGAGGGGTTTCAATTAAAAAAAACAAAAACAAAAGCTATATATCATTGTGGGGGAAAATCCCTTGAAGGTTCATTCAATCCCTGTAACATGTAAATGACCCAGTCCATAAACGTGTTATGTTGTCAGTCAATGACTGAAGGTATCTGTTATCATTTAAAAAGTACCATAATTTATTTTAATGATTTTCTATCAATCATTTTGTAAGAGAAGGTGTCATGTTGTTGAAATGAGATTTTTTTAACAAAACTCTTCAAATAGAGAATTCACTCGAAATAATGGCAATAATGGCATTTTGTCTGAAATTGTTTCTAAGAAGATTATTAGCAGTGTAAATGTTGGAAAGGAACTCCTCGATATATCCAGAGAATTAAACATGGTGAGTTTAAGTGAATGCAGCACTACAGGTGCAGAAATCCAAGTCCTCTTCCATTCAGCAACAGAAACTTGGTTTGGTTTCCCCATTCCTAGAAGCAAAAGAGGGAAGAAAGTCTCAGCCATGAAGCATGCTGATAATGAATTCACTGGAACAAAGCACTGCTTTAAGTTCCAAAATGAGATACCCACCATTTAAAAAAATAAATTGACACCCACTCTCCCATATTGACTGCTGGCATGAATGTTAAGAACATTATGCATTACTGTTGATGTTAGGAGTCATCTTAAGACATTTGCTTATAAAATAGTTCATTTTTTGAGGACATAATCATTTATGTTTTTCAGATATTTTTTCCAAAATGGATAAATAGCATTTTGGAATGAAACCTTTAATTTAAAGTTCAGACAAAATTGCGATTTGAATACTGAATAGAGAAGCAATGCCTGAGCTGGCTGCAGTATTACATGTACTGTGGGTGTATTTGGGAGATTAAAAAGTGTGGCTCTGAATATTGAAATGCTAAAGAGTTTGTTTTATTTGACCTGCTCTGTTTAATGGGGAAATTACCTTAGATAATACAAGGAGTGTTTTAGTCTCATAAAGTCCTGTTTAGGTGATATTTGACAAGGTGTTCACATTGAGAATATGTTACATGAAGCATTAAATGACAAACATTAGTGTCTCCTTTAGTCCGCATTAAAGGCAGTCATGACTGCTCCACTTCAGTCGAGCCCTTTGCTCTGGTCTAAACTGAGGATCTCCCATCAGAGGCGTCCTGCTGCAGCACTGCAATGCTACAACCCCTCCCCCTCCACCGACGTCACCTCTGACGTGTCATCCAGGGGGCGTGTCCGACAGAAATCCCCCCAACCGGTGACGGACTTAGCTGCGGCTTTGAGAGAGGGAGAGTGAGGGAGGGTTAGAGAGAGGGAGGGAGGGATAGATTGGACACACTCTGCAGAGAGAGAGTGCAGCTATGGGGAACGCACAGGAGAAACCCCCGGGCAGCGGAGGAGGGGGGGCGAAATCGGATCAGGCCACACCAGGGAGCAGGAGGCGAGGCCGGGGTGCGGGAGGCAGCGCGGAGAAGCCCCGGGGTAAGGGATCTCCGGAGAAGGGGGTGGCCAACGGTACTCAGAGGGAAAAAAGCCATCCCGGAGGACAGGAGAGCCCGGCCCCCGTGGTGGACACCAGCTATCTGGACGCCCCGGCCGGTGCCCTTCCTCCTCACCTGGCCCGGCTCAAGAATGAGGGCAACCACCTCTTCAAGCATGGGCAGTTTGGGGACGCCGTGGAGAAATACAGCCAGGCTATTGACGGCTGTGCTGACGCAGGTAGGGCAGCACTATGGACAGTTTGGCTGTTTTCGTACAACTATCAGTACTCTTATTTCAATATCTGTTTCATCCCAGGAGAAATAGCTGTGTTGATTATACAAATCCATCTCAGGAACAACATACGTCACCCCCAGACATCTCCCCATAATATAGCTATAGTACAGGCATAACATTGTGTTTTATTAAACTTGATATACATGGAGAAATGATCCTACCTAACAGCATGAATATAGAAAACAGTATCTTGACATTGTCTGTGCCAGTGATAGTTGTATGCCACAGGAGTGTTTTTATCATGTTAAATCCTAATGAGGAATCACAACTGCAGGCCAATGGAAATGTGGCTGTATACACCTTCACATCTGTTTTGAAATAGGTTAGAAAAATAACCTGGGTCCAACAGTTTCAGTGTTTTGTGCTTTTTGATGAAGACAGTTTTGTCTTTCCTACGCAACTTCTGATGCAGAATAGGCCACAAATGTTTAGACAAGGCAACAGATGGATGGCAGAGAGGCAGATATCTCCTTCTAGCATCTGTGTATCGGCCCTCATAAGGGTATCAGATATAAGTTCACTTGGAGTGTCATATGGCTCAAAACTCCAGAGTATCCCATTTCAATTATGAATGCGTTGTGCTTTTAAGACAACGCTGCACAATCTCCTCTCTGTACCATCCTACACAGAAGTGCCAGTATAGGATGAGTGTAAGAGCGTAGTGTATGAGGTCAGTTCTGTTTTCACATCTGTCCAGATAAAGGGCTGAGTGGTAAACCTCATTGTGATTGGGACTGGGACTGATGGAGATTTTTAGACAAACATCCCACCAGCAGAACCGAACAGAGACGTGGGAAGACTTCGTTGAGGTCGATTTAGATTTGGGAATACAAGGGAGTTACTCAGTGTCTTCTTGGCACCGGGAAACCTTCCTGACCGTAGATTGAAGTCATGTACTGGTGCATAGGGCTCTTAGGTATGATTGAATGTAAGAGCACTCAGCCAACTTTTAATACAGTAGCTGGCAAGAGTAATGGCTATTTTTGCAGCACTGGAGACAGGCTTAAAAAGATTAGACTAGACTTAAGATCAGAGCAGACGCATAATAGACAGACTCTTAGAGAAAAGCACTGACAGCCTTGTGCGATGATCTCTTTTATTAAAAAATATATATATAAAAAGAAAACCTGAAGCTTTGAAGCTGTCCGTATTACCAAACAAAACATCCAGAAAGAAAACATTGCCATCAATACTAGCAGTCGTGAAGCTGCAGTGGAGGCCCACAGGAAAAAAGAGATGTAGAAAACGACTCTACTGGATGGGCTGACAACACATCCATCCATCTGTCCGTCCATTCACCCACTCAGCATCTCTAGGCGGTCTGCTCTAACTATGTCGACTTGAGCTGGTTCTGCAGTCTGGACTTTTCCTCGGTCTGGAGCGGCCGAGGCTAAGGCCACGCAGTCACAACTGCTAAGCAAATCCTCTTATTTCGACCGTGGTGAATGCAGAGCCGTTGATACTGTGTTGTAAATGCTTTGCTCTAGACCGGTGTGTTATGTGTTGAGGTCAAAGATGAATGGAGTCTTAGAGCTGAAAAACTGTAAAAGTCTGTTCTGTGCTTTGTCCCCCCTGCAGGCATCGACAGCCCAGAAGACCTTGGTATTCTCCACTCCAACAGAGCTGCCTGCTACCTCAAGGATGGAAACAGCGCAGACTGCATACAGGACTGTACCAGGTAGGAGGCTGTGTCAGCTGTGTGTGTGTTTCTGTCTCTTTGTCTGTTTGCAGACATGCAGATGTATTTTGTTTGTCATGTCTGTGTTTGTGTATCGTTTCCATCTCAGTTTAGTTTCCAATAGATGTAAGATTGTGCTTGCTAGTTCTTCATTTTGTTCTTCTGTCTCAATAACGAAAGTTTTTAGGTTTTAGTCTTTGTAGCTTTAGTTACAGTTTTAGTAATTCAAGGATTGAGCCTGTATGGAGTGTGTTGGTTGCTATCTGTTCTGTACACATTCAGGACTGACAGAAAATTGTGAGCATAGTGTGACACAGTGTGCATCAATATATTAATAGTTGAGCTCAGCCAATTCATTACCAGAGGTTGCCCTTTCCACTTTCCTCACAGTATTGAAATAGTCAAAAGACTAAACCTGAAATCCTGCTTTAGTTACCTTTGTAGGCAGACATTACAGATTCAGTTCTGTTTCAGCTTTTTCATTAAGTTTCGTTTTTGTTTCCATTTCAGCTCAAAAATGTTTTGTTTTTCTTCATACCTTGTTTCAGTCTTGCTTCAGTTTTGCTTTTAGTTGACTCTTATAAACGTGGAACACACTAAGTGGCTGTATGCGCTACATCTTCTTTTCACAGTAACTTACATTCATAAAGATGGGCGTATCCTGGATTGGCATCACTTTCACTTGCTCCCACGTGACCCTCCTACATTGCATTGTGCTTTCAGCATTCGCCCCACTTCTGCCTGTTGTGTTTGAACTGACAGGACAAAACATGGTGACTCACTGTGGGATGGGTATTGAAATAAAAAAGAAAAGCTCTCACCTACGAATATGCCATGTTTACACACCGGTATACATCTATCATAATCATTTAGATCAATACAGGTGTTCATGGAATAGAATAGAATAGAATAGAATAGAACACTACTAGTTGCTACCTGATATGGGGCAATGGAGCCCATGTTTTCCCAGCGCTGCGTACGATATAATGACGTCTGGGGAAGAAGGATTTCCACTCTGTAATAAGTCCATAATGCCCTGGGTGTGATTGTCATAGACTGGGGCTTAACGCACGGCTAAAGGCTTAAACAGTTAGTTTGTGTAACTGCTGCTGCTCACAGTCTTTCAGAAAGTTATTCTGTATGTAGGCACGTGTCATGGAGCAGCGAACATGGATGCATGCTGTTTGTTTTTGATGACGGTGTGAGTTCAAGTCCAGCTCGTAGCTTATGCTGCATGTCAGCCCCTCTTATCTTTCCTGCCACTTTGTGCTGATCAATGAAGCCAAAATGCAAAAAGAGGGAAAAAAACAAACAAGCCAGCAGGCAAACACACACATACTCATACTTGTGTATAGGGAAGAGGTTTAGTCTAGGATAATGTGAGCAACCTCAGGGTTGAGGCTGCAGGAATCCGAAAGGAATCTAAAACACACACACACACACACACACACGTTTATGCACTGAGAGTGGCAGATCAATCTTATTACACCTGTGACACGATGTGCGTGGAGTCGGGGGTTTGATCCTCTGTCTGTGCGTCTCTCTGATCCTCTTAGGGCTCTGGAGCTGCAGCCCTACTCCCTGAAGCCCCTGCTGCGCAGAGCCATGGCCTATGAGTCACTGGAGCGTTACAGGAAGGCCTACGTGGATTACAAGACTGTCCTGCAGATAGATACCGGGGTGCAGGCGGCCCACGACAGTGTCCACAGGTGGGCCGAACAAACTGACAGACATTAGATTAGAGTAAATTTCACCTCGGCCAGCAGGGATCTGTCAAGGGTACGCGGAAGGAAATTCAAGCCACTTTCACGTGGCTGCTGTAACTTCTAGAAAGTGGACGAGCTATCTAGAAGTTGCAGTATCAAAGTTCATTGATCCTGGCTCTTCTCAGTGCTAAGAGCTGAAGCCTGGGTAAGTTTCCATGGAAATATACTTGGAGGGAATAGGAGTCCTTCCTACTGACTGCAAAACAGGCAGAATATAGTCATGGAGACAAAATAAATAGTAAAAAGAAATGCAGATATTGGGAGAAAATGTAGATTGTGGAGTACTAATGCTAAATGGGCTACAGATGATTACATTATGGATCTGCCATAGATATGTGATAAGCCAGTGCTTATCAACCATGTGCCGTCAAGGCCCAACAGTATGCTGGTTTTCATTCTAACCAACCACAACACCCGGTGATTTCACTGATTAGTTCTTCCTCTCTGATTGAAGACATGCAAATCAGTGAAATCAGCTACTATAGTGTTTTTTGGAACGAAGAACTGCAGACTCTTGGGCCTTGATGGCACATGGTTGATACCCACTGGTCTGTACAGTGTGGCACTTTGATGCTGCACCCCTGGGTTGAAGCACCACATTCAGCACCATGGAGAGCGTCCGTTCTCCCAGCCTGGGAAAGACCGTCTGGGGCAGGGATTTGTTAAAATTAAACAAGAGGAGGGGACAGAGACTGAATTATTTTCCCTCAATTTCTCCTCAAATTTAGCAGGTTGAATATACTCAGTCCTACATATCTTGGGTTATGTTCAATCATTCCCTGTCATCACCGCTCAAATTCATTCTGTGCATTGGATTGCATGTCGAGGGCTTGGAGCCAAAGGGGCGTAAGTGCGATTTTGGGCGAATATGAGTATTATATATCAATTGAAAGGTCTCAGTGAGATCTTTTCAGTGCCAAAAGGACACAACTGAAATCATGACCCATAAGTTTTAATTAAACAAAAACTGAAAGCCGTAACAGTAAAAGTAGGGTTTTGTTTGCTGCCAAAAGGGCGTAATTGCACTTACGCCCTTTTGACACCAAGCAAAACCCCACTTTTGACACTGAACAAGCATTGTGGGTAGAAGATTCTACCAGCACTTAGGTCAACTCAAAATGCATGCTGACGTAAGTAATACTAGCATGTCAGCATAATCACATCATTTTTAGTATCCTATTCATATCCTAATTCATATTCTAGGTCAATATTAGATGAATGTAAATACCGTATGTTAATATTCCCATGAAATACTTAGGCCTATAGATTCAAAATGTTATTTTATAATGTTAGGAGTGTGAACTGGTCAAGATGAGCTCTGATAGTAAGACTGCTGGTAGCTGAAGTTATCCCTCAGTGTTATGAGGAGTTTTACAGGTCTTTGAATGTGTACACATCAATAAGTGATGTGTCCTGGGACACATACAAAAATGTATTATACTAGCAAAAGAAAAAAAAAGTAGTAGTTTAGAATCAAAAGTAGTTTCTTATGTCTATAGAGGTTTATTAAAAAGGTTTATTAAAAGTTTTTAACAGAAAAAATGTATCAATCAATTTGATATGTTCCATGTAGCCTACAATTTTAAAGGCCTTGGTGAAAGTTGCTGAGCATTACTTCAAGATAAAGATATTCATTCTGATCTTGTTTTATATTTCAGTATTGATTGAAGTGTAATTGCTAGATTTGTATTAAAATGAAAGTGTTTTACAATTGTTTACTTACATATGCCCATATTCTGCATGGCTGTATTGGGACAATGTTTGTGCCAAAAAGGCGTATTTCACTCTTTTGCCATTTTTAAAAAAGTTAACAAATATAATTCAGCTTAAACTGTAGCAGTATTGTTTTTATGGTAATGCTCAATCTGATAACACAAAAAGTTAAAATATTGTGCTTAGTATGTGGTAACGGCAGCTGATCCAAGTTTGATCAAAATTTGTTTTGGCTCTCCTGTAAAATCTACTATAACACACTTACGCCCCTTTGGCTCCAAGCCCTCGATGTGGTCCTTCACGTTAGCAAGGATGAGCCCTATTCCAAAATGCTATATATTCATTTTGGGGGGAAATCAATAAGTTAGATTCTTCTTTCACTAACAGTATATCCAGTCAGTAAAAACATTTTAAATCAATTTGTCAGCCATGGACTTAAAATTCCTACTATCCCTTAAAAAGTACTGTAACGTGTTTTAACTTTGTGCTATCAATCATTTTGTAGCAGTACATGTCACTTTTATCATCTGGTGAATTTCTCAGTTTGGAAAGAAGCTCTTCAGCTGTAGCTTCCTCTGAGGTTTAGCCTCTTCTTAGCATCAAGCAAACTGAAACACACAAATCCTGCACCTGTCAGCATGATAGATGGCTGCACCACTGATCTAGCTATGACAGAAGTGGACTCTTTAATTAGAAGAACAAGAACATTTCCACCAGAGGACTGTATTCAGCTGACCTCCTCAAGCCTTCTTCATTTGCACACTAGAATCACCAAGATGCTGATTGAGCAGGACGGGCCGGAGTGGAGAGAGAAGCTCCCGGAGATTCCCGCGGTCCCGCTGTCCGTCCAGCAGCGCCACAGAGACAAGCCGGTCAGCGCCGAGGTCAGCCAGGCCCGCGCCGCCAGGGCCGCGCAGGAGGAAGGTCAGTGATGTCACTTCCTCTCGACTCGCCGAGTGCTTAAATGGCTCGATGGGAACTGTGCAAAGATACGTTTGACACAATAAAGATGCATGGAAGGAAGGTGTATAACCCCCCCGAATTTTGCCCTCAGACTCACTCACACACCACACACACACCACACACACGCGCACACACACACTGTTCAGCTTACGCAAGTGTAGCTATTACTGTGTATAATTGTGAGAGTGTAAGGTGATAATAATTCTGCAATTCAGGCCATTTGAGAAAGCCTCAGCCGCAGCAGAAGTGGGTCAGTCAGAGAATCAGTGTGTAAATGCTGAGCAGTGGTGGAGGCATTCCTGCTTGAAAGGCTGTGTGTGTGTGTGTGTGTGTGTGTGTGCGTGTGTGTGTGTGTCTGGGAGGACCATCAATAATGCAGAGGGGAAGGCGATCTACACTGACTGTAGTGCTGCTGTAATGGAACAATCCAGATCAGGTTTCCTGTAGGCTGCTGCAGACAGGGATGAGAAGGCACCGCACACATATATATATATATATATATATATATACATATATATATATATATAGATGTATAGTGGACAGATATGCAAAAACACATAGATGACGTACACACACACACACACACATACAATTGAAATGCTTTATTTGGATCCACTACATGAAATTATAATACATAATATTTAAATATTGTTGAGGTTAGCAGAGATTTGAACAGACACACACACACACACACACACACACACACATACACACACAAACACTTAGTGGTTATAGCACAGAGGCAGAGCAGAGCTTATCTCAGAATAGCACACTGCTGTTGTTGGGCAAACAGACTGTTCTACTCTTTGTCAGTGCTGTAATGCAGTGAATGATGGGTCAAGATAAAAGCCAAGCCCTCGTTTTCACTGATAAAATTCTATTTTACTACAAGGGTCATGCAACAGTTTGTGCTATTAAAGGAAAAATCCACCCTGAAACACTTAAAAATAGCTATTGGAGATGAATTTCTGGGTCCATTTTGTTGTTTGGTGGTGTATTTTTGCTTATTCTCATGGATAACTATTATTAAACGATTATTTGTAAATATTTCCAGTGCAGCTACAACAGAGTTTGATAGGAAAAAAAATTCAGATGTCTAAAACATCAACAGTAAACGTCAGGTTTTGGTGTCAGTCCCTCACAATCAAAGAGCAAGGGCTTCTTTCTAGACTCACCGTTTTGCATCAACGTTCAACAGTCATAAAGGGAGAAGCAGCCTCAATAGACCAGAATGCAATGCAGCCAAAAGACATGTTGTTTTTTGAGTAAGGGGCACGACTCTCGCCTTTTCTCCACTGGAAACTCTCTCTCTCTCTCTCCTGCTCTTACTGTGCTATCGCTATCACTCTCTCCACTTACACGCACAACCCACAGCTGAATGCAACAAGTTCACGCGCATTCTCTGGGGGGGTTGTTGAAAAGCATTCTGGGAAATGTAGGAAATCACTAACTGAAGTAAAAGAAGATGAGGCAGGCTGAGGAAAAGACTGTACTGTACTTTTTCAATATATTTAATATTTTCCCTAACCCTAACTCCAACCCAACAGTCAGATCTATACCAGACGTTACTGTGTCAGTGAAAACAAATTCATGCGATTGGCTGTTTATAAACGTACACTACAGGGGCATCTGAGTTTGTGTACTCTATTCCACTGTAATCTCCCATGTAAAGCTAATCCTATGTAAAGGAGTTGTATGCTTTAAATAGCTACAGGACAACTTTATTTAGTATTGCAGCTCTATTTTATTTGAGTCGCTCATGTTGAAAATAAAACTCCCGAGCCTTCCACCCAGTTTCTCTCCTGATACTTCAAACTGCTCTCGTCTCCCACAGAACAGAGCAAAGAGTTTGCCCTAGCTCCTAATTTGTGATATCACACCAGTGTATAGTTTTATAGACCATGAATTGGAAAACTTTGGAAAGGTTGACTGTGATAGATTGATTTCCCAGTACTCAACATCAATTTTTTGGTTTCAAAGCGATAGTACCAGCAGCACCAGCAGGTTGCTGAAGTGTTTAAGTTCATTGCAAGAGTATGTAGATTCAGTCTCTGATTTATGATTAGAGGCTTGGATTTCTGTTTTGTAAGAGAGCAAATTTCATGCAGATAATACTTCTGGACAAATTTCTCCCTAAATATGAAACAGTGTGGAAGAGGTTTGTCCAGATGTGATGATCTGAATAGATTAGACAAATGATGATATAGACAAACTCAGATTTAATATTCCTTGTTGGCTCACAACTTGTCGTGCTAGTCAAATAATTTAGACTTTGTGTCAATAATTGGGCCTTATCTGTGCGTGTGTGTGTGTGTGTGTGTGTGTGTTTTCTCCAAGTCATAAGATACAGTCACTTTCTCAGCACTCTGGCCCATTCAGACCTCTCCTGATGGATTTATGGATCACCCCTGAAAATGTCTGCACACTGAATCAATGGGAGAGCTTTCTTGTGACACAAACACATTTAAAACAATCAGCTTTGACATGTGGAACATTATATCCATAACTTCCATTGACACTGAAGTCATCGTTCATTGAAAGAAAATGAACTATTCAGACAATAAACGTTCAAGATTTCAGCCATATTGCCAATTGTTTAGACTAATCAGGGGGAATTCATTTGCCTTTTGCTTCACAGCAGTAAGATTGTAAAATTGCTTTCTTTCTTCTTTCATCTTTTTTCATCTTATTTTTCGCTGGACAGCCAGAAAACAAGAGACCCGCTTCACAGCACTGAAACTGGAAGGCAACGACCTGGTGAAGAAAGGCCACTTCCAAGAGGCTCTGGAGAAATACAGTGAATGTCTCAAAATAAAACCTAACGAATGCCCTCTCTACACGAACAGGTAGGCATGACACAACCTAAGACTCCTGCTTGAAGTCTTCATCATCACAGGCGGCAGGATGGCTTGGTGGTTAGAGAAAAGTTTGACTCTAAAAAAAACACCTGTCTGCTTCAGGGACAAAGGTCTAGTTGTTGAAGTTAAATTTGATATTTCTTGTCTTCTAAATTTGTAAAGTGATTATAACTCCAGGATCTTTTTAAATTCTATTGAGTTAAAGTAATAGCAGCAAATGTACAACCTGTAGCTAATTAGGCATCTCTTGGCCATGTTAAAATCCATATATTCATTCATACATCTGAAGGAAATTTGTGAGATTCAGAACAATATGCTACTCAAGTATAAGGTTAACAAAACTTTGTCAGTCACATTTGGATGAGAAAGAAAACTGCCATGGCAAAGAAACACAAAACAAAACACAAAACAAATACCGACTGAATGTGGTAAAGGCTCCGGCAAATCTACAGAAAAAGAAGCTATTAAGAAGAATTTGTCAATGAAACTATAATTAGTGACGTCATGAGCAAGAACAATGCTCTCCCAGAGCCAGAAAGCAGCTCTGTAGACAGTAAAATGTAGACAAAATTTTGGGGCCCGATGAATATTTGGGTTTTTATACCCAAATTAGTTTTATTCTGTAGTAGAGTTATCAGTTCTGAACCAGTTTTATCCTCAGACAGGCCTCCTGGCTACTCAGTTTCACCATCTTTCCCAATCGACTGAGTTATTCATGTTAAAAACTGACTGGTCTGTCCTCGGCTATAGGAGTAACATGTGAACTCTTCAATTGACCCATATTCCTCTTTAAGGACAATATAATGGGACAGACAGTAGAGGGCACTAAGTGATCATACAGATACTTCTTCAACTCTGGTCTTTTAAGTCTGTAATCACTGTCAGTAAGATGTCACTGTCAGTAGCAAAAAAGTGATATTGGTGCATTTTAACTGGCAGGAATCAACATGCCACCCTCTTGGGTTCCTGTCCTCTCCTTTTCCCTCCTCCAGAGCCATTTGCTTCCTGAAACTGAACCGCCATGAAGAGGCCAAACAGGACTGTGACTCCGCTCTGCAGCTGGAGCCGCTCAATAAGAAGGCCTTCTACAGACGGGCGCTGGCCTATAAGGGATTACAGGTAAAAATACATATTGAAGTGTCCATCCACATGCATGTCTGAACCCAGAAGATAATACATGACGAGATGAGGAACAGTTTATTAGCAGTGTTAGTCTTCACACATTGTCACAGTTCATGCAGTACTTATGCACCTTGTGTGTGTGTGTGTGTGTGTGTGTGTGTGTGTGTTTGTGTGTGTTCCACCCCTCCAGGACTACCTGTCGGCCAGCAGCGACCTGCAGGAAGTCCTCCAGCTGGACCCCAATGTCCACGAGGCCGAGCAGGAGCTGGAGGTGGTGACCGGCCTGCTGAGACAGAGCCTGATGGACAGCACTGCACACACACCGAGGGTGAGGGATCTCTCTCTCTCACACACACACACACTTTTCGAGAAGTAATTCAAGTCCCCTTCTCCCCACTTTCATATCTTCCTCCTCAACTTGTTCCAATCCCCTCTACCTCTCTCTTAAGCTCTTATTTCTCTTTCATCCTCTTCTCTCTTACATTCTAAGGTCACAGGAATATTGTCAGGCCCCTGGCACTCCTTTACTGTTGGTTGCTCATAATGTCGGTGATCAGGGAATTCAAGTTTATTTTTCCTGTTGCTCTCATTATAAATCACTTTGCATAAGTGTCAGATAAATGCATAAATGTAAAATAGATTCCACCACACGCACACACACACACGCACACACTGAGATGAAAGGATCACACACACATACACACACACTCAGCAGAGCAAGAGCTGGAGGCGGTAACCAGTCTCCCTTCAACAGACTGATTTATGACGCGGCACACACACGCCTAGGGGAGCTCACAAACCTCACACACACTTACACAACAATAACAAAAAACTACACAGAGGCTCATTTCTGTGAATTCCCTGCAGGTTTGATGGTTTGGTGGTTGCATGGTGGATGGTTGTGGAGGCAGAAGGAGGAAACGAGCGCGGACACACAGCAGTTATCGGAGGAGAAGGTGTGTCAAAGCCATCGACCCCCAGTGAAGAAGACCTGGGTAGTAACGGAGACGACGGGTGTGACTCCTTAGACGACCAGCTTTTCAACTATGCACCATCTGCAGTGTGTGCAAACCACACCATACTTTCATTCTTGAGTACACAACCCCTAGATGAAGGGCAGCTTTATTTAAAAAGACTAATGTCAAGGTACTCGTGACTTGCTTGCACAAAAAAAAAAGTCATTGACATTGTAACGTAACGGACTGTACAGTTTCATACAATGGGCGGCAGAGCGCTGCTACTTGGGAGAGTAACACAGAGAAAGAAAGAGTATAATACAGTATGTGTGCCTTACTGAGATTCCTATAACAGTTATGATGAAACAAGCCAAGATCTCCCTTTTTTATGTTGATTTCATTGTTTTGAAGACATTCTGTTCACTTCCAAACTGATTTACTGAGCTCATGACACAAAGGACTGACAGTAACTGACTACACATGACTTTTAAATGTATGTTGGAGATGCAAACTGTGTATAATTGTATTGTATTTACAGTCATTTTATTGTATTTAGAGATAAGGTAAAGGCCTGAAAGTTGTAAAAATGTCATCAGCTGGTCCCAACCCTCATGAATCCATGTAAGCTGTTTCAACACAAGTCACTTGTCATTGTTTACATCTTCTATCATTGCACTCAGCTGCCGTCTAATTTAGGAAGACAAGCCAATGACGTATCAAACCATCATGCAGTGTTGGTCATTGTTTTAGGACAGAAAAACGCTGCACTGTTTCTCAGATTTCTTCAGCTAATTCAACACAAAGCTGCTGTCCCACGGAGCTTTTCTAGATCCATGAGCTCCAAGACGGGAGAACACCAACACAAGTTTTTCACCCCATCCTGTAGATTTGTGTGGGACGGTGAAACCTACTTAGAACTTAAGACGGAAAAATAACAATTTATCCCAATTAAACTATCCTAGAAACGATCCTGTTTTCTCAAAGCCCGACTTTGAGCTCAAAAGGCTGTCACTTTACTGATGTAAGGGAAATATTCTGCTACTGAAGTTAGGGTTACAGGTTACTTTATCATGTACTGTATGATTCTGGTCTCAGGTCCAATCTTGAATGTAACCAAGATGATTGTGTGTGTGTGTGTGTGTGTGTGTGTGTATAGGTGTACAGTATTTATTTTGGCAAGCTTCTGATCATGAAATCTCAACAAAATGAAGAAACTGTTGATCTGAGGCTTAACCTTTCAAAAGCATTGCTTCATGGAATGCGAGAGCATGTAATGTATGTATGTAAATAATTTGAATGCAAATGTAAATAATAAATTGCATTGTGGACGCTTTGATATGGCTTGTTTTCTGAGTCTGTAAGACTTTCATATTGCATCATGGGTAAACTGAACGTTTAGCCAGATGGACTATAACCGTTTTTTAGTCCATTCGTAAAAATAAAAAAAATTCAAAGGTCAGTGGAGCTGCTCAATTTATGTAGGAAGTCATTAATTCATCAAAATATACAAACAGCAAGCTTGACTGAGAATTTTATTGTTTTAGGATATGCATTTACATGCACATTATAAAGCAAAAAAAAAATTAGGAAAGAATGTTTTTTTCAAAATACCATAAGCTCCTTTTGAACAAGTTAGAAAATAGACCTGGCACTAGTCTTCAAATAATAATATAAAACTCACAGAAATTAAACAGGCATTTTCAACAGAGGGAACAAAAACAGGGCGGGAATAAGAGTCTGCGGAGTCTGATTTGCTGATGAGGAACGAGATTCAAATTCACTACAGCTGCTGGACACACACCAAAAAGTATATCAGTGTACACTCTCAGATACTCACGATGCTGTTGGTCGCTTTGGATAAAAAAGGGTTTTTATTGCCAATAGGAGCCGACTAACAATGCATGTGAACCCCCAACTAGCTCTGTGACCACTGTGGACCCAGCATGGGGAAACTCTGAACAGTAAAAACGGCTCGACCTCCTTCCCTTCAGGAGGCTTTGGCTACTATACTGAGGCATTTAAAAAAAAAAAAAACAGTGATCCTAAAAACACTTGAAACTCAGATCTATGTAAATGCATTTTGGTTTATGTGTTTAAAACAAAGAATTGCCCAAAACTCAGGTTTAACCCAGTGTGGTGTATTGCCATGGCTTTGTACAGGCAAGAGAAGCCATTTTGTGACCTTATGTTGTGGTTCTGACTAGACCACAGTAGATTTAAAAAGCAGATCGTTCATCCAATGGGAGAAGGGCTGAGGTACCATCTACTCCATTAACAGCTCTGTTAAGTGTTGCAGTCTAAACCTTAGTAGCCTGAGTGCAGTCTTTGGTAGGCCAAACCAGGTGGATGAGTGAGTATTTAGCATCAGGCTTGATGCCAAAAGCATTTTACGAGACAAACATAATTCATTCTCTCATGACTTTTATGTTTATCATTTGAAGACACACAGAAGGAGGAAATGGAAAGAAAAACTAAAGCACTTTCCCCAAAAGGCACTGCGAGTCCAACAAATATATAAAATCAGTTGCATCCATCATTTGCAAGGTATTTAGAAAACAACCTTAATACACAGTCAGAAATACAACCAAAGCCTCTGAATCAAAAGTTATATATATATATTGTTTTCTGACAGTATTGAGAGAGTCGAAAACTTTATCACCATCATTACCATACATCCACTATAAAATGTTACATCAATGAAAAAGATTAATCAGCCTTAAAGGAATACACTGACGTTTTGGCAAATAAGCTCTTTGATAAACCTGTTGTCCAACCAAAGGATTGTTGGTAGCAGTAATCCGTCTCAACAAAACTCCTTGCAATCATATCGTATCTAACCAGTCCCATCATCTCTGACACATCATACGATAGCTTGATATTTCTTTGTGGTTCTACGCTCCTATGCAACTCAAAACTGCTCAAAAATGGTGTTGAGACTGAACAGTTAAAAAGTTGCTTTGCCCGGCAGATGTGGTTCTTTGCCACAAACAGTCGCAAAATACACTATAGCTCCAAAAGCTGTGCTGAGTTTACATTATTTCATTCTGCAAGCCATAACGCTACAGGCTACAAAATGAAGAAAGTGACCAAACTTTGAGAGAATACGATGTGGGCCCAAACGCTGGCATATCCACACCAGGGGGGAGGGGGTGAAACTGGTACCAATCTTGAAACTGCACAGCTTAAAGTTGATCATAGAGCTTATTTGCTATAGTGTTGTCTTCCATTGATCGGACACATCCGCCCTTGATCAGTTACTTGAATGCTTGAGTTCTCATATGGAGAGGTCAGACGCCCATATTTACACTGGTGAAAAAAATGTGGCTTTTCATGTGGCTTTAGAAAGAGCTCTAGCTGAAAAGAGATATTTTTTTGTAGTATCAACTGGAATGTGGAGTTGAATCTATTACCGCAGGCTAGAGACAGATTCAAAGACAGATTCAAAGACAGATTCTGTCCGGTAGCTAGCGAGGGTTTGCATCATGACACTGATGTAAAATTATAGACCTTTCCTTGTTTCTCCATGACTATGGTAGTGCACTTCCATTTATGCATACATTTTGTCTGTACTATGTTTCATCTTAGAATTGTTCTAAAAGGATAAATAGTCTGGTGATAACCAGGAAAACCAGGAAAAAAATGTACTTCCTATTTAATCTTTATACATGCAGAGATGATTTGTCAGAAAGGCTATAGTGTCAGATTAACAAATAGTGTCTGTGCTCTAAACATTTTGAATTGACCCTAGCCCTGGTAAACCCTATATGGACTTGAAGTAAAAGTGGCCATTATGTTTAAAAACAACTGCTAACCACCATCCAGTTGAATGAATGTGTGGTAAATATGCTCTAAAATACATTCCATTTGATGGCTGTTAATAGACCCATTTTTTGATATTCAAAAAAAAACCAAACTGCAGTGGAAACTCTTGGTTGCACATGCACAGACGCAAAGACAAACATAAAACCTTTTTTTTTTACCAGTGTAGGGCAGGACTTCAGAAGACTAAGTTTATGCAAGATGGCAACTATGCTTTGCTTTAGCTCATACTGTCACAATAGATTCATCAATTTAAAATTTAAGGAGGAAGGGCTCCGGTCTGATTTTGCACTGAGGCCTCGTCAACCCAGCTCCCCACCAATTACACTAAAAACACAAGTTTGGACCCAACACAGGGCTTCAACACTAAAACCAACTTTCCCAAAATGGAAAATAAAACTGAACATACAGAACAAAAAAAAGAAGTCACATTTTAAACAAAAGTAACAACAATTATTTTTTATAGATGATCGTGGAAAAATACAATTTGCTACTGACTGGTCCCTCTTAGGTTTAGACCTTCGACGGAAGGCTCAATAGTTCTTCTTCTGTGGTGTTTGCCATGCCACTAAGGAGTCACAGAGGATAGATAGGTGGCACAGCGGTGGACCACAGTGATGACATCGCCATCCCTGAATCTCATGCAAACCCCTAAGAAAACCAGATACTTGCAGATCTGAGAAAACAGAATAGGGTTAAGCAGTGTGATAGCAGCTCAGTTTTACTATTGGATAAAATATCAGACATTTTACTTACTCCTATCCAGCTTTATCAGTTCTGCTTTCCTCAAGTATCAAGAAAGTTTGTGGGAACTGCCTTGGGGTTGGTATGGGATTCAGGAGATCATTCAGGTGTATTGATTAAAAAACTGATTCTTACAAACTCATTTTGGTGGCTCTCTGAGGGAACTTTGCAGATCATCATAATAGCTGGATAGGCTAACATAGCCTTCTGTAGTATCACACGACATCCTGCTTTACACCTGTCCAAATACATTCAGCTCCACCTACTACAGGCCTTGCTGCTCCAGTTGACGTTTCAACCAATAGGCTGAGACTTCTGGTCTTATCACATGACTGCTCGTCCAATCAATAAAGAGCAGCCAATCTGCTTCGACCTTACTGGGCCTTTTCTTTCTTATTCACCAATCTCTCTCCAACGTCATCCTCAACCCTCTCTGTCACTACGTAGACTTTGACATTCACATAATATTTTTGCCTCTACAGCAGACAAAAAATATTAAAATCAAAATTAGACTTTTAGCCTCAACCCTCACCACCAGCTCCCAAAATACAAGGGGCGCTTCACTCATAAGAGTGCGGTTAGCATGTGAGTTAAGGCTAACTGAGCTAGCAATGGTGACACAGCCAACACCAGCAGGACTGAAGCACAGTTCCTTTAGATATCCGTCTGTATGCAGCGCCTCGTAGTCGGGCTTATAGGCTGTACGGCAGTGGTGTTGTTGTTGGTCTCTTTTAGGTCCTCATCCTGCTCTGGCTCCACAGAAACAGAGTCTGGCTCTGCGTCCGTCACAACACCTGCACCCTCCTCAGTGATGTAGAGAAACGTCCCTCCGCCGCCCCCTTCTGGTGAAGCGGGGCCGGGCGATGACGACATGCAGTGGGCGAAGGCAGGATGGCCGGTGTGAGACGGGAAATGCTCCAGACGGTCGTGCTCCACCTCGGGCATGGGGGTGACGGTGATGTCACTGAAGGTGGCGAGGGGACGAGGGTGGGGGTCCAACGGGCCAGGGCAGGGGGGAGGCGCCGGTCTTGAGGTTTCGGGGTCTGAGCAGCTGAACTCGGACGAGAAGTGGCTACAGTGCGAGTCAGCGACCGAGGGCAGGCTGCCGCTCAGGGAGGGCGAATCAAACTCAGAGGAGTTCGTGCTGCGCTGCTCCAGGAGCTGAGCGTCCATGTCTTCCCGTGTCTCGTTAATTTTCGTTTCCCCTTTGCTGCTGCCGCTGGCCCTTTTCCAGAGCTTCCCTTTGCTTTTCTTACCCCCCGAAGAAGAGGAAGAGGAGGAAGTGGATGGCTCCTGTGACCAGCGGGACGAGGGGCAGCAGTGGTTGTCGTGGTGATGCGCACAGCAGCAGGTGGAGGGGCATGAGCATGGGCACGTGCCCCCGCCAACACCTCGGAGGCCTGCAGTGCTGCCGCTACAACTGGCTTCATCCAGGCTGCTGCTGGCGCTGCAGTGACGCATTTTCTCCTGTTTGGACTCAACATCTGCCTGCACCTCCAGACTGTTGTCTCTGTAAGACAATAAATCAAACTTAACTGACATAGCACATACCGTTTAAAAAAATAAAAAAGATCCCCATGTGAATTTATTAAGAAATCAACTACCAATATTGGCTATCCCAGCTTACAATGTCACTCATTTTCATTTTGTTTCCGTCAACCTAAAAGTCGTTCTTCTGACTATGGATGAAGCAATTCCTTGAATTACTCAAGTAACTCAACAACGAAAGAAATCCTGAATTTAAATCTTCCTTCTTGTACTCATCTCATTTATTGTTTTCATGTGCTTGTCTAAACCTGTGTGCATGCAGTCAACTTTTTGTTTTTACACATGTGACGTAGCAATAGCATAGCCTGGTAAGACCATCCTGATCACGTGACCTCACATTCTGTTTCGCTCCACGGATCAGTCTGGACTTCTAGCCGCCCACATCGATTTCCTGAAACTGCAATGTAACCGGGCCAATCAGGGACTGCGTCGTAGTTGATGACGTAACCGGGCCAATCAGGGACTGCGTCGTAGTTGATGACGTGAAATACAGGCCGCCGCTGGCAAAACAGTAATGGCGTCTCCCAAAGCAATGAGCGGTAACGTGCAGTTATTGCAGAAATAGACTCAATAACAACAATTGAACAAGAACAAGAGTATGCACAAGCGGAGTTTCTCGGCGGAAAAGACGTTTTCGCTGTTCTTCCGACTGGATTTGAATTTGGATTCGCTGATTGGCTGAAGGAGTTTGTCTGTCAAGGCAAGTACTCCCGCCCACTGAAATCGATGTGGGCGGCTAGAAGTCCAGACTGATCCGTGGAGCGAAACAGAATGTGAGGTCACGTGATCAGGATGGTCTTACCAGGCTAGCAATAGCAGGAGCCACGAGAAGCACTTCCTTCAAACATGTTGAGCACAGTTTGCTCCACAAAAGCTACTGAGAAAAACTAGGACAGGGATTTTCATGCTTGTGCTACAGGTAGGATAAGGATGCTTGGATTTCTGACCTTTCCAGAGGCATGTAGGCATTAAGGATGGATCCAGCCATGGCTTTGGTGCTAGCGTTGTCACTGATTGTCCCCAGGCTGACAGTGGCTGACTCTCCGCTCAGACTGCACCGCTCCTTCTGCACATCGGCCTGCACCTCCAACCTGGGCACAGACAAACTAGGAACTTTAGTGTCCTACATAATCATTAAACACTGCATGAGTCACACTACATCTGTCTGAGCCTGCCTTATCTAGTCTAGGAGGAGATAATTACAGATATTATGGAAAGGTTTTCCAAGATGAAGTCATTAAATGTCTCCATTAAGACTTTGTGAACAATTTATATCTCACAATAATCAACAAGATCCATTCAATACATTTTCTGGAATATTGGTGCCAACGAATCAGGACAGTCCTCCCTGATCCTGATCTCTTAGTTTTGGATATTAGTGGAAAACCCCAATCTCAATTTCTTGCACACATGCATCAACGTGTATGATGATGTGAATTCATATGCCTGCGTGAAATGAGCAGAGAACTTTTTTGATTGACTTTTTGCAGGTCATGTGCAGCAGATTGTGAAAGACACTAAGCATTTTTATTGATCAGATAAAACAATGGAAAGACCATCCAGGTCCAGTCCGTTACCTGTTATAGCAGCTGCCGGACAGGCTGCCGGTGATACTGGCCCCGGCGAGGGCCGTGGTGCTGGCGTTGTCGCTCAGGTTGTCCCGCTGTGTGGAGCTCATGCCACAGCGCTCCATGTGGCTGCCGCTGGCACTGAGGCTCAGGCCCGTCAGGCCGCCCACGCTCGCCCCGTCTCCCAGGCTGGGATTGTTGAGGCGTGTCTCTGCCACCGAGGTGGTGTCTAGGGAGGAAGGGGGACCAGAGAACTACTGTGTCAATTTATTCATTTACAGTGGTGTTTGACTGACAAAATAACTTAAGAACTGAGGAGAGGTGGTGGTGAAAGTGGGAAATGGGGCAAAATGATGGGAAGAGAAAACCAGATTGAGCAGGGAAATAAAAGACAACCCAAGAGAAATTAGGTATTGGTCCTGGGTTTAGCCTTTTGGTTCATATTAAGTATGAACAGATATAATATTTCAATATTCAAACAGTTATATCAACGGCTTTATTGAAAGAGTCTTAATATAGGCTTTGAAATTCATACTGGAATGACACACTGATGAATGCAGACGTGTAAGTATTTGTCATCTTGTCTCACACCTCGTGTTCCTGGAAAGGTCAAAGTCTCTGCTGCCATTTGGATACATAATTATCATTCAGAGTGTTGACAGAAGCTGTGAGAAATGCAATCCCTGTCTCCCTCAACACCTCCTGGGAGAGCGGTGAGAGTTTGGCCTCACATCGGCGGCGGCTTGGCAGTGACAAACACACGCTGACAGGAAAGACTGCTGAGACTGGGCCAGTCATTTCACACCGTATCACACCTCCAACACTTGTCTACGTCTCGCATCAACTGCCTTGGCACCCTGCGCACTATGAATCATACGCACACCACACACACACAAACACACACACACAGGCACTGACAGATGCAGGTGTACTCATGCATGCCATGCACCCATTTGCATACACACAAATATGCGAGCACAAACACGTACTGCAAACCCGTGTACCGAGGCGGATTGTTGCAAAATTACTGCTAAATCCTCTGCAAGCTCTGACAATAAAACACACACACAGCCCATGGGAAAGGAGAAAAACAAACTAGTGATCAATGTGTTCAACTATCCACTTACCAAGTCATTTCAGGATTTAATTGATTGTATTGAATAACTTGGAAAATAAATTTTAGAAGGAACACTAGAGGAAGGGGTGTTGGGGTCTCTTGGCTTCTTGTCGATTCTAGTCTGGTTGTAGCTCTGAAGGGTCTCGCTCTGGGGGCTTAAAGGGCAACATTTGTATGCAAACCACGTGGCACGGTACACCTATGGATTTTTCTTCATGTAGACAGTCCTCCAAATACTTAGCAGCTGTGTTAGATATCTTAATCACAGGATGGAGCCTATAATAACAGCACTGAAGAGGTTGCATTACAGGGTTGTGTCAACTGTGTCTCTTTAGTAGGATAACTTACTTGTGAGTAAACTTTTGATGATATTGAATGAAAGACAAACCATGTTGAAAGGAGAGACAAGAGGCTGAGCAAGAAAGATTGAAGATGGGTGACAAGAGATGAACTGAATAAGAACGCAATAGAGAGGCAGGAGGCAAAGCAGATGGAGAGAGAGAGGAATACATGCAGCAAGAGTTTAAAGCACAGAGAGGGGCAATGGGTTTATATTGGTATGAGAGTCTATTATTAGTATTAGTCTAGTATTAAAGCTTTCTTTTAATCTGATGCAATGTTTCATTCATTCCTGAGCTGCTTTTGCTTGTAGTTTGGCCTCTTGTTGGGTACGATTTCATTCATTCATGCTCATTTATTTTTCCCAGTCAATCAATCAATCAATCAATCAGAGATGCTCACCTGTGGCTGCTGCCCCGCTTCCTATGTTGATGTCGTTTTCATCATCAAACTCTATTCGCACCCCTTTGCCATTGCCGGCAGACACTCCACAGCCACCGCTCCGGCACAGTGAGATTGGAACAACTCCGTAGACGTACGCCAGCATGATGGGTACACCAATACCTACGGGACGCAGGTAAACACACACACACACACACAATGTTCTCCATTTACCAACACACTTTTCAGTGGAGATTTTGGCAGCAGTGGAAGTTGTACACAAGCAAAATGGTAAGCAGTGAAAATATATATGGACCCTTCCCAAACATCCTTAAATTAGTTGAGAGAGACAGACAGTGAGAGGAAGGTGTTGAGTGAGTGAGAAAAGTTGTTCCTTACCGACTGTGACTGCTGCAACCACAGGCGACACAATCACAGACAGCGTCACACCGCCAGCTATTACTAGGTTCCTCTTGTGTTTGGAAATATCTTTGCCCTCATAGCGGTTATGGATCTGTGGAGAAAATATTTTATTAATTAATTGAAAAAGGTCTCCTGTCTTCCTCTCCTTTTTCCAACTTTCTGAATAAACTGTTGGTTTGGAGCTCCTGCTGCTCCGTATCATACTTTATTTCCTTGGCGGTTGCTCTCACCTTTCTGCCCACGTAGACTGGGATGCCGATGATCATGGCCGGGATGGCGATGCCGGCAATGAGGGCGATGCCCACAGGAGCGCCCACCAGCGTGCCCAGCTGCCACAGAATCTTCTTCTTCCTGCTCCAGGGCTTCTTTCCCCAGAAGGTGCAGCCTGACGGACTGAGAGATTGAGAGAGAGAAGGGAAGTGGGTCAACCAGGGCAGAGTGTGTGTGTGTGTATCATGGTTATAACAGCTTAATAAAATTGAACTAAGGCTAAAACCAGACATGAAAAAACAGTGATGTGTGTAAAAAAAAAACCTAAAACTCAACTGAAACTATGATCTTTGCTTCCAGAAGTAACAACTAGGAATGATAAAAGTATCCACTAGTAATGAATGGGTCACAAATCAATAATTAATATATTGATACATAATATACGTGATGATGAGACAGATTCTATCAACACAATGCTCACTGGGCCGAATGCTTAAGTTCTAAAATGAACTAAAATGTACTAAAATGAACTGAAACTACAAGTACCAACTAAAATAAAAACATTTAAGAAAAATAACGAACAAAATCAAAACTAAACCAAACCAGCAAACAAAACCGAAATTCAATTCTATATCAAAATATTGAAAAGAAAACACAAAACTATAATAACCTTGCCAACTGTACGGGGTTCTCACCTCAGGTAGTGCAGGTCGGAGATCTCCTTCATGCAGAGCCAGCAGAACTCGCAGCCGCAGACAGCGCAGGTCATGTGATTACAGCTGCCGTCATTCATCTTGATGATGTAGGCAGCGCAGCGCGGACACGGCTTGATGTCATCACCTGGTGGAGAGGGGTTGGGTGGAGGCCAGAAATACATTTTGCATATTTGTTGGTGTATATACTGTATATGAACATGTCTGTGCATAGTGTGAGAGTCTATATATATATATATATATATATATATATATATATATATATATATATATATATATATATATATATATATATATATATATATATATACTACTTGATTTAATTATAGATGGATAAGGTTATGTGTTTGCTATAGGTGTGTAAGCCTAACAACAAAACAGGTCAGGTTGGTGCGTGTGAATTTGTTTGTTTTTATACATTATTTTGATTATTTAACAGGGTTATAAACAAAAGTAAGTAACGTAAACAAAAAAAAACAGAAATTTAAGAGGGGAGTAGGTTGAGTTTTAAACAGTTCACACTTAGCTGAAAAAAGGGGATTAAGTTGTCACCCTCTCAATTTGCCTGCAATATACTATCCATGGTGCGTGTGTGTGTGTCCATGTATGTTACCTGCGGCTCCACTTTCTTGGCTGTAGCTGAGGGAGGAGGACCTGAAACTCCTCAGCCGGAGGTTCTGGGCCCGCTGCTGCCGTGCCGCGTCACATGTCTGGTTGGGATGCCACAGCTGCTTGCAGTGGTAGCAGAACTCCGTTCCGCAGCCCTCGCGCCCACAGGTGATCTTTGGACAGCTGGCACAGCCGAAGGCAATGACTGCGTACCTGGGAAGAGGAGAAATGGAGCCGAAATGGTGGTCAGCTGTCACTGGTAGGAGAGCACAGATGTAGGACCAGAGCACAACACCAGGGGGCAGAAGGTCAAAATGGCGGTTCTTGTTATATGGGTATTGGGAGGAAAACAAAACTAAAAGAGTGGATGAAACTCAGGAGTAAATTCTGGTGTGTTTCACGCAACATGAATACACATGCAGAGTGCACGCCACAGCGATTAACACCTTGACGATCCCACAAGGCAGCGCTTGTTACAAAACAGGAAATAGGCCAGCTTTACCTGATGATTTAATCAATGAGGTTTAACACAACCAAATCAATAACATCACCAAGTTCATTAGTGGCACCATCAGTTCTGCATGACTACATGTCTCCATTTGTCTCCCTCATCAATCATTACAAATTATCAATTTGATTGCCATTATGAAAATTACATGGAAGAGTGGAGAGCAATTCCAGTGTTTTCTTACAACATGCAAATCTAATACACTAGGGTCACTAATGAGAACCTTAAACCAGGCAGTTTGGCCTGGCAATGAAAAACCCACACTAATAGCAGTCATTTACATGCTAACACAATTATTGCCTCTAACAAATGCCTCTTCTATCTGTGAAATCAATTTAAATCTTTAAAGTTGCTGAAAGACAGCAAACATTTCTGTTTGTGTTCCTCTGGTATGGATAAGGCACTTATTGCAGATACTTGTGTACTTATTATAAACTGACAGCAGACCTAAAATACAAAGAAGCTAAAAGGCTAAAAGGATTTTGAGTAAATGAATATATTCCGACCTGAGTTAAACCCTGAAACTGTTGCAGCCATTCAGAGCCTATGACCACTCACTCCCCGCTCTACTCCCATAGTATGGTTGGCATGGAAACATTACGAGCAAGCGATGAGGAAAAACAAACACTCTGGCTGATGTATGTACTGGATGTGTGACAACTCACTAATGGAACATGAGTGTACGCAAAAGCAAACAAGCCCAGTGTGAATTATCAACACGGAGAGTCTGCAGCTTGTCAGTCCGAGGTTTAATATGCCGCAATGGCTGCTTTTCAATCTCTGCAAATTCGTGTGTGTCTCCTCAGGTAACTGTGCAGTGTCAAGGCTGGAAGGAAGATGCTTATTAGGCTAATGCATCTGCTACATCTGCCCAACAGTTCTTTATTCTAGTGGAGCTTGTTGGACACTATCTACATTAGTCTAGCTTGACCCATCTTATTACTACTAATATTAGTGGGGAAAAAAAAACTAAAAATGTGCACACATACACACTCTAAAATGCTCTTTGCAGTTTAACTTGCAGTCCAGATAAACAAAGTTCTACAGTAGTGGTACACCTTGTCAGTGTGAAAGTTCATTTCAAACATTGCTCTGATTAGGAATGATATCAGGTTGATACCAAGTTAAAATGGGGTATCAGTGTCAGAACCTTTCTCCAATAATAAAACAAAATACTAACGGCTATGTTAACAAACCATAGTGATTTGATTCTCACATGTGGGAAGATGTTCGATCCTTCTGGAGAAAACAGATTTCATTTTTGTACAATGACCCAAAATAATGACTTCAATATGTGTGTGTGTTCCCTGGAGCCATCAGCTGATCCACTCAAACACTGTGGACTAAATTTATGAATGTAAAAACATTGAGGCAAACCCTGGCCTGTATGTTGTGCATTATTTATTTTTTTTATAACTGCACACCTTGTCAGATACTACAGATTACTTATAAATTATTAGTTTCAGCTTTAACAAAACAGTTTTTGCTCTCTATCCTCTTCCTTCCTAAATAATACAGATAGAATTCCCGGTATATTTTACAATGGTTTTCATTACAAAAACAAACAGGAGCTCTGATGTCAGATTAAGGTAACAAGTAACTAGTATAGGTGCATCCCTAGTGATATACGAGTCCTGTAGCATGTGTCTCTGTGTGTGTGTGTGTGTGTGTGTGTGTGTGTGTGTGTGTGTGTGGACAGCATATACCTACAAAACCTTCAGTCTAGACAGTTTCCAGACAGTCTCCACTAACACCTAGGTGAGACAAGCTGATGGCAACTGGTGTAAAGGTAAGAGCGTGTGGGGGAGAACTGGTTCTGTTATGAACTGGAGGAGGCAACTTTTTGCTATTAGCACTGTCCTGAGCTAATGTAATGTATAATCACAATGTACTGGTGTAAAAATTAAATTGGTGTAAGATTTTAACTTGTGCTCTATGTGTCTGACATGTGGCTTGACTGTCTCCAGCATCTAAAGGTGGGATCATTTCCCTACTATAAGTAGCTGCAAAACTATAAAAATGTTTTGATTGATTTCAATTTAAAGAAAATTTGCATGACTCTCAGTTATAGAATATTAATGGTAATACAATGAAGAGGTCTTTGGCTATGCGGTGGTGAACTCATCAGAAGGTATTGCCCTCAGAAATGGGTATTATCGCTTTCCTCTCTTCTATTTCAAACCAGCTTGCACTAGCCTATGTCCTTGTTGTTGTACCTGTCATGGTAAAACAAGTGTGACATATTTAAGTTGTTTGAAAGGGACTCGAATTGACTGAAAATGTGAGGTACTTTCCAGTTTCAAAATTTCAATCAGACTTCTCTTAGCCTAACTGCAGTTGACAATTTAGATGTGTGTTATTGCAGCCAAGGCATCCGCCACCACTGTCCTTTTGAAAATGCGACAGAAGAATGTGAAATCACAAAAGAGCTGTGCAACACGGCCCAATAGCCTGGGAGGAGAAGAGGGCAATTATACAACAGTAAAAAGAGAGAACATTAACCAGTGGAGTGTGTGGCAGCGGGCCAGAGCTAAAATGATTGGAGGATGAGAGCCAAAAGAGTTGAAACAAACCGATGAAAGAGCCATTATTCTAACAGACAGGGTCACTAGTGTTGATGCACTGTATGCCAACATAGCGGAGAGCTTGTGAAGGGTAAACTATTATTGAGTTCAGCAACCACTCAAAACCAAACTAATGATGACGTGACTAAATGCAGGTATGGGCATTGCTGCACCAAAAAAAAAAAATTCTCCTGGATCAATAGAGTATCAAAACCATCTTTTTTACTGACATTTTAGGAATTTAGCTAAATGTAGAGTGACTTACAATGAGCTCAGTGACACTTGAACAAAACACAAAGTTGTTCATGGACACATTTGGCTGTTGTCAAACCTGTGACTGTTTGCTTATGGGATGGTCTCTGTCTTAACACACCACCATGTCACTCCTTGCATCATGCCACAATTTGATAGCATTAGGCATTATTTATCACACATTCTTTGCTCATATTAACAGGTCTATTACTCATATAGCTTAATATTTATAACTCAGGCATCAATAAGGAACTACATAAGCTGCTGTTCTCTGTCTACCTTAATGTGAAAGCCTTGTCTGGGGTGACGAGAACTTCAAAGGCCAGATTACAGCCTTGAAGTTTGCTTGATTTAGTAACTATGCTATTTTTGGGACTTGTGTATTGGTTCCATCAAAAGCATGCAACATCAAGCACACTTCAAGTAACCAAAATAGAAAAGCCAAAATAAGAGTCTAAAATATGATAAATTATGAATATGTTGAAATAATCTCACAGGCCTGACATGTTTATGGCGAACTTGGCTCATTCAGTGCATTTCAGTATGATTTATTGCTATGAATGTTAGATGAACAACATCCTTCCTGCTGTTGAGTTGCACTCCATTGTGCACACTCCATGTCTTGATTGTGAAGAGAACTAAAACTTTCTTTAACCCATCTCCTTACCTCCGTCTCCATCTCCCCGTCATCACTGAAGTGATTTTAATCAGTGAAATCAATAAGGACTCACAGCTTTCACCTGGATTCACCTGGTCAGTCTATTTCATGGAAAGATCAGGTCGCCCAAATGTTTTGTCCACTCAGTGTGTGTATACCCAATTTCATAGATTCAGAGTTTGATCTTAGTTTCTTACCCGCAGTCCGGGGCAGGACACCAGCGGCAGTCAGGGTCGGCCACCAGCCACCTCCTCAGCATGAACTCCTCGTACTTCTCCATGAGCGCCCGGTCGCCCAGGATCATCCGGATGTCGTGGGGATTGAAGCGCTCCGAGCACTCGGGGCAGCTGATGTTGACGCGTGACTCTGAGATCTCGATGCGCAGGTACTGGCGCAGGCAGTCTGCACACGAGCGGTGGTGGCAGGTCATGATGTCCGGGAAGCGCTCGCGGGCGTGGCGCAGCAGGCACAGCGGGCACTCCAGCAGGTCGGATGGAGACCCAGACGCCGACGATGTCGATGCCACACCCGGCGCAGAGTGGGCAGAGGTTTTATCATGGGACGTCTCAGATTGGACACTTTCGGTGCTGGCGATGCCATCCACCCCACCTGCAGCCTGGAGGGCCCGAGACTTGCGCTTGGGGTCGCGGTCAGGCCGGCGGCGTCGACCAAAGAGCGAGTGGAGGGAGAGGCGGCGCTTCTTGGGGGTCTTCCTGACTGAAGGGAGGCTGACAGAGGAGGCAGCGGAGTGCAGTTCTCGCTCTGAGCCCGAGCTGCCATGATGCTGCTGCTGCTGGCGCAGGCTGCTCATCACGCCAGAAGAGGCACCGCTGGTGCTAGGACCAGAAACAGTGCTCACCACATTAGGAGAGGAGACAGGGGAGGGAGATGGGGAGAGGGGCTGGGGTTGAGGGGACAGGATGGTCAGAGGGAAGGGGGGGGCTAGATGGTCGTTAACTAGGACATGGTGGCTGGAAGCTGATTTAGGAGGTCTGGGGATTCGTGGTGTGGTCTGTCCCTCGTCCAAATCACAGTGATAGGAGTGGGATCTGTTGATAGGCTGGCTGCGTCAGAAGAGACACCAACCTGAGAGAGAAAAAAACAGAGGAGAAAAAGATCAGATACTGAACCCAAGCTCTGAGCGAGGGGTGCATCTAATATTCAGCTGCAGAATCAGAATCAGTTGGAAATGTAGGTGTCCATCAGGCTGGACAAGAGAAGGGAAATTATAACTCCACTAATTTCACCCTAATTGATATCCATCGCCCATGTTTTATCTCAGTAGCACAAGCACACACAAACACACCTGACAATCTCTCTCCAACTCTCCCTCCAATTCATATTGCCATCGCATCATCAGCAACTTCATGTACCTCTCTGACACCAGGATTTAGTTAAAAGAAAAGGCTTTAGTTATCAGTCAGAGGTTTTACTCGTCTGTCACAACAAGGCCTTTCCTTTAATAATTAAGAGTTTCCTGGCAGACTTCAGAAAGTTTTTTTCTCAGGCGTGTCTGAGTGTGTGTGCGTGCACATGCATGTCTGTCTGCTGTGATAAACAACTGCAGACTTTCCCTAGAATGTGTATTAGTCCAGTGCAGGCAAAGTAATATATTTTTCCACCATAGGGTTCAAATGCAGCCACAGCTGTGTGTCTATGTGCTTCTAGAGCAGCCACACCTTGGTTCAAGTGCTTTAGCATACTCTTCTCATTTTACACAACATAAAACAAGTAGCTGTGTGAACAGCTGAAGGACAACTCATCACCGGTAGGAGAGATATTTAAAATGATAAATGCACTTGTAGTGACTGTGTAGGACAACTGAACTAAAGGTAAAAAGCTGAAATGAAAGCTTGATGCTGGACAGAATCCAAAAACAGAAGAGTGTGTGTGTTTGTGTGTGTGTAGGGAAGAGGGGGGGTATACTGGCTTTCTGAGAGCTGATAGACCCCAGCTAAAGAAGTTCCATGATTTAGATAAGCATCTGCTCTGGACTGATTCCTATAGAGACCAACTGATCGAAGCACCAGACTAAACTAACTGAATTTGAATTTATTGAAAGGATAGCCCCTTGAGATGTAGCATCTCATTTTCGAGGGGGTCCTATAGACACAAATACAAAATTATAAGACACATACAACCAGAAACAAAACAGCATTACATAACATACACTACAAATACACAGATACAGACAGCTCGCTCACCCTCTCCCGCCCACACCCCCAGAACTCAGTTATTGTACAAGAAAAATTGGATACAATGACCCGGATAATAAATCAATTACATCAGCATAAAGAGCAATTGAAGCTGTTTGTCTTCAGTTTATTTGTGCTACAAATAAACTGAAGATTGAAAGTACGCACAAATTAAAAACATAAACAGGTTGTTTTAAGATAAGAAAATAAAGATGACCTGAAGCAGCGGAAAGAGGTAATAGATCTCAGAAAAGGAGGAAGATTATTCCAATCGGAAGGAGCTTTGTATTGGAATGACCTGCGTCCGACTTCTTTGAAAATTCTAGGGACAAAGAAGAAGGGATATTGCATATGTCTGAGAGGATATGAAGATCTACATGGAACCAAAAACTGTTTCAAATAGGAAGGGCAATTAAAATAAACACATTTGAAGATGAACTGAACCCAGTGAAATTGCCTTCTAGATTTAGGCTGCAACCAATTAAGTGATTCATACATGAAACCATGGTGAGTTCTATATGGACACCTCAAAACAAATCTACATAGAGAAATATATACAACATTAAGGGGCCTAAGATAAGTGTCAGAGGTGTTCTGATAGACAATGTCAGCATAATCAATAATAGGTAGTATCAACTGAGAAATAATTATTTTTCTGACTTGGAAAGTAAAACAATTAATTGAGCGATAAAGTGAACTCAGACAACCATATGTTCTTTTTATAATAAAATCAATATGGGGCTTAAAGGAGAGTTCAGAGTCAATCCAAAGTCCAAGATATTTGAACGAATCAACTTTCTCAAGGGGTGACCCATCATCAGAAATAATATACAAATCAAAGGGATATGAGCGACTGTGTCGCATACCAAACACCATGCTGCAGGACTTCAATTCAATTGAGTTTGTTGTTATGAAACCAGTTTTGGACCAAATTAAAATCGGACTGTAAAGAATTCTGGATTTGTAATATATCAGAGTTAGAAGTGTAAATAACAGTGTCATCAGCATAAAGATGAACAAGACAATTTGAGCATATTTGAGGTAGATCGTTAATAAAAATAGAAAAAAGAAGTGGTCCCAAGGTGGAACCTTGTGGAACACCATTTTCAACAATTAAACAGTCAGACTGAGAACCCTGAAAAACAACACATTGATGTCTATTATGAAGATAGGCATTAAACCAGAGGAGAGCATTTTGAGTTAAACCAATACAATAGAGCGTATCAAGGAGGACTGCTGATGTCTCTGTGGCAGATGATACGACATCACCGCTTGCAGCACTTATGCACTTAACCCCAACCTTCAACAGTGGCACCTGATGCTGTGCTGCTGCCAAAATAACTTCATGTGTACTGTATGCAAGTATGAAATTTAGTAACCTGTCAGCAGAATCAATGCTAATTCTCAAAGGCTGGCCAATAAAGAGAATTTGATTACACTGTGGAAGAGCTGTGTCTGCCTTTGTGTGTGTGTGCGCCTGTGTCCCGAGTGAAGAGACACTGTGTTTATTTGTGTCCTCCAATTGGTCCAACTAATCTCTCATTTGGAAGAGAACAGAACACAACACTGAGGACAAAAGACTGACACTGACAACTGGAGCTGCGGGTATCCAAATACAATCTGGTATCCAAACACTGGCATTCTGTACATGGGGGTGCATCTCCTTAGACTATAACGACAATTTGACTGTGGGGCACACACACAGATTACAGTCGGTTTAGGCCACTTATTCCATTTTGGCATAGTATCCCCTCCAATCCAATAAAGCACATCTCTTGGCCTGGTTAAGAGATGACACCCTTCTTTAGTTCACCTTTGGCTGCATTTGAAACCACATTCCATAAAACATTCTGTGCATGAAAACAACATTCCATATTTGCGTGATACAGCTAGGCCACGCCTTCCCTCGTCCAGACGCCTACTAATCCTCAAAACACTGTAGTGACGGATTTATCTTCTTTCAAAATCCCCAAACATGACACCAAATAAGCTATATGGAGGATGGAGACTTCCCCCTGCTTCCACATGCTACAGCCCTCTCGTGTGTGTGTGTGTGTGTGTGTGTATGTGTGTGTGTTTAGGGACTGAATTTAGGAAAATTCCACTGGGAGCCAAAAGGAGACCGATTAACAAGCTCACTGCAAATCTCCACTGGGGCAGGAATCCTGCGAGGCGCACGCACACACACACATAACCTACAAACCTTAGTCTGACTGGCTGCGGTTCTCCTCCCCCCAGGATCAGATGCAGGCAGCAGTTAAGTTTTACTGGAGCTAGTTTAGTTTGAGTGGAGAGTTTAAAAAAAATATATATATATATATAAATATATATAAAAAAAGGGCTTTTGCTTCACAGCCAGAAGCCACATTCAGTCTGGTAGTGGACTGCAAATGTTTGGATGCTGACCCTGCTGCCCCCTGCACATCAGACACATGAATCTGAACCAGATAATACTACTAATAAGCACTCCTGGAGCTGAGGGATACAGCGCTTTACTCAAGGACACTTCAGCAGCGCGGACACTTGCCAACATCGTGGCTTGAACCCATGTCTCCCTAATCACAAGTCGTCACCCTGCTGTCCACAATAGCCTCATAAGAGCGCCTACTGTTTGCTAGCAGCGGAGTATCAACACACATAAATATCAAGCTCTATTGAACGATTTAGTTGGCAGATGCATTAGGTCTACTGTCTTATGCAGTACTTCCAAGGTAAAACCAGGAGTTATCCCGCTGACAGCACTCTGGTTCTTGTGTTAGGTATGTGCATGGATAGAACAGCAATTGGACATGATAATTTTCTCAAGGCGGTAGTTGTTGGAAACCAACCGTCGTCTCACACCTAATGCTGAGGTCTGTGATTAGGCCTGAAAACATTCATTACATTTTAACAAGGCTGAACACAGTAAAATAGGTTACAAGTTTGAGAACAAAAATTCATGTAGAAGGCTGAAATGGACAGAATTCAGCAGAGAGAGAGGGAAAATGAGGACAGGCACTGACACAAGTCTGTCGATTCATCATTGGTCTAATAACACTGACTGTGTTTACATGCACAACGATACTTTCGATTGCGATTATTGTGACTGTGATTGTTGTGATATCAGTCAGATTATTATAGGGTTGTTTGGACATGGAAACAACATACTCCCGGTAGACTAAAACACTTTTTCTACATATGTTCAATGTGTTGTTGATTAGTACATCCCACTCTTGATTCTCAGACTAGAGCATACCACAGGAAAAACATGGCTGCACTTTGAATTACATGTGGGAAATGCTCACAAGGAGAAATATCATATGAGAGGGACATATACAGCCTACACCAAATAGTAGGAGTGTGTGAGATTGCATGGAAATGGGAATACTTGGAGCATAACATTTCGTTATACATGTCGGTTTATGTGAACCACTGTCATAGTCAGATTAAGGGCAATAGTCCCATTATTGTGTGCTTACAGAATGGTCAAAGAATTTGACGTCACACTACTGTACAATGGAGTACTTTATACAGAGGAAAGATTTATAGGCATATTTCCAGTAAGGAAAATAAGGGGAGCTGTGTCTCTAAGTGTCTTTATCTTTAATGCAGCAAATAAGCCAAGAGCAAAAGAATAGGATAATAGCCCCAGCATTCACTCACAATCCTGATGAGGAATGCAGTTAGTTAGGCTACAACTTGGCATGATTAATGGTTGGAAACAGGATTTAAAACAAAAAAGTAATTTGATGCAAACAGGATTGGCATGGCAAAATTGTTGCTATGAGAGTAAATTCAAAGATTCAAAGTAATGTTGGGCTATATGGTCAACCATGAGCTAAAGATAAATGAGATGCTAAAGTCAGCTCATTAAGTGAGGGGAAAAAAAATGTAATTGCATCTCATCAAGCCATCAGCATAGCAGCCACGTTGTAAAGGATAATGTTGTTTAATTGGTGGTTTTGAAAGTTTAAGAGTGACATTTCAAAACCAAACCCTGCATAAAACATCTGACAGTTAAGCCACACAGCACAAAGGGTGTGTCTTTAAATGGAAAAAAAAAACAATCCACCAAAAATATTGCATACCTTAATCTCATGATCTTGGACAGTCTTGATTTGTATATGAACAAGTCTCTCCAACAGCTAGAAATAAGAAAGCCAATGACTCTCTAGATGATGTCATCAAGTGACACTTTCTAGAGCTGTTGACAGTGAATTGGAAGCCGACTGCCAGCAAGTGGACCGAGGGTGACGTTACGGAGATTTGGATTAGAGCATTGGTTCTCTGGTTTCTACTAACCCTAGCCAGAACTGTCCAAAATTACAGGAATAACATATAGGCTACTGCATAACTTATTCTGTTTTAGGCACAACTTCATTTAGGATGGCATAATTGCAATTTACATAACAAGATAGGCAATATGATGTGGTGCAAATCACAAGGGGACGCAGGAGAAAATGCCAGGAAGGACTGATTTACAAGAAGCAAAAACAACGATTGTTTTTAGTAAGCAATGACGCCAACTTGGTCCTGTGCAAAGTCCCATGCTCATTTCAAATAACCACTGCTTAGGCTGTCTAGTCCTGACTCCATAATGCTTCCCAACACAAGGAAAAGGCCTTCAACGATTGAAGAGCTGACAGAGGACAAGCTATCACACAACTATTCTTTCTGGCTTGAGAGTTGCGACACTGAGGTTTCTGTACCCACAACAAATCTAGCACCAAGTCTAGGACTATGACTCAGCATGGTATGGGTCACCCACTGAGTCAGTGGATCACTCTGGGACAATAAAGACACAATGTCGCCACTGACTCGGTAAAAGCTTCTGTTCGTGAGCTAAATCTGGTGCTCTGATAGCATCGTCGTAATGGGACAATCACAATGAGACAAACTGTGCTGATTGGAGACGTGACGCAGCAACCTGTAAACCTGTACTGAAAAATGCAGCAACAGCCTTTCTTAAAAAAGGACTTCCATTTATCTGGTGGTAACATCTCAATACTTACACATAGTTCACCAGTTAACATCTTATAAACTGCATCTTCAAAACAATTTGCGTCAAGAAGAATGATCTTTGCATCAATGGCAGAGAATCCGACATCAGCCACTGAGTTCTCTCACGCGCCCTTTCAGCTGACACATTATTTCCAGTCCAGATCTTGGGTGTCCCATCACTGAACCGTACCATGGCCTATCAAATACAGAGAATGCTCTTCTGTTGATTAGGCTAGTGACCATTGAAGATAGCATAATCGCACAGGTGAGCCTCTTCTATCACTGGCTAATGATAAGTCCCTTACCTCTTAATTCCATACAGGGAAACTCTTCTGACTTGAAGCCTCGCACCATAACAAGGCTTGATGATATATATGGGGCCGGCTAACTGAGTCATATGAGCAAGAGGAAACTTTAACAGGACCGAAGAGCAATTTCAAGCAACCGCGAGGCAATGTGAAATTACAATCCCGAGCTGTAATTAAACAAGAAAAGCCTGCCTCTGCGCTGTAGCTTGGCACACTAGTGAGAGTGAGTGGGACTTTCCATGTGACCGTGGTCAGTGTGTGTGTGTGTGTGTGTGTGTGTGTGTGTTTGGTGTGAGTGTGAGCGCATGCATGTGTTTAAGTTCTGCAGCCCAAGGGCATTCACATGCGACCACGGCTCACACGTTGGGATGGCGGCCCAGTTCCTGAGAGAACCACAGGGCAGGAAGCCTACTGCGGCAGAATAAAGAACTGTTCGGACTCTCTGAAAAATGTAATCTTCCTTCCACCATCCCTCGAAAGAAATCACTGAGCTTGCATCAGCTGATATGTAGGAGTGATTGACATTGTAATATGCTGTAGACCAGTGGTTCTCAACCTGAGGGTCAGGACCCTGCAGGAGATCACAGAAAGGTTTTGTGGCGGGGTCACTAGATGATTTATGCATTAAGAAAGAAAAACAGTAGTGTGGCACTCTGGCCTGCAGTGGTAATGGTTTTAGCAAGTATAGCCCTTCGGACCGCAGAGCAATAACATATTGGCTCCTGCAAGGCTCAAAACAAAATGTATTCAAGTTCCCATTGCCTGTGATTTTGAAGAGAGACAATTAGGCACATAACCAAATTGTAGTGGAACATTTAATGTGTGTAATTGGCGCAAAGGCAGGGCCTTAGTCAAACCCTGTTTCATAATTGCTATATGCAATTTTTGGAAATTTTAATAAGCTATACTCAGAACATGCCCTTCTCCCAAGCAACATCCTTTCATGAATACTTTGAATGAGCAAAGTTCCATTGCACTTTGCTTCCAAAATTAATGGAATAGCTGTAGCCTATAAAACAAGGCAACAGTACACATCGCCCACCACCAATGATACAGTCCTTTCCTATGCCAATCAGCAACAAATATGTCACCTTGAATGGATACATTATACATATTTGTACAGAAGTGATAGTACCTGTAAAGTATTCTATATAGCCTAACTATATACCAATGCTCAATGTTCAATGCCACAACTCGTAATTAATCTGGAAAGTAAGCCATACATTTTTTGATTAAAATAACTCAATCATTAAGATGTGTATTTTGAATAGAATCAAGGTGTCAGCATGCATGAAAACACCAAAATAGCTTTTTCATCAAGACATTTTCCCTGGGGGAGCATGCCCCTGAACTCCTAGCTGCCTAGAATTTCTCCTTGGCTGGCTACTTAATGTGCTTCTTTGTCAGAATGACTGCCGAAAGTAAAACTTCAGTGTATTGTTCACTTGCTGTACCAAAAACGTACCTAAACTGGATTTCAACCCCAAAGCACATATCAAACTTTGTGTTCTGTGAACAGTTCCACCCCGAATACAGACATTTTATATTAAATTAAGGTTGATAATTTGTTCAATGATGACTTTCTTTTCTTCATAACAGCGGGCTTTGCTGTGACTCTCTCTGTAACACTCCGATGCTTGGGTGACAATGTTTATCACCAATGGTGCATGTATGGACCTGGTTGGGTTGGTGTATTAAGAGGAAGAGTCCCTGCTGTGTTTCTAGCTGCTGAAGTCCAAATATAGGTGGGGATGATGTAAGCTTCCTGAGTTCTTGCTGGTTTGGTTATCTGTGCTTGATTACTAGCTGCAAAGAAAACCCTCTTAATTGCCTTTATTCAGGGCTGTAGGTCCAACAGTCACTAAACTGAGGCCTTTTAGGGCTATCATGCAGACAGTAAAGCCAACTCATGACATTCTATCATTTGTCTAAAACCTAAACTAACCTTTTAAATGATTCAATTAAAATCACAATGCTCTGGTCCCAACACAGGGAACAACTTGTAGCTCAAGGGTTTCTTCTACAAAGTGTTCCATCATGTAGGCTAATTTCCGGTGACATTCCAGCCAGAGGACAGACTTCCTGATCATGACAATGCATTCAGTTACTACGGTGTTGGACAGTGGAACAGCCCACAGGCTGGACACCAAGTTCTCTAGACAAGCTGGCTTGTTCTTTGGGCATTTTCCATTATTTTGCTTAGCTAAAGCATTGACAGAAGGGAATATATCAGCTATTTTGTAACTGTCAGTGGCCGTCTACAGCTTTAGACATTCCTCTGAAGCAAATGCACACCTGAAAAAAAAAATCTTTGTTGTCATTAGCCTGCCCAGTACCCATCGGGTTTAGGCCAAATTTCTGTCAGCTGGACACCGAAATAACCCTGTAGCTTAATGAATCTCTATTTAGGCTGTCAACTGCCAGTAGTGTAGTAAGAATGCACGATCAAGAGTGAAGGCTGTGAGGCTGCTTTCAGCACTATTTACTAAACACTCTGATCTATAGCCAAGAGAGCAAGGTACTTTTCCACTCCATCCAGCACACTATGCTGAGGCACTTGCTCCATTTCTTTGTTTTTATCAATGTGATCAGCAAATCATCGGTCCTATCACTGTCTGAAATTTTCTACTAAAAACTGCACATCATGTAAAGCATAAATGGTGCAATTCCAACATAGCACTGTATTTAAACAAGTTGTTCTTATGCCTGCATGACATAGCTGGCCTATCTGTGTTCAAAACAGGTTTCATCCAAAGATAGTAATTACATGTTAGTGTGTGTTTGATGACTGAGGAGCTCATTCACCTACTGCTACTGGTAGAGCATGAAAAGTTCTGCTTTCTGAGAATCGTTGAAACTTGCTGGAACATTTAAGATGTCTAATTAAATGTAGGGTATTTAAACTCTTAGTTGCATTTTCCCCACATGGGAAACATTACATACTGCAATAGCGTGATCTGTATCAGATATTTAGAAAATTTGACAGATGGGCGTCATGCCTACGCTACCAACATTGTGCTGACTGCAGCAAATTGACTCATGTCTGACCACTTTCCTGACCCAGCAATTGAATTTTTTTTGTCCTTTTTTTTCTGATCGGGAAGTTGAAACAGTGGTTGAGAGTGATCTATTTAGAAATATTTGCCAATTATGATTGGTGGACGATCTATCGATGTACCCCTAGGAGAAACACTTAAAATATATAGCCTACTGTTTATGGATTGACAAGATGGCTAGTTGGATGTTTTTTTCCGCTGCACAAGCCAATGGAGAGAATGGAATACTGTCCATCTCCAAACAGTCTTTAGATTTGAGCCAATGTCACAAGAGGGCAAAGTGGGACACAGTAGAAAGCAGCAGCTATGAGAGGGAGTGGGTGGCATTGGGTGAATCCATCCCATCAGCCATCTACATCATGCATCCTCCAACCGCCAAACCCCGTGACAGTCCCCTCACTGTCTGTCCTTTCTGCCGGGGCTAAAGGCTTTTCACCCCAACCAGCGGGGGAGTAGGAAGCAGATGGGTGGTGGGATGGGGGAAACGGCCCTGTTCCGCTCCGCGCTACAATGAGGGAGGAAAAGAGACACCAACAGCTATTCACAATTCAGCGGCAGTGCTGGGGCTCGCGGTTCAATGAAAGCCACGGATGCACTGATTGACTGCACTGTAGCTTTGGAGCTGCTGCAAACATGTGTTTCGCTTATGCAGTGTTTCCTTGCATTAATTTGGCTGCAGTAGCACTCCATAGCTAGAATATTGCCCCCACAGCTAAAAAAAATGTAATTTAAATACAATATGAATTCATCATCTTGCCTTAACTATAAGTCCACCCCAAAAAATAAAAATTACAATTGCAATTACAGCACAATTGGCCATATATCATGATATAATTGTGCAAATAAGGATCATTCATACACTGCAACACAGAGTCTAAGAACAAACATTACCCCATGAAGACTGTTTTAGGCAAGTGAATATCTATGGGACAGGAGATACCCGTGATTCCCAGACAGTTATCTCCATTGGGAGGCAATAAAGTAAACCTTAACTTTAACCTTAATTCTACGTTATTATCCACATGCACGTGGTTGTACATTAACCAAGCTGCTATTGACTCTGAAATGGCCGCTCTTGCAGGAAATTTAACAATAAATTTAGCAATTAGGACTAGTTTTAGCATGATTAAAGCAAGGCAGAGAGTATTCATTGTTCGGAAGTACAGTGTGGATTAGTATGTGTGTTATCTTGACTTGACCCAAACACCTGCCAGTTCATTCATATTTCCTCTGCCATTCTTTGGATTTAGACCTGATGGAACGGTGCTTTAAGATGACAGTCTCCCAGTGTGATAACACTTCTTCATATTGGTCCCACGAATCTTAACATCTGCTCTTTCCAGTTTGGACAGAGGGGAAGAAGCAGAGCTGGCTGTGTATTACACTGTGGCTGCACTAGCTGATGGTCACTAATGATGATCAATCTCACAGTCTAAGATTGGTCTATTGGAAATTCCATGAGAAATGAGACATTGTGGTTCTGTGTTGCACCTGCACTGGGTCTGATGAGCAGTTTAAAGACTGACTCAGACTGGAGGATTTTTGCCCTGATTTAGCTTAGATTTTCCATCCCACACAAATTTTCCAAATTAGGGGGAAAATCTCCAAGTCAGACATATGACGGATGTGTAATCAGTGCTTCGGCTCTCGTAGTGTGCGGGCCAAAGACTCAATCTGAACATCCCTCACCCTCTCTGATTGCAACACAGTTGGTAAAGCCGTTCGTCTGCAAACACAGAGGCGAGGTTATCGAAATCAACTTCCTTCCACATAGCCCTTGAACCTCAACTCAACGAGTTTCCTGAGCTTTGAGTTTAACTGCCAGCTACGCTCATTGACACACAGGATGAAAATGACATGTCCTGTGTGTCAAGGTATGCGAAAACAAACATGAGTAGGCCCTTACATCACAGGTTCAAGCTCCTTCACAGGCAAATGACAGCTGCAAACATTCTGAGTTATGTAAAGTAAAAAAGATGGGCTTACAAAACATAGTGCTGGTCTTGTGTTATTTCAACCTACAGGGACATGTTTAAAAATAACTCAAGTGTTAAAGATGTGCTAACAGAAAGACACATTTAATATGTTTTGTCTCTCATCGAAATGTCCACACATAAAGCTAACAACAATATATCGTTTGAACTAACAAAAGACAGTGTCACTAAAGCAAAGATGACATGACCCCAACCAGCTTTCAAGTCTAAGCTATTCTTCCTTACGGCCACACATGTGGTCTGCGTCAGTGTGTACTTGCCTAGGGAGTGTTCAATGCTAGTGACAGATCACTGGATAAAGAAATCTGTCAAGATGAATCATGCCACATCAACAAAAGCCTATAGGTCCCACAATTTACCCGTGTTCAACAACATCAGGTGCTTCACTCTCGTTAAGGGACCAATTTTCATTTAGTGCAGAGAGTGGATTCAGCAAGTCTGAGATTGGTCGGGTTAAACAGTAACAGGTCATTAGATAGGAGATAGCAGCATGGATCACTGACAGTGTGAGCTCCAATGGGGACGGTTTGGGTTAATTTAGCAAGCATGTTATAAAAGTCAAACAATAAGTAAGGACTGTGTCCAGCAATAGGCATAAGCTATTCAGCAAAACATTGACTGTGCCATATAATGTTGACAGAAACTTTGCACAGGTCCGTTTCCATTCATTACAAATGATTACAATGTTACTAAATATATAAGCATGGTTCTCTAAACCATGCTTATATATTTAGTAACACAACAACAAATCACACTTTCACGCAAGGTAGTTTGACTCAAAGGAAAGTACCTTTGTTTTATAGAAGCAATCCCACTATCAAAATGTCTGCTGAACAACTGAATAAAACCTGTAATGTCAAAAATAAGGCACCTGATTAGCTAGACTCACACACTGCACATGTCAAGGGGAAGAATTCACTTTTCAATGCATACAACATACTAAATGTTAAGGAAATCAACTCAAATGCTGACTTTGTCAAGCAAGACCTACTGGGACAGTCATAGAAACTGTATCACAATGACCTCTACAGCAATCAGACTACTAACCGTTGTTTGATTTGGCTTTATAATATGAATTCGTATGAATATAATAAGATTTGGCTTCTCTAGACCTGTGGTGATGGCTTATAATCGTGAGCATTCCATCTTTGTTGAAAGCAATAATTGATAAACATGGCTTGCCAAGCCCTAAACAGCTGTTAACAACGTTTGGTTGGAAAGATGTTGTGTGCAAACAAAGTAAAAGTGAGGATATTAGGGTTAAATAGCCTCCCCACCCCCACCCAACCCCAGAGGTCTGTTAGTGGGTTCAGGGCTGCTAGTTAAGTTAGATAACTAACTAGAAGATTAAAAATGCACGATAATCGCAAAGTCATATAACGCTCGGGACAAATTTGTGTTTACACTCCCCAGCTGGCTAGTGAATGATAGCCTGCTAGCTAGCTTAGACTGATTTGGCTAGCAGAGGCTAACGCATAACTTAATCGCCCAAAGAGTTGCTCACTAGCTGAGCTGTGGATAGGCTTGGTTTGTTTACTTGCCAGACAGCTAAAAGACAAAATGGTGTATCTAGCCAACAGGAACATATAACTTTATCTGACAACAGAAAGGCATTCTGCTGATCCAGTGTTCGATAAGGAAAATTTACAAGCTAGCTAACAAAGCTGAACGACTAGCTTCACGATAGCATCGAAGAGGAGGAAGTTCTGGTCTATGTGATATTAACCTAGCTAGTTCTAGCTGTAAGCTAATTCTTATACACACTTACCGTTGATTTTCCCTGATTATGTCTTTACTGCAAAGCAACGGTGTGTACTGTTCTCTCCATTTGTCAGCGCATAAAACCAAGGTGCCTCAGCTGGAAATTTGTTGCAGAAAACTTCGCTGAGCAGTCAAGGCAAATTCCCCGAGTCCCTGACTATTGTCAAGCCAGGGAATAATACAGAAACAACACTCTTACTTCCGGTTTGTACTGTCTCTTTTTTCAAAATAAAAGACCCCATTAGACGCCTCTGTTTTTTGATTTTTTTTGTAATCCAAAGTACCAAAATTTAAATAAAGAATATATTTTGCGGGAGAAATAGTGGTAAACGACAATAAAGTTGTATTTCTCAAAGTTTATCTTCATTTAGGCCTGTGTAAAAGAACATGCATATTAGATTGCAAAACAAAAACTAAGACTGGAACACAAAACTCATACCAGACAACTTCAGAGGAAGTCTACTGCTGCTAACGATTTGGTTAAAAGACCATCTTTGGTACAGCACATTCTTTTGCACTTTGGAATGTAATGAATGAACCTTGATCCCAAAACATCTGTCTTCTTCTTCTTCTTGATTTGAATGGTGGTTGACAACCATTCTTGCAGAACATTACTGCCACCTACTTAACCGGAGTGGTGGACCAGAGGAACTAAATTCTGTCAATCAAATCAGTTTCTTTTCAGTAAGAAAATACACTGTTGAATAGCCTACTACATTTCCAGATTGATGACTGAAAATGTATTTGAAATTAATTTCCTTTATACATTTTTTCTGTAGTTCTGCATAAAACCTTGCTTGCTCTCATAGTGTACACAATTGAAAAGGATGCTCCACTGTCTCTCTCTCATGGCAATATTCACATTTTCTAGTAGGATGTTTTTTCCAGTATCTGTAATGATGACTTTAATGTCCCAGTCTTATTCCGCTTATGATGCTCAAAACATCAAGCCAGAAGAAGTTTATAAACTGCCAAACATTTAAAACCGAAGACTAAAACACAAATCATACAACTTGGACGTAGGTTCTTCTGAGTGTGCTAATCTGTTTTATGTTCTGCTGTACATCCCATAAATGTCTTTTCAAATGCAAGTTCTGTGCTTTTATTTTTAAGGCAAAAATTGCTAAACCGGAATACCTCTTTCTGTTACTAGCTGTTAACTTGACACATTTCCCTGCCTGTCCCAGCGCCGTCTAAACAGCAGCAGTTGTCTAGCAGTGGGATTATCGCCACCCTGTGGCCACCGAAGAGTTATTTCCCTCCGATAGAGAGATAATACATGCACACATACTTCTGTCTGTTTTCTTACACCCTTCCTTTGCTCCTTTCCATTTTTTTTCATCTTTGTGCTGCATTCTTTGCATGCTCTTCTCCTCTCTTCCCTGTCACCTGCTTTCTAGCCTATCTGTTGTTCTGCTCTGGCATCCGCTTTGAGAGAAGACACAGGACAAAACAAAACTTTAAGGTTTATCTTATAATGCTTATGTGTTGTGTTTTGCATGTATGATGTCATATTTCCTCTCTACTTAGCATTTGTATACTGCTCTATCTTGATAATAGGAGAATATTGTGCTCATCTGTTTGTGAAATTTGTTTTTTTCTCTGTCAAGTGTGGAACCACAAGTGCTCCCAGCATTACACTTGATGACCAAGCCTTAGTGACCTGCTGAGTGTCAGTCTTGGGAAGAACAATTACTTGTCTTTAGGCCCTAGACACGCTCAGACCTGTCTAGCATTTAACCAAGCTGACAATCTCCCATGAGGCTTTTTCTCCACTCTGTTTCCAAGCAACGTGGCTCAAAGGGAAGTAAATGGAGGCAAGATAACAGACCACTCAGCTGAAGCCATGCTCCTGGCTGCAGCACAAAGGCCACATTGTCCCATGTTCCTCATACACCTGTCGCAGGTGAAAGGGAAGCAGTGAATGTACAGGAGCTGTGTAACTTTAGAAATCCTGCTGTTGACCTCTTTCCTGACCTGTACTCAGTCTCATAAGACTCAGATTACTGAGGGGAACCTCGTCCCGCGCAATGAGAATCACATTTCCCAATCTCATGGTATTATTTAACAAAGGACATAATTACCCAAAATATTATATAGGTCAGTGTTGTGCCCTTTGAGCAGCTATCCTTCTGGTTGTCAACAGAATCAAACTGTTTTAGATATTCAATTTACTTCCCAATAAAAATTATGCTCTAAACAGTATGCATAGTTAATGAGCTGCCCTTAAGTCTGCCAAGGATAGTGTGAAAGAGAGGAGAACCACAGATTACATATAGTTTATATTAAGTTACCAGTAAGTGGCGGATTTATAGATATTGGAGATATCGTTCATCGCTGTGGAAGATTTCAAATTTGACAACTCAGATGAATTGACTTATGGACAAATATACTACAGCTCAGATTAATCAAACACATTGTGGTGCAGCAATCTAAATACCAGAATTTTAATACTGGAAATATTAAGTATTTAGTGCCTCTAGTGTACATTTCCTACACAAACCTGACTGGGTTGACCAATGACACTGTGAAGAGGTCAGTCTAACCCATGTAGCGAGGAAGGGGGCATATCTTTGAATCTAAATGTAAAAAAAAATATCTTGACAAATGGGGAAATGTTGCGGTAGCAGCCCGACTCTACACACACTATAAATCTAATGGCAGCAAAAGCAGGCATTAGTGACTCAATCGCCTGGGTTTTAACATTTAAAATTTGTATAGAAATTTGATCCAATCTGGGATTTTACATTTCATTGTCTCAATTAAATAATAATCTAGTGCCTCAAAATCAAGCAGTTGGCCATAATTCTGTTTTTTGCTGGTGCATCACTATTATGAACCAAGCCAGCTGAGCCAGGATCCACTCTCATGTTAAATCCATTACCTCTGACTGGTGGAGCTGACTTCAGACTCTTGGGGACTCTCGCATATCTAAAATGCCACAGGTGTGGCATGAAGAAGCAGGAAGTGCAACATGGCTTTGATGAAGCAGTAATGAAAATCTGTCCCAGCTGCACTGTAGGAACAGATGACAGGCTGCATCTGTTTCTTTATATAAATTAGTGGTTGACCACAATATTGAAGTAAAGCCATCATGCCATCCTCTGGTGTTTGCATTTATAGTTTACTGACATAAAGCTTGACCTCTCCATTGGAAATGTGCATACTGTAATTTGAAATTGTACACCGTAAATCCCAAAGTAAACAAAGTATGCAAATAAATAGAGGTGAATCACCATTATGCAGAAAAAAAGCATAGATACAACACACTTAGGACTGGTTTTCTAGGGGGAAAATTATTAAGTTGAATAGGTCTTAATCTAGCGTGATTAATCATGTCTTAAGAGGTGATTTTCTGAAACACACGATAGATTTGCTTCAGTTACATCTGAAGTATAGATACCACAACTTAGATAAATAGTCAAGACTATCAGACTCACATACAGAACATTTCTTCCAAACTCTGAAATGGGAGGTAGACGTTCATGGATTTTGTGTTAGTGGAACTGGAGTGAAATAAAATCAACTAATCACAGACAATATTAGATGGCACATCAAACTGATATCAAACATTGAAAATATAAACAATGTTATTTAAACAGTATCAAATCCTTGACCAAACTACATTTACACTCTTCGGCGTCTGTTGGTGCTAGAGGCCAAAAACACAGCATAGTCTCCCACACTGCTGCTTTGAGTTATAAGCCACTATGTGATAGATCATACCCACATACCACCAATCACAACCAAAATGCATATCTTGAATATTTCAGGCCCTAGAAATATGCAAAGCAATGTTATTTTATTCAGCTGGTCAGGTGGGAGATGGCAATCTTTGGCAGTAAAGTTGCATAACACTGTTTCACATGACCCAGTCTCCATGTGAACAGACTGCTGCAGGCTAACCAACAGGTTTAGCCACTTGTCACTCTGCTCTAATAACTACATTTTTTTTCTCTCAAAATAGGTATCTAGGTCTGTGATAGTAGCTGGTATTGTTGTGGGATTAACTGTATTATATTGAGACACTTGAGACTCTTTCAGTACGTCACTTCTGACTCTTGAGAGATTTCCTGACTTTTCTCCCTCTTCTCCTGTGTGGATTCTCATGTGTCTCGTCAGGCTACATTGTGTTTTTTCATCTCTTGCTACAAAGTGTTCAAGTAAATGTTTTTGCCCCAGTATGACTTCTCATGTGTATTCTCAACAACAAAAACAAAACAACAATAATAAAAAATATATTATAAGAACACAGTCCATGTTGACCGGCCCAGCACCATTATGAATATTTATGAGAATACCAGCAGACAGTCTCATCTCCACCTTGTGTTCTGTAGTTGGAAATCTTGCCTCTTTCCATCTTGGATACATACCAAGAGGTTATTCTGGTGTAAAGATTTTGCCTAGTGTTCTCTAATCTTAACTAGGAGAGGATAAGTTTGAATGAATTACTGTAGTATCTTTTTTAATTTACAGGACAAGAAACATTTTCTGCAGACTAACTTCTCCAAACTAAATGTTGCTATTATCAACAAATGCATCAAAATAAACCACAAAATACTGTTGGGAAGAAATCTACTACTGACAAACAAAATGACAACAACAAACAAAAATCCTATCAATTGTCAGTTGATAAAATGTGATGGACAAAGGAAAAGAGGCAAAGGACGAGGAAGTTATTTCAACCGTCTAGCAGGCTATAACCAAATTGTGTGTCTCTGATAGCGTGGGATAAGCTGTTTGACCTCACTTTTTTGGGTTTGGTTTCCAGGTTTTGAATAGTTGAAAAGACCTGAAGACCTGCAAGCGTTAACCTGATAAGGTCATGTTGGTCCTGGGACTGGTAGGTGAGAATAGATGATATCCCTCAAACAGTCAAAGGATAATACTCATCCAAAGCAGAGTGACCCAGCTGTGGTGGACCGCCAGTAGATCTGTAGCCTAGCCCCAGCACTTTAATTCTGAGTTGTGTATATCTGTATATGAAGATTTCTTTTCCATAATGTTATATATCCATTTTGTGGAAAAGAAAATTATCTGAAGTTTAAACTCTTATCTGAAGTTTAAATTATCTTTAGTTCTAAATGCACAGTTCACTTCTCTGTATTAGGCTTATGATATAATAAAAATAAGTTTATCTACAGACTTATGATGTGAGCCGGATTATTCACATATTGAGGTATAAAATAGTACCAAAAATTAAACACATGTATCCTTAGCAAATGTGCCTTAGCTCCTGTGGTTAGTGATCCAGCGGTTTGACATCTCGTTTGCTCGTTTAGTTGAAAGATCTTTGCTGGGTTTGACAGCTACCGAAGGACCCCGATTGGCGCATGCGCATGTCGCTCCCTTCTTAGATGTCAACTGCACCAGAGATAACGGACAAACATTTAGCGGGTTCGCTAGCATACGCAAATAATTTTCTTTGACGAAAAGCTTCTTTAAATAAAGTAATGAGGTAGATAGCCAGACAAATAATTACATTTACCTTGACTGCAATAGACTGGTATTGCCACATTGAAAATGGACCAGGAATTTGAAGACATGGATTCAGAGGGCCGGTGGCAAAACCTATACATAGTAAGTATGTTAGCTTAGCGTAGCTAACAGAGATGATAGCTTACTAACGCTAGTTCAAGCGCGCATTTAATTTAGCCAGCTAATAGCTTGGCTAGCTAACCGATGCTATGCGAGATTGTCGTTGATTTGTAACGCCAGTTACCTAGCTTGTCTTTCTTCGCTAATCGCTACCTTTCCTTCAGATTTTTGTCTCTAGCCCGCTAAGTTTTGTCCGTTTGTCAGTTTACAGCAGCAAGTCTGCCTGATAGCGTAGTTTAAACGTTAACGTACGGTAAGCCCAGTGTCATATGAGCGCCTGTGCATGTGGTTGAAGCTCTCTCTGTATCCAGTTTATGTAGTCACAAACTTTTATTTATTTATTTATTTATTTTTTTTAACTTTATGTTCACTCCACAAGTTCATTGGGCTCCGCAGGGTCATGTTCAAGTTTGTTGTGAGAAGTACAAGTAGCCAAGGTGCATAATCTAACCTAATGCAATATGTATCAGGGATGTCATTTTAGACAGACACTTCTCAAATAGCATTTTCTTGGTTCCCTGCTTTTCTTCAGACTCTGGTGTTTTAAGTTACACCTCTGATGTATGCTCATATCGGGTGGTGGTGGGATTGAACCCGACACAAAACATCATTATAAACTTATTTGTATGCGGTGATTGTTTTTCCTATGATGGACATAGGAATTTCTAGCCTTGTTTTGTCTCTAAATTATCTTTGAACTGTCCTCAGGAAATCAGGAATCAGTCCCACGAATGCTCCTACAAAGTCGCAAAGTATCCAGAGAATCGCAATCGCAACAGATACAGAGATGTCAGCCCATGTAAGCAACCTTTGTCTGTGCTAACTCTAAACTGTTTATATGATTTTTTTTTTTCTGCAAATCTCTCACCACATGTGTTTATCAATAACTAATCCTTATATTACTTTTCTCTCATACTCCTTGCAGTTGATCACAGTCGGGTGAAGCTGGAGAGCACAGAAAATGACTACATCAACGCCAGTCTAGTAGTGATGGAGGAAGCCCAGAGAAGTTACATATTGACTCAGGCAAGTCCAAGGCAGAGTTTTCCAGTTGTGCCGGCTGCCAGCTTTTTAGCCATGCTCTAACATATGGCGAGCCAGCTTGTGGCTCGCTCTATGTTTACCCCTGATAAATGTTTAATCATTCATTTTTCAAGTTCTGTATTATATCACACTGACAGCACATCAGGAGTGCCTATTGGTGAATATGCGTGCTATCGCCCCCCCCCCTTCTAAACAGTCTACCGATGTCACCCTCACTTCCTCGTGCACTGTCAAAGTCGTTTCATTTCCCTCAAAGAAGTCAATGCATGGCAGTAGATGCACTCATGAATGGTCTACAGCTAGCTAGTAATGTAATCAGGAAACTGACAGAAAACTAAAGAAAGCTCTTCAGTTTTGCTTTCCTGTTGTGCTGAATTAGACTGTTGTGTCAGTGAGCAGGTTTGATGAGAGGGAGTGCTGGTTTGGATTTAGCTAAACCATTTAGCCCATGATGAGTTAAGTCTGCATCATGATTTTCTGTTTAGAGCTGTGTGTTATTCTGAGAGAGAGAGAGAGAGAGAGAGGAAGAGAGAGAATCTAAGTGTGAATGTATATACAGGGAGAGACAGTGACTGTGTGTGTGTGTGTGTGTGTGTGTGTGTGTGTGTGCCCCCATGTAACTGTAAATTAACCAAGGGTTGCTGAGTGTGTGCTATTACTGATCCTATTCCTTTTCTCTGAAATACTGAATAATTAATGAATAATGGTTAAAAATACACCTCTTAAAAATATTCTAAGAATATGATTGAGAATGTTTGTTGGATAGTTTTCACATAAGTAGATAGTTTCCGTAGTACCAGCCTGGTACCAGCACACAAAATTCACAAATGACTGTTGGCTTATCTTTATTACTTCTATTACTTTTTTATACTGTAAATTACTTACAGTAATTTGTACCCACATTTCTTTTCCTTCTTGAAAATTATTGACCACATCAATCCACATATGATCTCATTTGACTTTCATTTTATGTATAGAGCTGTGAAATTGCAAACTTTGAGAAAAAGGAGAAGGCAAAATGAGAATATTGCTTGGTGTATTCATTACCTAACAGTTCATTACCTAACAGTTGTGTCAGGAACAGTTAGACTATCTCTGTTTATTATCTCTGTTTCTGTATAGAACAGTCCAAAACTAAAAGCTCTGACAATAATCTATATTGACTTATAGTTTCTTATTTGACAAGTACAACAACTGTGACATATGCCCTCTTACCACAAAACCTTTACTTACAGAGAGTGTTACTGTATAGTTGACATGAGAAATGCACAGCCATGTGCAGCAGGCCTTAGAATTTAGCTTCATTATAGCTGAGAATGAAACCATCAGAATGTGCCAGGGGCCACCGAATTGACCTCTCATGGGATATAAAATTCTGCAGGAGAGTATCAGTCCCAGAAACCCCCTTGCTGAATACTTTTTCCATCAGCTGACAACTCCATGACCAAAAGGACAACCCTGGTCCAAGGCTGATCTGAATTAGCTGCTTGATATTGACATGGGTTGTGGGATTACTGAATATTTGGAGGTATCCATCACCATCATTTGGAAGTTCTGCACTATTTTAAAAATCAGTTTTGTGGGCACCGCACTACTAGTCACATTGACCTTTGGATGAAAACAAGATGCTTGCTTTTTTCAGTCTTTATCGCTGCTCCAGAAATTAGACATGCCACCACTACTAATTAAATTATATTGATTGAGAAACCAGCCAAAAAGGAAGAGACGTCACACTGTGGTTATCTCAGTTTTGAAATGGGGAGAGAACGTACTGAGTTTAGGTATTTGTCAAGCAGTAATCTTGTATTGTTTAATTTATACTAGATAACACTCGTTTTTGGGCTTTCTGTGTGCTGCTGTGTGGAATGTAGCCTGTGTGACGCAAGTTTTTAAAATTACTTAAACCACAAGTCAAACATATGGAGCCCAGTGGGTAGCATTCTGGTCAGACTCCGCTGAGGCAGAGGCACAGAGAATAGTCTGTATCTACTATTCATTAATAAGTATTCTACTAGAGCAGACCCAACAATGGTACAATTATCTCTATTCTGTAATCATTACTGTTCATGATATTGTGATGGCATTTTAGGCTGAAATTCTATGAACGCTAATTGTGACTGTACTGTGTGATTGTCATTTTTTTGACTTTCTGACTGGCATGACCTTGGGTAATGTCATTTGTGACACCCGTTTATCAACAGTGGTTCTTAACACAGGAGCCTCACATGGTTGTGTCTTTACTCCACACATTTAATATTCTCATGGATGCAAAGCGAATTGCTCATTTGGTGGGAAATGCAAATAGCAAAGCTCTGGTGATGTTTGTGGGTTGCAGACTTCTACAGTCACTGAAGAATTTGACAACAGCAGACGTTTCTTTTGGAATGTCATCTTGCAGAAATACATAAACTTTCTGACAAACTACCTCTTTGATTGTTAACTTTCATGTACTTAATGTGCTTATTGCTGTGCTACAAGACATTTGGTGACATTTCTTTGTGTGTTCAATGTTTGTGTGCTTTGGTACTTTTGAGATGAGGCAAAGCCAGCTTGTACCATTCATTAGCAGTGTTCATTCCACTATAATGTCACAGTTCTTATTTAACATCCTAGGTAATCAATATGGAGCCAAACATCAATAGTGTGTTGCTGTATTAGTATTATTTAAGTGCTCAGAATGAAGCATTTCATTGTATTTACACGACAAAAAAGCGACTTTGAGACTTGATGCCAATACCTCAAAGTTTCCACGGCATTGTTTATGCTAACCACTGTGTGTATTATTCAAAAGTCATTTGTGACATCTGAGACATTTGGCCTTACAGAGTACAATGTTTTTCTCACCTTAACCACATTGTAAGTGTCAGTAATCCTGACCTCCAAGTAAACTTGGGGTTTCATTTTCCTCTCTCCTGCGCAGTTAATCACATCGATGAAGATAAAGTCTCAGCCTGTTGCTCAGCTAATGTTTTCTATGAATAATATATTGTTGGTGCCTGAAGGGTCCCACACATTTCCATTGTAAATGACTTCCCGCTGTCCCACTGGACTCATTTAGTCCTGCTGTGTAACTAATGGAGGTGTGTGTGTGTGTGTGTGTGTGTGTGTGTGTGTGTGTGTGTGTGTGTGTGTGTGTGTGTGTGTGTGTGTGTGCGCGCGCGCATCGTCCACAGGGCCCCCTCAGGAACACCTGTGGCCACTTTTGGCTGATGATCTGGGAGCAGAAGACCAAGGCCGTCATCATGCTCAACAGAGTCATGGAGAAAGGCTCGGTAAGCATTCATAAAACAAACACATCATATTGTCTCGTTCTGACATCTGTCCAATTGTCTGGTGCGTGTACACGAACACACACACACATATTAGATAAGACTAGACTGCAGAAGCACACAAACACAGACTATATACAAACACACACACACTAGATAGACTAGACTGCAGAAACACTGAATAGATTACAGAAAGACCAGACACGCACACAGACCACACAGTCCACAGTAACACACACGCGGTATTATTGAGAAGTTATGCAACATTGACTGATTCATATCAACGTAATCATTTGTGTAATTTGTATTTGTAAATGGGATCATTTCATAATTATTTCAACTTTATCTGAATGAGTCACTGCCAAGCTAGTGACTCATTCATCTAGGCAGTAGTAGTAAATTGGAATTTAGTGTTTTGACAGGGAGTCACTGATGTATGTGAGGAACTGGGATGCGGTCCATCCTCTCAATTCCTCCTCGTATGATGTGCTGACTGCACACACCCAGAGTAGGTCTGATAATCTCTCTCTCTCTCTCTCTCTCTCTCTCTCTCTCTCTCTCTCTCTTCTCTCTCTCTCTCTCTCTCTCTCTCTCTCTCTCTCTGCAAAACAGCTGCAATGGGTCTTGTTGGATCATGAGATTCTCCCACCTGTTCTCATTTCTCAGAAAGAGAAGATGTAGAACGTTTAGTCCATAAATATTAACCTCACAAGGATCTGTTTTTTATTTAGAGTAGCTTTCCAATTCCAGGGAATGATGGTTGCATAATAGACTTATCTTCAGCAGTAATCTTGGCCATTGTGCGTTTAATAAGAAAATGCCATGTGAGATATTAGTTGTAGACATGCCATTGTGGACCTGGATATTTGTCATAGCATTTGACCACAGCATTGAAAAATGTCTGGCTGTTCCTTGAAGAGTATTGGAACATGTAGCACAAGTGTCACACTTGGCACACTTGTCAATCATGAATTGTTTTTCAATGGAGCAGGGCTTCTCCGGGCTTTTCCCCAGGATTTAATGGCTAGGTGACACTGGTATAACATTGAAGATATCACATTAATTTTAAATTAATCACTCTGGCTGACCTAGATTTTTTTTTTCCACTGCTGGTTTAACATGGGGGGGGGGGGGAGCCCACAAGGTACAAGTATGGGTCATTTAGGGTTGAAACAGCTTTTTTGTTCTTGTGTAAATGCAATCCTGTTGAAAAGATTGTATGGTTGCTTGTAGGTTTGCTAAATGGAAATGACAAAAATGTACTTAGAAAAACAGAATGCATGCAAAAACTTGTATTTATCAGGGGAATTTTTTGAACTATCATTGGAATTTCAGGGGCATTTTATGAACTTTCAGTGACGTTTTTGTCCTGAGCCCACTTTAATTTCTGACCCAGCTTTCCTTTCAATGCCAGGGATTGAACCGGCAACCATCCTGTTATTGGTCAGCCATTCTACCTCAAGACCAACCTCTCTTGGGTTCTTACAAAGCCAGAATATGCTCTCCTTCAGGTGTATTTCTTTGTCAGACATCTCATTACTTTGGCATCTCTCTCTGTTCCTCTCCATTTCCTCTTCTCTCTCTGACAGGAAAAGTGTGCCCAGTACTGGCCCACGGCTGAGGAGAGGGAGATGGCCTTCAGAGACACACGTTTCCTGGTCAAGCTGTTGTCGGAAGACACCAAGTCCTATTACACCACCAGAATGCTGGAGCTGCAGAATGCTAACGTAGGCCAGAGTATTCAGTATAAAGGGTGGTCAAGTGTGGGTCAAGCAGAACCACACTTGAAATGGTTCAGTTGCATCACACCAAGCTGTATCACATGGACTTCTGTTGTCCAAAGCTTCTTAGAACTGAGCACATCTTTGTCTAAACTACAAATGAGTTCAGACTAGAGAGAGAGAGTGTGCAATTTGTGCCATATTAGAAAGAGACGAATAAGCCACACATTCGGCCATTGAATACACTGATATGAACTATGTACAAGCTGTCATACTAAAAGTACTATACATAGTAATGTATATGTGTATTACTGCCATTGTTGTAGGATGTAATTGACTTGAATGGAAACGTTTTGCACCCGCTAATGTGGTCTCTTTTTGTCTCTCTTAAAGACAGGGGAGAAGAGAGAGATCTACCACTTTCATTACACCACGTGGCCTGACTTTGGTGTTCCCGAGTCCCCAGCATCCTTCCTAAACTTCCTCTTCAAGGTTCGGGAGTCAGGTTCGTTGGGGGCGGACCACGGGCCGGCTGTGGTGCACTGCAGTGCTGGGATTGGACGCTCAGGGACGTTCTCACTAGTAGACACTTGTCTGGTCCTGGTAAGCCCTGCTTCTTCGCTCCATATGGGGTCTGTTTTCACCGTCAGAATTTTCACAGTGGCCAGCCTTCAAATGATTTGCCATTTTGAATTTTAGTCTTTAGTTTTTCTACACCAGGCACAACAATCATATTTCCTCTGGTGTTACCAGGGAAACGGACATAATGTCAGTGAAAAGTCTAAACTTTGAACACCAAATGGTCAAAATGTGTAGACTAGGTCAAAATATAAGCAGGTGAAATCAATCAGTTGTTCTTCCTCATCCAGTAATAACAAATATATTCATCAATGTGATTTTACTTGTTTACTTTACAAGTTATTGAAGGTGGAAAAACGAATATCCAATATCAAACTAACTTTAATCCAGTCATGTACAACCCACAGCTGAAATGCAAGTTAGAGAGATGATTCATTTGTCCGAAACAACCACAGCATAAATGAAGAATCTGGAGTTTTGCAGATTCTTGGTTAACAGGGAGTTTATCTTGGTTAGCTGATTCAAGTTGTATTGTTGACCTATGCAGATGGACAAGAGGAAAGACCCATCATCAGTGGACATCAAAGGCATCCTGTTGGACATGAGGAAGTACCGCATGGGCCTGATCCAGACCCCAGACCAGCTGCGCTTCTCCTACATGGCTGTCCTGGAGGGAGCCAAGTACATCATGGGAGACTCATCTGTACAGGTACCGGCACCACCCACACTCTGGTGTACACACACACACACACACCCACACACACACACACACACACACACACATACACACACACATTCACTCACTTATTCAAACACTCTCTGTCACATATATACTTTCTCTTTTCTCGCTTCCTTTCACTCTGTATCTCTTTCATGTTCACGGAGTAAAGTATCCCCTCTGGCTATAATCCCAGAGGCTCCATTTAGCCAAAGCCTTTCATGTTTCTTCAGTGGAAGTGGTTTCTTAGAAAAAAAGATCAAGATCCAGGAAACTTGTTATACAGATAAATACTATAGTGTCTGTCATTGGATCCCACACATTTTCTTGAGTAGGAGAGCCAGATGCGTCATATAGGAGAAAGAGATGAAAGTCTCCAACATTGAGTAAACTTTGGGACGCAAAGGCCTTTGGGTTTAGACATCATAGGGTTGAAGGGCCATGCGTGCCTAGAGTAACTTTGAAAGTACACCTCCCTCAACTTTTTGCATTTTTGTTGTTCCGCAAACTGCATTGAGCAGCATGATCTAATGAGTAAGGAGACTGTCCAGCTGTAACGCCCCCATGACAAGCATGGGTGCTGCTCTGTAACTGTAACCCTTTGCTCACATCTCTCTGCGGAGGGGGACAAACAAAAAGATAATTTCTTTTGGGGATGAAGTATCACAAAAAAAGGACATTTGGAATTTAGTTGTGTGGGAGATCACCCTCCCAGTGCTTCAGCTTTGACAGATTGTGCATTGTGTGAGTTTCTTTTGGAAAATAATGCGTCAGTCCAATGGGGAAATTGGCTGTAGAGAAACACACAAAAGTATAGTGTTGGGAGGTTGATGATTTATTTATTTTTTCTTTGAAGTTCTAGGAACTGGACTGTTGCCAACCATAAATGAACCATATATTCCACATTCTGCTTAAATACTGTTATTCAGATTCTGTCCAGTGTGTACTGAAAAATCTGATTAATTGAAGGGACATCAAATTTTTGTCAGCAGAAAAGGCACAATATGCACAATTTTGCAAGGTAAAATATTTGTAGGATTTATTTAGGGATTTTTTTTTCCCGACAGGCAAGAGCTAGGTTCCACACATCCAATATTGTCCAACCATCATGCATAAGATTCAATTTATCTTCTGTTCTTTGGTGTCAGTGCATTGCAATATTTGTTTTGATTCAGTCTGATAGAATGTAATTTGTCCCTCACAAGTTCTTTTAATGTAATGGCGGCAGTAGAAGAACTTGAACTAAGTAGCTTCCCCTTCTCTCCCCTCCTCTCCTCCTCTGTCTTCTGTCCTTCTGTCCTTCTCTCCTTGTAGAAGCGGTGGCAGGAGTTGTCCAGAGAAGACCAGGAGCCGGTGTCTGACTCTCCACCCTCGAGTCAGCCTCAGGCCAAGTGTCCTTCAGAAAGATACAACGGCATCCAGCGGGGCGTTCCCCAGCTGGAGGAGGGAGGAGACTGCAGGCAGGACGGCAAAATCCCCAGTCAGTCTCCCTGCAAGGAACAGGAGCTGGACGGCAGCACAACACAGTCAGTATAGTCTGATCTAATGTGTGTGTGTGTGTGTGTGTGTGTGTGTGTGTGTGTGTGTGTGTGTGTGTGTGTGTTCCCACATGACGACATGCTCTATGAATAAAAGTAAGGGTGCACCGATCAATCGGCAGATAATGTTCTAAATAGATCATTGGTGATTAGCCGATCACTGTTTCAACTGCCCAATCAAAAAAAAAATCTAAAAGTTTCAATTACCGGATCAGGAAAGTGGTCGAATGTATGCCATAAAAACATTGAGCCAATTGGCAGCAGTCAGCAGAATGTTAGTGTTGTATGAATGTCGTCCATCTGGCACTGACAGTTCATTTCTGATGTTTGTTTTGAATTTCACAGCCTATGATCACAGATAAGCACCAGTTTAATATATTTGAAAGAAGGCAGAGCCAGTGCTGCCACAATGAAAAACTTCATGCGCTACCAGTAGCAATAGATGAGTGAACACCTCGGCCATCAAGCACACACTAACATATAATTACTATGTTTGGATAAAACCTAGGTTTTATTTACACATGGATAGGCCAGCTGTGTCATGCAGCCAAAAGAAACAATCTGTTAAACACAGTGCTATATTCGATACATTACATTCAAATTTATGCTTGCCGTGCCCCTATACATGATGTGCCATTGTTAGTAGAAAGTAAAAAGTCAAAATGCATAATTTCAGTCGATGATCATATTGGTGATCGGCCAATCACACCGTTAAAAAAACGGCAATTGGGCTCAGCCCCAGAAAACCTGATCGGTGCATCCCTAGTTAAAAGCTTAGATAGCTTAATTAAAATATGTTTGTGAGCCTGCAACATAACATTGCTGGATGGGTGGCTGTTGGGCAATTTTAACTGTTTTTAACTGTTTTTACACAGCAAGAGACGCAGAGAAGACAGCATCTCCAAATCAGCCACAGCAAAGACACCCCAGCAAACCAAGCCCAGGATAAATGACTCAGAAAAGAAGAGGAAAAGGTGATTATTCCTCTTCCCAAAACCTCCTCTCGTGTCATCAAACTATTAGTAGTATGTTCCAGGATGCTTTTTGTCACGCCCCATCACACTGCATCTGTTATATTCATTACTCACTGTGATTTGTATTATGTTTATCATTGAATGTAGGTATTCATTGATATCACTGTTTCACTGCCAAGTCTGGGTACTGAACTTGACATATTGATCGATACTAAACACTGGATCTAATCTATCACTTTTGTTAACAAAATAAAGCAGTGTTGGTGCAATGTTTAGATAATAAAAACGTATGTAGAAAGCACTGCAGTGGGTAATGAAACCAGTGAAGAAGGTGCTCTTTGGTGAGGGGATTAAACTTTCATACTAATCCAACAGACTTGAGCCATGGCAACTCTTCTTAGAAAAACATTTAAAAGCTTTTATTAAATGGCTAGTTCATAAAAGAATAGATGAGTTGCCTTGTCCTCAAGTCTGTTGGATTACCTTATTCAATGCTGTTCCATCCCTGAAGATACAGGAAAAGTCTTATTTCATTTTGCATGATTCAACCACACCCTAGTCTCCTTCCTTGGACAGAAAGGAACATTGTCGTTTTCGCTCCTTTAATTGAATAGAAGTCAGGGAAGTAGAGTTAAGTCTTAGCAGTAGGCCAAAGTGGGCTTTAGTTCCCCACAGAAACCAGGCTTTCCCAGTTCATGACTCAACAACCTCATGACAGAAGTTAGAGACAGACAGTGTTACAGTACTAAGGCCCCATCCTCTTTCTTTATCTGTCTTTTTCCCTTCCCCTCTCCCTCTGTCTGAGTCTTGACAGTCTTAGTCATTTGGTGTGAAGCAGCCAGACTAGCTCACTCAGATCTGCTCGGTGATGTTCTTATGAAGGCGGACTGGTTAGACCTGACAAAGCACTCATTTTTGATGACTGTGCACCTAGAAAAACGGCTCACTAAGACATTTCTGGGAAGCCTTCCTTTGCTGTGTGACAAATGACTGTTGTTCCAGTAATAGGCACAAACGTACCATATCTGGCAAGGTCTTAATCTGCTCTTGTGGTTCTTCTCGGACAGTTTGGGCTGCATTTGCTGTACATGACAAGAGCTGGCCTGTCCAGTGGGGGGCACTGTAACTTTACCCCCCTCTGTGACAGCAACACCCATGAAGAACACATTTAGAGGAGGAAGTTTACCCGCAGCTTTTAAAAAGAACCCCCAAACTTGTACGTGAAGGAGTGTATGTGTGTGTGTGCGCTTTGTGTCTGCCGTGTTTTTGGTTTCTGTTGCGGTTTTATTCTTTCTTTTGTGATTTGCTTGGCTCTGGTGGTCTGTAGTTGTGTTCATGTTAGGCTGCACTATGGCATGGAGTGTGTGTGTGTGTGTGCGTGTGTGTTTGTGGTTGTTGAAGCTCTGAAGCCTCAGGTTGAGATGGAATATATAAATACAGGGCTCTAATGTGTGACCATTTGGTCACTTGTGCTAACTAAATCTTGTACAACATGGAATGAAATTTGGTAAACGGGTGGTAAATGTCTTTTGTGATAACAATGAAAAGTCTTATCTTGTATCTACCTATTCTACCCAATCAAATGTCAGTGAGCAAACCGATGTAAAACAGGGTTATTACATCAAAAAAGAAGCCTAAATCAGACCTTCACCAATTGCCTCTCTTCTGTGCGCATAAGTGCTGCAATTTTGTTCGTAAGTATGGTTGATTGGAGAGAGAATGCCAAAAACTTCATAGTCAAGGAGCTGACCAATTCTTAGAAATGTTGAAATATGGGATATTTAAAAAATATGGGAAAATATCACCCCTTTAACTGGGCTAGACAATCATACAGACTTTCCATCCAAAATTAGCAAGCACCACTGCACTATGAAAACCCCAGTGACCATTAAACTGTCATTAATCATTCAAAAAAAAAAAAAAGTTGGTGCTCATTAAAGTTTGTTGCATGCTCATACATTTTTGCTGGCACTCCTAACTTTCAGAGGTTGAGTCTTTACATTTCTTCAGAACTTAAGCATGGCTGTGTTCATAAGTAGTTTGTGGGTTTTAAACTGCATCAGGTGTTGTGCTTTGGCCTTTTTAAAGTTTGAATGTAACTATGGCACATTCACATTTGGATGTCAGAGATGGATGGTAAACAGAGTATGATTTATTTTCATCAAGAGATTACGGTCAATTCTGGCAGTGCCCGTGTTGATTTACAGTGGCTGAAGAGGCTGTCGAGCATTAAAATATTTCAACTTTTTGCCATTCTCTGCTACAGTTTTGCAAACTAGATGTTCAGCCTGTAAAAATTTCAGCTCTTTTTCTAAGGACATATCTAGGGACTCATGACATGCAGTTTACAGGAGTAAAAGGCACAGGCCCATAGAAATACATGGCCAACTACAGTACCTTAAACTAAGCAGCTGGGCAAGATTAGCTGTAAGCAACACCTCTCTTTTTTTTTTTTTTAAGACACTTATCAATCCCATCTTTAAAAACCTTCCATATCATCCAGTGATATGCAATCCAGCGTCTGATTCTTACTCCCAAAGAGCCTTGTTATAGGTGACATGCAAATCTGATGGTGCGTTCAAATGCTCTCTGAAATTTGGAAGACAAAATGGAAATTTTCTTGAAACATTTGCTTTCTATCCAAAATATTTGAGGTTTGCAGAGCATCTGAACACATTGTTAATGCTTCTACAAATATCACGGCTGCTTTTGCTGCATCAACTGATCTAATGTTGAGATGATCAAAGTGATTCAAGACACTACTGTGCCAACATGTACGCTGGCTCCTCGAAGCTGAATGAAACTCTCCGTGGTTTTCCATTGTCTATGGTAAAGCCTCAACTCCAAAGCTTAACCCATGGTCTTCTTGACAAAGCTTAAGACATTTATTGGATTTTGTGGCACACGAGTTCCTTTGATCGCTCTTGGACTTCACTGAAAATCTGATAGGAAACTGTTGTTTTTATCTGGTTCCGAGTTCAACCTCTTGAACCCTTTTTGTGTCTCATGACAGGGCGAAAACCAGCGACACCTAACCAGTCTCCACCTGCGGCCACGTGACCACAGCTTCGGCGGCGAAGCCAACATCGGCAGGGATCTCCAGCTCTCTCCCTCTCAACCTCTCTGTGTCCTCCTTCCCCAGCCTCACCTCCACTTAAACTCAACCAGCTCTCCTCTTCTGTAGCTTGTTTTTTTTTTTCCAGCCTTGGCCCAGTGGCACTCTCCCAACCCATCATGCACCTCATCCCCCCGCCCCCTTCCCTATCTGTCACTGCCACATCCTCCTCAGTGTCCCGCCTCACAGCCTTCCCTCTCTCCCTGTCCCATCTCTCTAAACTGTTTACAGCAAACACTTCGACATTCTTTGAAGAGAGGACATTTGAAAAGACAAACACACCAGCTCGTTACCCCACCCACCAAACCGGCGCTGCTTGTGGAGTCCGACAATGCGTCATCAGTTTTTGCTTTAATAATTTTATTATTTGCATCTTTATTTGTCATTTGTTCTATTTTGCATTTACCAAATTAAGGCTCAAAATGAACTGAAAATAGGGGCTATGCATTGCCAATTTGTAATGCTGTTCATATGTGTATTTTTAGAGAACCTTTTTCAGAGGCAAAAATAAAACGTTCTATTTTTTATAAGAGATTACTTGAAGTTTTCCATAGTGTCGGGAGGGCTAAATGAAAGCACCCCCTCCCTCCACATGAGAAATTCAGTGGCATGTAATGTTTCCATGATGTACATAGTGTTCTTTTTAAAAGATGTGTGTAAAAAGACATATTTTTGCTTGTAAAAAAAAATGACCGAAGACAATGTATTCGATTTGAACAGACAAAAGAAATACGATTTCATGACTCGTTCTCCTTTTTGAAATGAATTTGTCTTAAGTTTCCCTTTCTCCTAGAGTGTAATCTACAAATAAAACTGGTATTATCTAGTTTACATAATGATGACTTGTCTTTGACCCTTTCTGGCTGCCTCAGTCAATGTGAGCCAATTGTCCTATAAACTGCACCTCGAGATTTCAGAACATACGAAGGACGTCCTTTAAAAAAATGCTATTCTGGACAAAAATATTCCCTGACTCACTCACTCTAAACAGTAAATTGTTCAGAATAAGCAAGTCAGGGAATTGGCCAAGCGGCCAAGCAATCCTTTCACAAGAGCAGTTCACACTTTTTCTCAAATAATGGATCTCTCATTTCCAAAGCTAAATCTTCTATTTATAGTTCTCTTTAAGCTCTCTTCCACTGCAACTACATACATAAAAATGACGGCAGGACATTTCCTGGCCGTGACCGCGCTCCACAGCAACCCACCCAAAACAACGATACAGGCTAAAACCACAGACTTCGCAGTACTGCACGACACAAACAAAGTCTGCATCCGAGTGCTTTCTCTTTCTCATCAGAACAACTTATAACTGGTTGTAACATGTTTTGGGACGGAATCAAATTACAATGTTAAGAGAGGCGGGACTGCCAGGAATACAGTGTGGCACCTGGCCAACCACTTTCAGTTAACTGGGTGGAGGCAGGGTCGAGCCAGACTCACACTTTATTTTTTGGCCTTGGATATATTCACACTGGATTCTCGTAATTCAACGATCGTTTATTTAAAAAAAGAAAACATTCATCAAGTGCTATTAACAGTTCTTCAATACTAGGAAATAGTAAATATGACCAGAAGTGTACATTTGGGACGATTTTTGTACATGACATGTCTGAACATCTAAAGGGTATTATTAAAATAAAGGAAGCGGCAACAAATTTCCCACAAATTGAAGGGTTCTGGTGTTCCTCTACTTGTTTACAACCATGTTTTAGGTCCAGTCATCCTTGAGTGGGCTAGGTAAACTAAACACTACCAGCATAATGATTGTGAGTCATTTTTTTTTTTAATGCAGGCAGTGTCTTCCAGGGTAATCAACTCATCCCGAAGGCACAAGTAGTCACCCTTCTCACTAACCTGACCTGATCCCAGCTGAGCGCTAATGAGAGATTCTGAAACCGCAACAGAGACGCAGGCCGTTTCTCGCAGGCCGTTTCTCTCTCTGCCGACAGAGAAGAAAGAAGCCCGGAGGTGTTGTGACTGGAAAGCATGGCCGCTACCTGGCAGAGGAGACGGACCCCGGGGAGTTTCTGTACAAAGTGGCCGTTCGCCTTTTCAGAGCTCTGACTTTGCAGTTGTTGTTTTTTTTTCTTTCCATAAGCCAACTATAACCTGAAAATAGCAAGAACAAAATGTTGCCCTCCTGTATGTATGTGTGTATGTATGTGTGTGTGTGTGGTGTGTATGTGTGTGCATCAGAAGAGTGCCGGAGGGATGCCGCTGCCAAACAGAAGCCTCCAGGATGTTGGGATCTTCCATTTGCTGGGCCCTTGGCTCTGGAATGTGAGGCAGACAAAAGGCTGATTAGATATTTATTATCTCAAAGTCACATATTGTATTATACAGTACATTCTTAAATCCACTCCCTCCCAGACATTTTCTGTATCCTCCTCACATCACCATGTACCAGACTAACCAGGAGCTAAGTGGTTAACTAGTTCAATCAGCAAATGAACAGTCTGGACTTTCAGTATACAGAATATGAACATCAATCAGTTCAGTCATTTAATTTATATGGGCCAGTATTAAAAACATTTCAGCTCAGATTAAAGCCTTTTAAATACAATATGGAGCGACTCTGACCCCCTTTTTTGGAATTGCTACCTATCACAATGTGATATGCAAGGGAGGGAAACTATTTCCAAAGTTTCTGTAACTGCAGTATTACAAGGCCGGCTGCTCAAGAGCGTCCCTTACAGGTTTGTCCTGCAGGTGGAGCCAGTCGTTGAGGTGGTTGACCAGAGTGAAGGCGTCGGGGATGTTGTCGCCCTCTGAGCAGAAGAGCAGCACCACGGCCAGAGGGAGATCCTCCGCACAGCTACACGCCACATTCAGGACACACAGTCAGACAAACAAGTGCTTGCTGATCAGTATGCTGTATTTCAGTAAGCTGAATTTAAAATGGTTTAGTAGGTACATTTTCCTCCAACATGAGCAATGTGATGATGACAAGTTCTACTGTTTTCCAGGTGTGTTTGAGTAGACATCAGGAAAATACCAAGAGGAAATTTCTAGGTTAAAAAGCCACCTACAATACTGTGTGAAATGACGTGACGGTAAAATGAGCAAATCATGCAAAACGATGTGATCCTAGACAAGCGTCAGTTTTTGGGCTTCAACATGATTTATGTAACATGTTCAAATCACATGCTGGCTGCTACAGTGTAAAGCACAACTTGTACACTATAAGAATTGTGTGTGTGTGTGTGTGTGTGTGTGTGTGTGTGTAGAATGCATTTGGGCAAAGGTACTGAAAAATGTTTATGTTTTATAACGGTAAGTACCATGCTAAACATCCCCTATATTCTAGCATGCAGTGAGTGAATTATATCAAAATTCTACATAACAATGTCAACATGCTACATTCAAATTATACTGTAGCCCAAACGCTGATGTTGTTGATGTCTGTGATTGGTTAGTTTTACTGTCACTGATGTTGCACAGCCCAAAGGTAGTTCTAATTTTTCCCAGAGTTCATTCAGTCAAATAATGGTTTGAAGTTGACATGTGGTTCCTCTCTGTCACCTGTCTGTGAAGAGTCCCTTGGTGATGCCTCCTCCGGGGATGTAGAGGCGAGGCTCTGCGCTGCCGTCTGTGAGGCCGGGGAAGGCCGACACGCGCTCCATCTCCCTCCAGCCCAGCTCCTTCAGGGCGTCGCCCGACACCTTCAGCAGGGTCGGCGTGACCAGGTACCTCAGGGGGGCACTAGCACGCGAAAACATCAAGACGACGGGAGAGTTCAAATGTTACAGCTGTGGCAAGGGAATGCATTTTAGAAGGTCGGCATATCGTATTCAATGGGTGCCATATCGAAAAATCTGCACACCAAAAACAGCTCCACTTACACACCTTTTTATTCGTGATTTATTTTAAAATGACAACATCTTGATCCCACTAGGATCTTCATCAGGTCGAGATGTTGTCATTTTGAAATAAAGAAAGGTGTGTAAGTGGAGCTGTTTTTGGTGTGTGGATTTTTCTTCCTTTTTTGCCAAGGAAATGCATTTTCCCTCACCTGACACCTCAGGTCTCTGCTAAGTTTGCTTAATGTATTATGAACAGCTGTTTCATTATTCACACCACAGGATACCAACTGATTTTGATCTCTACATAGACATTATGCTTTGCTGTTATCTTAATGGCACACTGGTTCATTGGAGTCCTAATGATAAAGTAGCAATTATTTGAAACATGTAGGTGGATTTATTTACATTCATCTGTCATTACTGCAACGTTTGCCTTAGCTTTCCTTGTGTCTGGTGCATTTAATGTATCATTATCAGTAAAAGCACCTTAATAAAGTTGCTTAGAAGTGAGTGAAGAAAGTTAATGTAAAATAACTGCACAAATGTAATCTTTCCATAATAATAGTAATTCAACTAGTAAGCTGAAGGAGTACTATATTTTTTCCTCAGATGCCTGTATTATTGTACAAGCATATCACCAGATAATTGGATCTATAATAGTGTGCATTTTGACAGGATTACTTGGTTCCTGAAATGAAAGTGCAGCTATGAAATGAGGTTAGAACAGCTTTTGTTGAATCCTCCTCCTCCTGATGAAGCTAATACTGAAACTCTTCCCACAGTGAATCTGGTGCTGTGCTGTCTGTCAGTAAATACCCTTGGAGCTGCTGGTCGTCCCTCTGGTAGGCATGGCTGCTGGACAGAACCACCGTCCTGGAAAACCCGCTGGCTTTGATCCAAGACACCAGCAATTTACGGAACTTTTTGGATTTTGTCTGCGATGAGAGAGAAGACCGAGCGACGAATTAAATTAATGCTAATTCCATTCAAGGAAAGACCAACTACTGTATGTCTTCATGGAAATCATGCACTCTCAAAACAATTTACATATCAGGGCTGAAAACCACGAAATTAAGAAGAACATGAAATATTTACAATTACAATTTTTAATTTGCAAGAAGCCATAACCCCCCCACACACACACACACACACACACCCACACACACACGCAAAACCTCCAAAACAAGTTTGACAAGTTTGCAGAAAACAGAAACTCTTTTATTGTATTCAAATCGGCGCAATGGAGAACACTGAAAAAGAAGTCAGATTGATTACAGTCACACTGCTGGCTTGGCAAACCATTCTGAACTGTAAAAACACAACTGCACCTACAGTATAAACACTAAATCAATCATGCTGGTGCAGCAGGCCGTGGCTTTACCTGAACAATTGGCGTCCTGATCTGAAGAACTGCCACCTTCATTTCTGCTGCTGTGTACACTGTTGATGAGAAGGTTGTGATGGTTATGTGAGGTTGACAGAAGTAATTATTCAGTACTCGCTCAAAGAAATACTTGTAAAACATTATCAGTATCCTATTAACTTTAAAAGGACCTCATCTTCCTCAATGAGACCCTAACTGCCCAAAAACGATGGGTCTCCTGCCTAAATTCAATAGTCAGGTGGTCAGATCTGCACATTTAGGCCTCTACAGTGGCCAAATAAGACAAGACCCACAGGAGAAATGAACTCCATTGTCAACAGTGTTTGGTTGGTACCTTCTGCAGCGGTGTGCAGCTCCTCTGCATCCTCTCTGCAGGTGGTGTAGGGGTTGTTCCCCGCCATGGGGATCAGGCAGTCTGTGTGGATGTAGCCCGCCCGACTCATGTTGAGAGTCGACACGATCAGGTCCGCCGCCAGCTGGCCCACGTTACCAACAGCCACGGCTGGCTGGGAAAAACAAAACAACAACAACAAGATGAAATATGGAGGGAGGATGGAAGATGGTTGAGGATGACACCAAAATACCTAAAAGGCCTATCAAACTGCCCTAAAGAGTAATCAAACTAAGACAAATGACAAAATAAGAATAAATAAAAACATTAAAATGTATCCCCTGCCCCAACAATCCACTTTACATGATTTAATAGCATTTAGGGGTGTAATATTTTGTTGATATGAAAGCTAAACCCTGGTCATAGCATTGCACTTTTGAAAAACACAAAGATTACTGCTGTTTTACTATAAAGGGGCAATATAGCAAGGAGGGACAGATGATTACTCTCCAGCCAAATCAATAAACGGCTGGTAATGTATCAGATATCAATAAATTCAGACAAAATTCAACAGTTTGTCAAGACAGACAGCTTAAACGTTCACCTGATCTTTAAGTTAGCTAGCTAACTTCTCCACACAGTTTCATAAACGGGTAATGCATTGTGACTCTCTGAAAGCTATGATAATTACACACTTGTTGATGATATTTCTATGATAATTACACGTGTTTCTGACAAGCCTATAGCTTCTGTGTAAGTGAAACCAAGCGGCAGTAGAAAACTCAGACGTCTCACTCACCATGATGAGGGTGAAATCTTTGAAGGAGGGCTGTGTGTTTTCTGTAGCGATAAACATGGCGCCGTTTAAAGACACGGAGTCAACAAACTGCCGAATAACGTTAAATAACGGCTCTACAGGTAACTTTATTTTCTAAAATGATGTGTTTAGGCAGCTTTCACTTCTATTTTCATGCCTGGTGTTGTGGGCTTTCGGCACATTCACCCGGCGTCGACTGTTGATGACTAAAGAGCTTTTAGTACGTACTTAAAATGCCCGAATGAAATGTATCTACATATTTTTGTTTTAAAGAGATTTACACTTTTTGGTGAAGGTCCACAGGCCGACATTTACTGTATTGATCGGTTTGTGTCTTCCACACAGCATATCTTTTGAAAATAGTGTTTTTAGTGTTTATATAAAGCAGGCATAGAAACGGTCAACCTGCTGTTTCGCAAAGATTTTCTACACGGTAGAGATCTGCAACTCCTTTTCATTTCTTTCTGTCAGTGTGCATGCGGTGCAAATGGCTTTAGTTTTTCCTCACATTAATGCTAGACATTATTCTTTTATAGCTCAGACTTTGTCACTGAACTACAAACTGATATTTCAAGCTAGAAACTGTATTTCAACTTTAAACTGTGCAGATTCTTTGGGGCATATGTGCTATTATATTCCTCCTCTCAAATATCTAACATTTCTCAGATAAAAACTAAATGTGATTTTTGTTGCTTTTCATTCGTATTATTTAATCATGATGATTATATATGTTGTATTAAATCATACTTCCGAAATTCACCCTACCAATGGCAATAAGTCAATATCTATGTTCTCTACTAATTCTATATTATTATAATCCAATCTAATATATGATATGATATGACTGCATCAATCCAGGTTCTTATAATGGGGAACCTGCTCAACTTTTGGCTCAATTCAGGGTACAGATAGCCTTTACAACTATTAGTATCAATATTATGGAACTTGCAAAAGAGCACATATTAATTATTTTTGTCACACATTACAAATTGTAGCTCAAAAAACAATTCAATTCAAATAACTTTATTTTTCTATTAGGTAAGAAACTTCAAGTATGCAGAATGTGTCTATTACTAGGCTACTACTATTAATCATCATCATCATTATCATTGTCATCATCAGCATCATCATAAGATACAATCACACAACAACAAAACATACCACAACTATTAATTTATCATTTAGTCAAGTCAAACATACAAAAGCTGCTCCAAATTTTAACTGAAGTAGCCACAAAACCTGAGGTGGCGTTTTCAGTCTTCAGTGGAACACCAAGTACAAAAAGGACGGTCATTCTTCAACTCTTCATTTGATTATATCTGTCTGTCTGTCTGTCGAAACATTCTTGTGAACAAAATAACTCAGACTCGATTTTTAGTACCGTGCTGCATAAATTTGCATATTAACGACTTTCTTTAAACTACTATAACTCCTTAATGCTTTAAGATACAGAGTTTATATTAACAGCACCCTTGTGTTTTGCGAAGACAGGTATGGTAACATAGAAAGACGTGCTAACAAATGCATTAATTAGCTTAATTAAAGTCCTCATTAGCATAACTGGTCATGTTTAATATATCATAGTGATTAAGGCGGGACATCAGGCAGCTCAAGTGCCTCTTGTTCTCCTGTGACATTGTGACACATCTAATGAAACAATGAGGCGAACAATTCAACACCTTCTGTACTCTGTGCAGTTTTGTCATTTAGGCTTCACTTCATTTGGGATCGGCTGGCCGTTGACTGCAGCCAGGGCGTTTTCCACCATCCTCTGCACCATCCGCCTCACTGTCTGGTAGGTATTGGTCCCGATGTGAGGGGTGATCAGCACGTTCGGCAGGCTGAGGAGAGGATGGTCCCTGCACAGGATGAAGCAGAGGAGCTGTTAGGATCACAATCACAGTTAATTCCTGGTTCCTTCAGTATCATTAGGTGGTCAGTGAATGAATGAGTGATCTTGACATTGCATAGCCATCTTGTCTGATTTATTTCCTTCTGAATATCTTGTATGTGAGGTGTTGATGTCGCTGCGTACCATGTGTGTCGGTATGTACTCTGTCACTGTATTATACTATACTGTGATTCTGGTTGAGGTGAGTGAATTTTGAGAGAAACAAGACCTTGGTAAGGGTTCAGGGTGAGTCACATCTAACGCAGCTGCATGAATCGTCCCAGACTGGAGAGCTTTGACGAGGGCATCCTGGTCCACAACTAGACCTGAGTCGCATGAAGAGGATTATTAGGCTAAAAGATCAGTTTTTCAGCATAACTCAACGACTAGTAATCCTTTAATCAAGATCAATACACTCTAGGAAACGCTTTGTGCTCACCTCTGCTGATGTTGACCAGTGTCGCTGTGGGTTTCATGAGGCAAAGCTCTCTGTGGCCGATGAGACCCGTGGTGTCGGGGGTCAGAGGGACAGCCAGCGCGACGAAGTCCGACCTCTTCAGCAGGTCGTCCAGGTTCTGACAGTAACTTGCCCCCACCGCACGCTCCTCTTCAGCACTCCTGAACAAGGCGCAGGAGAAAGAGAGGGTGAGCATACAAGTTTTCTCACTGACACCTTGCCTGGATGTAAAGGAGTCATGTTTTTAACTTTTCAGAACTCTGGTTTCAAAAGTGTGAGTCCAGACTTTAGACATCTTGGACTTGTCTCGTGTCTGTTTTGACTCAGTCTTGGTCTCAGCCATTATTGGATGTTGACTTGACTTTTTACCACTGATCTAAACATTTTCAAAGATACGCTTCCCTTCACCTGCGTTTATTTTCTGGCCAGCACTACAACCAATTTCAGGGGTTACACTCATGTATAGCATGTAAAGGTCCTCAAATTTATATGCATTGAATAGTCAAATGTAGTATGTATATGATGTATAGTATTATGTAGTAAATGATGTATATGATCAAGTATAGAATGTAATATGATGTAGTATGTAAATGATGTAGTATATTATATGATGGTATGTAAAGCCCTTTGAGACTTGACTGTGATAAAGGGCTATATAAATAAATAAACAAACAAACAAACAAACGAAATCCTATGCATTGATTAACTAGATGTTTAAGGGGATAGTAAAGAGTTGATTTGCAGTTTTACATCTCTCTTCATCCTTAAGAAACTCCTTAAGCATTATGTACATTGTCTATTACCTGTTTTGATCTTGGACTTGACTTGGACTCGACTGGTTACCTTTACCACAGGGTAGGAAATGATGTACTTCAAACTGTTATTAAATCAAATTGAGTGTAGGTAGGAGGGTATCTCTTGAATTAATATGAAGAACAAACTTTCACAACACAATCACATCTGAATGCATTGCTCTCAGATGGAAGTTCTTTCATTTCAGATGAGAGAATCTGTTAATGGTTCATCACTGCGCAAAAAAAGCCTTATACTGAATTACAATTTCTGTAGAAAAAAATTACATCACATTTGACCTTGATCAATATATCTTGTTTTGTACCACTCGACACAAATGCATTGCGATTAAAGTGTGACCAAGGCTTTACAGAGTGAACAGTAACTTTACTGTATGCTGATTGGCAGATATTGGCAGATTATCTTCATCTTTACAAAATGAAACACATGAAACTGGGCAAAATGAATGTCAATTTCAACACATGCCACCAGGATATTTTCAGAAGTGGGCATCCAACAGTTTTAACCCTTACTTTTGCTGATGTTTTGTGTCCCTTAAATGTTTTTCAATTCTAAAAATAGCAATGTATTTTTTGTCATTACACTCTTTTACCTTCTGTTGCGGTTGTGATACAGGATCTTCATGTCAAACCCTTTGCTTCTTTTAGCTATTTTGTAGCCAACATCTCCCATCCCAATGATTCCCAGAGTGGAGCCTGTGACTTCATATCCCATCAGGTCTTGTGGCAGATGGGTGGTCTTTGGGTCCACAGCTATTTGGTGGCCTATGAGACAAAGGACCAAAATCTCTTTGAAATAGCTGTGTATCATCGGTATTTTGATAATAGCCTGTATTGCTGCTGCAGGAGACTCTAATGGTGATGTCACACCCACGATTCACAGCTGCTATCCTGAGGTACGTTTCAAGAAAAATACAGATGCTGTTGATGTACAAGTGACCTCTGAATGCTATATTGCCTTATCTGTACTTTTATGATCATTGTAAATCTTATCCAATGATTCTTTTCTACCCTAACATTATAAAAAGGCTAAATTTAAAACGTTGACGTTGACAAACTGAAGGTTTTTTTGGGTTATGACTGCATCCCACTTTCCATTCATCTTAGCATCTCGCCTACAGTTTGGACCTGACATTACTTGATGGACTTGGGTCAGATTGAGCTGAATTTCTTAATTAGCCTACTGAAAAGTAGGCCCATTGTTGAAAGATAGGCCCACTGTTATTATCAATTTATTAACAGAACATTTTAGACTTTTTGTCAGGCTTAGGCTCAAAAAAAGCTGTAGCCCTCGGGCTCGGTTTGGGTTTGGATGAAGATGTTTTTTTCCAGGTCGGGCCGGGGACAAATGTTCAGGCTCGGGTCGAGCTCTGCGCTCTGCTCTCACCCTGGAGAACGGTCCGTGCCGATGCCAGAAGCAGAGCCATGGCCATATCTGCGGTGGCGTCGCCGACCACGCCCGGCGTGTTGGTCACCTTCACCCCGAGGCTGGCGATGAACGGCACGTCCAGGTGGTCGATACCCACTCCTCCATTGGCGATCACCTTCAGGGAGGGAAGCAGGCGGAGCAGCGAGGGCTCGGCCGCAGGGTGGTAGCTCCACATGAACATGGCCTGGATCTTGGGGGCGTGAAGCGGGGGGTTTTGCAGGAGCTCCCTGTAGCAGACGATTCGGAAGTGTTGTTTCATCAGGTCTACCAGCTCCTCCTGGTAGCCATGCTCACCCCCAACCTCTGAGATCAGAGCCCACGGCTTGTCCCCTTCCATCACCTGGGTCCATGAGAGGAGAACAGAGTTAGATAGATTAGGACTCTAGGAACTGCTAAAGCACAGATCTACTGGAGGGTGAACCAAAGTGCTTGGCCTCACCTCATTTATTGTCATTATCTGTAATTATTTTTTTTATTTTGGTCAAGCTATGAGGTCACAAGCTAAAAGGGTTACTCAAGAGATCAGATGGGGAAGATCGTCTCAGTGCTTGAGGAGCTGGTTGTCACACTGTGACATTTTTGACACTGATTTGAAATCTGAATCTTTAGAGAAACAATGACTCGAAGAAATCCACAAGAGAGCAAAAAGTGTGCCAACCAGCCCCGGTCTCCCCCACACCTTAGACACTTAAACTAGGTCAGGGGTATAAATGCCATCCTGCTTAACTTTCAAATTAGCATCTCGACCTGAGCTTGGCATTTACAGTCAGACAAAACAAGAGAATGGACAAGTAGGTTGACAGCAGCGGACTGTGACTCAATCTTAAACTTCAGACTGTAAGACTGTGTGTAAATGATCACAGAAAAAAAGACCACTGGTAGATTACCTTTTAACACCAAAGAGTTAACTTTCACTCATCCCTTCACTCATTTGGTATTTATTTTATGATATATCATCGACAGAATTACAATGGTATGTTTATTTTAAACACACCTGGGCATGCGAGTTTAGCAGTTTTTCATTTTACACATTAAATTCCATTGGTTGCACTGTAGTGACCAAGCTGAATTAAGTGAGTAAGTTAAGTCGGCATTTCAGTTTCCAATGTACAATACCTGTCTGTGTGTATTTCTCACTTTAAGAAGCCAGTGTGCTTGTGCTGGGCCCCACAGTCTCCTCATGCTCTGGGCATAGGAGAGACTTGGCATTCTGCTTGGCAAGTTAATAATCATGTCAACAAAGAGTTTTAAAATGTCACACAAAACAATTATGGGCCCAGCATTAATTAAATACCATCTTTAAAATTATGAAAATTATGTTATTCAAAGGGGAAATAACAATTTTGTGATAATAAATGCTCAGTTTTGTAGGTTTGATATTCAGATTCTCTGTAAGATATTGCCCATGAAACACTGTGGGAAACAAAGTCTGCACACATGGCAGTGTGAAGGTGTTGAATGTCAAACCCATATTTCATCTATGTAAAATTATGCATGCAGTGTCATTTGAATTCATCAAATCCAAAACAGTGACAGTCCATAGAAGATAAAAATTACTATGAATTCTTAAGAGGAAATGTATTGTAGTGAGCACTGTGCAGAAAAAGCATAAAATAATCAAAAAATACTATCATATGACAATGATAAAATGCATGCAGTAGTAAAATATTATAGTAAATATTATAAGTCATTCTCACCTTTTCAACTGGAGCTCGAGGAGTTTCTCTGAGTCCTGCTGTTTCCTGAAACTAAATTATGGAGAGCACAAGCTGAAGGTCACGAGGGAGAGACTAGAGGCTGAGATTTATCTTGGTCTTGTATCACTGCCGCATTCCCATTTGCTTCTGGTGAAGTTAGAGATTAAACATGCGAGGCTGAAGAGAGTTCCGGGGTCCATCTTCACCCTGTGACACGGGCAGAGAGCGGACTCATGGTGCACGGAGGAGGGGCGTGTGTAGGCCAATCAGATTGGCCACCCCAGGTACCGCCCCCAAATGCTGAGTTATGATAGGCAGATGGCCATGTTAGAGGCGGGACCGTCAAGCCCAAGTAACATGCCTTCCAGGCATGGGGAGCAAAGACAGAAGACCAAACCAGGGATCTTTTAATGTGACAAGGTTTTTCTGACCAAACTGAATGGCAAAGATAAACGCACCTGGAAATAGAAAAACAAGAAGTAGGCAATGTTAGTAGCCTTTTTTATATGCATATTTATATGCATACAGTAGACAGTGATGCTTGAAAACATTGTGGATAATTCTGGTTATTGTTGGGCCTTGTGTTCAAAATGTCATCACTTACTTCACTGTAGAGGTAATACCTAGGTCCATTAGGTAAGATATAAACACACAGGGCAATAGGGTCTGGCTGCAGACCTCCAGCGTCAGGCCCCTCTCTGGGTCACACAGGGCGAACACAGTCTCCGCTGAATCCAAAAAGCGTCTTTCCAACACAACACCCCCCACACTGCAGTGGGACCTGCCTACATCCTCACTAAATGCCGCTCTCAGTGCCAGGCAGGCAGAACCAGCCTAGTGGGGATTGGTGCAGAAGACTGGGCATTTTGGTAACCACCGCCCCTTTGCCCATAAAGAGACAGTGCATGAAAAAAGCTAAAATCCTGGGCTGGGTTCATGATTCACAATTATTAAAGTCTAACTCAGTAATGATGTTTGGTTCACTCACCTTTTCCAGTCACACATTAATTCTCCTTCTACTTATTAGTTCCATAATGCTCTAGTCAGTGGAACTTTCAGATTATATTATATTATAATATTACTTCAGATTAGATTATATTATTATCAGATTATATATTGTGTTGTGTGTCTGTGCATGTGTGTGTGTGTGTGTGTGTGTGTGTGTGTGCGGGTTGCTTCACCAGCCAGTCAACCAACTCTTACTGCAGTATTGTAATGACTTTGCTCAAATCACACTAAACTCAACCTCCATAAAATCTAAATAGCCTGTACACACAACTTTACAGCAAAGCCATGTTAACATGCAACCACTAGGTGGCGGTGCTACATTAACCTTTGGTTTTGTATTTGTGGCAGCATGACAACTCAACATGTGTTTGCAACTTTGCATACAAAGCTTATCAAGAGTTGCTTATCAGAGCTAAAGCCACTAATGAAAGCTGCTGTACAGGCTGCATCTGTATGTAGTTATACACTTACAGGTCGCAACCACATTACCCACCAACTGCTTGTATTGTATTACTGATAATATTACTATCAGTATTATTAGGCTACTGATAATACTCAGAGGACCCCAGCTACTGTAGATCCTTCTATTTTCAATGGCTAATCAAAATTATGAATGAATGCATTATACAAGCTATATAAGACAATGTTATTCATTCAGGCAGAGTTGAACAAAGTCTTAAATTAGCAAAACATTATAATAAGAGAAAGCCACATAACATGTTGTCAAATTACTTATATTTAACTAGGCCTACGTGTTTTAATTAAGCTTATTTTAATTAATTAATTAATTCATTCATTCAATCATTTACTTTTCATTTTGTTTTATTTATCATTTTCCACTACAAAAGACATTTGTTATGTGAGATGTTCTGTGTTGATTTTGGAAGTAATTAAAAGTAATCAGACTGTGCTGCTGACTTGAAGTCCAATCAATTGCATATATAGCTCATTGCATTGTTAAGCAAGTAATCTTTATTCGATAAATTATTTGAATAATGTAGTCTTCCCAACCAAAGACCAACAGGCTAGCAGCCTTGAAAGGTTGAAAGTCGATGTCCGGTCTTCTATCTGATCGACTTTGTGTCATGACCCATTATAACTCTAGCCTCATGGGAAATACAGAGTTCCCAAAGATTTGATCATGGCTATGAATCACATAAAGAGACAGTGCATGAAAAAAGCTAAAATCCTGGGCTGGGTTCATGATTCACAATTATTAAAGTCTAACTCAGTAATGATGTTTGGTTCACTCACCTTTTCCAGTCACACATTAATTCTCCTTCTACTTATTAGTTCCATAATGCTCTAGTCAGTGGAACTTTCAGATTATATTATATTATATTATATTACTTAAGATTAGATTATATTATTATCAGATATTGTGTTGTGTGTCTATGCATGTGTGTGTGTGTGTGTGTGTGAGTGTGTGTGTGTGTGTTGTGGTACAGTACAACTCTTACATTGAATCATTAGAGGTGAGGAGATCCAGAACAGGCCCTGATTGACTAAAGCCTTTTATGGGTGCAAAAACTTTTAGCATGAACAAATCCAATGTTGTAACTCCTGACTGGTCAAGTAAGTCTTAATGTCTTAATCACAAGTATTAGTGCTGACATTGCAAAGGTTTTTGTGCCCACTAAAGGTTTTAGTAAATCTGGGCCTGGTGGTCAGTGAAAGGTGAGTTTTGTTTTTTTAACTTTACTTATCCAGAGATCATTTTCTGAGCACGCATGCTGTTTTTCACCAGTGTGCAACTTCATGTTCATCCATCTGCACACACTCACACCTGGCGGCTGCCATTACAGCTAGTTCTCTACTATTGGCCACTGAGCTGCCTTGTTGGAGCGATTAGATGTTAAGTGTCTTGCTCGATGGCACCTGGAAGGTAGTTTGTTGAGGGAAATGTTCCCGGCTGATCTGGGAATTTGAACCAGTGACATTCTGGTTACAAGCCCAGCTCTCTAACTTTTATATTACAGCTGCCTCTAAATTTAGTGAAAGTTGATAATACGGGTGAGGAGCGATGTGACTTGGCATCGGTGATATCGTTCTGCTCTGATTGGTCAGACACAGTGTGTGTGTGTGTGTGTGTGTGTGTGTGTGTGTGTGTTCCAGCAGCAAGCCCGAGCATCAGGGAGGGCCATGTGTGCAAGGCAGCCGCCACAGATCAGCGGCTTACCTGCTTCTCACCGTTGCGTAATCCCTGACCTCACAGCTCCCACCACCTGAACTGAAGGTGCTGTATCTATCCCTCCTCCTCTCCTCATCCTCCAGCTCCTCATCCCTCCCTTTTTCTTTCCACCTCCCTCCCTCCCTCTATCTCTCCTTAACACCTGCGACTGCTGTTCCTCTCCACCTCCTCCCGACAGTTGTCCACCTCTCCGCTCATCAACCCCAAACTTGCGATGCCACACTTGTTCTCCTCCACCCGTCTTCTCCTTCCCTCCATCCTCTACTCTTTCAAGTCTTCACCGGTTCCTCCCATCCAGTTTCTCCCCCTCTTTCTCTCTCCTTCTGTCTGTCTTTCCAGAACTTAAGCCCTTCTCCCTCTGTCTATACAGTCTGAGAGTCTTAGTTCGCCTGGCTTTCATTAAGCCAATTCAGCCGAGCTCTGCCTCCATCTGCAGCCAAGTGGCTCTTTTAACAAAAGTGCTGACTCACGTGGTAGATGCAACGATTACATCACTGCTTCATTACACAGCATTTTGAAGTATATGTTCACTGATCAATAACTGAACTTGCAGGTATTATCCATGCTTGTGTCAAAGCAGAGTGCAATCTGTAATTTTCTCTTGTATAATCAATCAAGCAGTCTGGGAAGTAGGGCTGAAAGATATTGACCAAAAATCTAATTGTGATTATTTGACACAATATTACAATTGCGATATAAACTGCGATTCATATCATCACAAGTTTTCTTGTCATACATTTTTTAGAACTTTAAAATTGTTTATAGAAAGTGATTTTGTTAAACATACATGCCAGTGTGCAGGATTTACTGAGTTTGAGTATGATGAAAATTTTTCACCAATATTGTACTCTTAAGCAGTTAATTGCAGCCTCTGCGATTTGGAAATTGCAGAAGTTCATATTGCAAATTCTAATTTTTTTTTGATTAGTTGTTCAGCTCTACTGGGAAGATTTTTGTACTTTAGAGGAAAAGCACACGTTCATAAATCATTAGGCTAGTTGCTTAAGTCCAAATTCCTGGCTGCGTCTTTGCATGTCATAAGCTGCCTCATGTTTGCAGGCAGGTGAGGACTTATGGTACACGGTGTCACGCTTGTCCCGGTACAGTCAGAGGAGACGCTGAGTGAGAAAGTCCTTAAGTAAACTCCCCCTCACCATAATAGACTGCTGACGTGAGTCCAGCCTGACTCAGCTTATTGGCATGACAAAGCTCTTTGAAGTCAAGGTGTAGTGGCTTTTATCTTAACCTCCTCTGAGCAGATAAAAATAAAAAAAGAAGATTCTGCTGTATTCACACACAGGATTAATGAATAGTGTTGGTGCCATGATGTCATATCCATGGCCTTGTATTTTCTGGCAGCAGCAAATTGCGATGAAATGAGACATGAAATATTCTGTACTCATCAACTCATCTGTGTGTGTGTTCCAGAGACTCAGTGATTGCTACTAAACCACGAAGCATCCAGAGAGACAAAATAATAATAATAATCGTTGATGAGTCAGAGATGCTGCTGCTCCTTATTACTGGGTAAATGCACACAGTCAGAGTGCTTTGATTTATCCGAACAAACACCCTTCTGTGTTCTGTGCAGAAGCCTTGTTTGTGGTGCTGGCATGCCGCTCTGTCACATGAGAATAATTTAAGTTTATCACTTTTAGAAATTTCATTTAAATTTCCCCTTGGATTTAGTCTATGAAAGCAACGTTTCACTTTGATGGGACGTTTTCACCGTTTAGCACACACACCCATACTGTCAACATCCTGCAAAACCCAGTTTCTCCAGTTTTGTCTCTTTTTATGACTGTAACTGATCTGATCTGAACTGATCTGATCTGCCGGTTCTCCAAACATTGAACATGTTTCGTTTCCCTGGCACCAAGCCAATCAAGATGCTGAATATGTATATGCATAGCTTTTGGAGAGAAATTTGAGTCATAATATTCTAATAATCTCATCTTATAATTTTGGTACATTACTGTGGCAATACAGAAAATACTGTATATTGTTTATATTATATTTATTAACAATGAGATTCAGGAAGTAAAAGCCCCAAAACAGATGGTGCTGGATGCTTGGAACAGCTGATATCAGCAGTCATTTGTTCATCATCCATATGGAGGTATGTGTGCTAAAAAGAGAATATTTTCTACCAAAGTGAAATATTGCTTCAAAGATGGCCATTGTGTTTGTCATCAAAGTTGGTCAGTAATGTTTCAGTGTTCGAACTGATCATATAACTTCAAGTAGATCTTTTCAAGAGGCTTACTATAGCAGAGATGATTCTCCATTTTGAAACCATATACAGTATATATTCTTGTATATTATTCACAGTTCAGATGATGCCCTGTTTGGGCCTTCATGGCCACCGTATACTTGCTGTGGAAGCAAATTTTGGCTGGTTTGTATGGACCAAAGGACATTGTTGCAGAATAAACAAAGCATTGCATTGGCTTTGGACTCTGCAGAGTGAACAGGCTTGCGAGCCAAACTAACTGAATTCTTTTCCCAGCAGCCCACACAGCTTGACTGTCTGCAGCTGGTCTAAAGTACCAAGTGATTGGTTGTGTTTCCTTGTAGAAAAGCATCTCGATTTCCTTTTCTGGTTCAATGCCTTTGTTTATATTTTTGTCCTAGCATGTTGCGGTCAACTCTTTCAATATGAATGGTTTTGAATCTCTCCTTAGAGGATATCTGCATCTTTATGACCGATCAAATTTCTACATCCTCATATTGCCTCAGCTGCCTTTGTCATCCTTTCACCACAGCTGCTGTTGTTGAGTTTTTGTCATCACTATTTCGACATTGTTTCCAAGTTTGACTTTGTTGTAAGTATGTTGCTGCCTTTAGTGACGCAGGCTCCTCCCAGGGTGCGTTCCTGGGTCCCCTGGACAAGGCTGGAGAGGATTTCCCTCCCACGGGTGCTGCTGTCTCACAGAAATACAGCAGAGACCAGAGACACACACACACACACACACACTGACACCTGCGCCTCTCTAATGGTGCCGGAGCAACTCAGCACGCAACTCTCAGCATGTTCTGGTACAGAATAAATCCACCTGCTGGGTAATCCAGTCAGCTTGACTGTCAGCCTGTTGCTCGTGACGTGCGGTGCGGTGTAGTGAAGCCGCAGGTCGGCTCAGTGAGAACTGTGGGCCGGCCTCGCTCTCTGACCGCTGCTGGATCACCTGCTCCTTTCTGCTGTCCTGACCCACCCTTTGTCTACTGATCCTGTATACAACATATACTGTATATATATTTTGGACTTGCATTTATTTTTTATATTTTCAACAACAAAAAACACAACATAAAAGGATATAATAAGGATTGCATACAAAAACAAACAGAAAGAAAGAAAAACAGGGTACATATATCTATTTACATCCATAATAAATACATATCTATATATCTATATCCATAGTCATATAAATGATGAGTATGGATATGAGTATGTTTGTATGTATGTGTCTGTATATACACACATATATACATACATATGTTAAAATGATGCACTTTTACACAGGATCATAACATTACAGATTGACAACCGACAACCGATTGACAAGTAGTTTAGTTGTTTAGTGACTAGAGTCACTAGAAACCTACATTATCTTGGAAAATCAAAACATTATAAAAGACAATATTATTGTTATTGATTATGATATAAATTATTAGGAAACATTGTGATCATTTCTTGTAGATGAATTTCATGCAACAAGGTTACCCCTCCACAACACTGCTCTCCTCACTAATGCGGCACCATCATTACAAACACACAGAACTTTATTTTAAATTCTAGTCAAGATCCGAAGGTTTCCAAAGATACCAAATATGTTATGCTGAATTACAGGGAAATGTGTATAAATGATGCACAAGACATCTAGATTTTTTCCATTTGATGTAATGGTGCAACCATGAAAAATGGCGCCTTGGGTTTGAATATTTCACTCAATATATATGTGATTATTATATGAGCTTCAGTGAAGTGTTGGAACGAGCAGATACAGAATATGTATGTGACATTGTTGTACAATAGCCTATGGAAAAGCTACTTAAGAGGACATTCAAGGGGTTATTGTTATGTAGACCTGTTTGTTGGACAGTGTGTCACTTTTAGGGGGTTTTCTCTCAGTAAGATCACAGCGCTAAGCCAGGGAACGACTGCCACAGCTTAGCTTGGCATGTAAAATCTGGACACACTCTTCATGTCTTCCCTCGGTACAGCACAAGGTTATGTCCACCTGCTTAGGTAACAGATAATCACTGAGGAGTGTTCACTGCTCCTCTGCTGCACTATGTTGTGTGGCTCCTCCATCCAGCACCGGCTAATTAGGCTTGTCACTAAAGCCGCTGTTACCTAATGACAGAGCCCGTGTCGATCCATGGGCCTGCTGACTTAGAAGGTGGCTCTCCAGTTCAAAGCCTCTTGGCGGTTGAGCTGTGGCCGACCAGGGCCTCACTGCTGGGGGGTGAGCTGGGTGGGAGGGGGTGCTCTTCGATGGACAGCCAGTCAGATCAATGTTATGCAAACCTATTAGTCAGAGGTTGCAGTGCCAGCTAGACACTCAGGGACTCTCCCTCAGGGTCAAATACACTGATGAACTCTCAGGCAATGACTTCTATTAAGAGAGCATAACAATGATATCCACTAGATAAAAGACCAGGGAGAAAAATACAACAGCTTTACAAGGTATCACAACAATTACAGCAACGTTTACAACAATGCTGCTGTGCCATTGATCCTTGTGCGCTGAGTTGCTCACACTGGCACAGTATTGGTGCAGGTGTCATTGCATCGGAATCTGCATTGCAAGCATTATGTTACCTTGAATTTGCACTACACCAGACTTGTGAGCTTTGTTAAATCATTTATTTTTGGGATAAGTTTCATTTGGTTTTGTATATATCAGAGAATTGTTTTCATTCATTAAAAAGGTCACCTCGTTACCTGTACTCTTTACTTGAGTGCTATTTCTCCATCAATATGAATTTTTATACAGGATGGAAAAATTAAGGTATTGTGCAAAATCAATGAATAGTATCAAATGGCCATTTTAATTTAGGCATGATGTGAGAGTGCATATTATTTTCATCATGTCTAAAAGCTACAAGTTCATCAATAGTAAATTATTTGACAGTCTTTTTGTTTAGTTGTATTATTAATATCTGCATGTCATGCATGTGTCGCTAATGTATGTCAAACATTCAGAACTTTTCTTTTAAGTTTAGTTCATGATTGAAGTGAAGGATTAGTGTGTGTGTGTGTGTGTGTGTGGGTGTGTGTGTGTGTGTGTGCACTGTAGTCGGCCTATCTGTTGGGACTGTCAATGTGGTTAGGATTTTGCTGACTCAGTGGGAGGGAGGGGTTGTCAGTGTACTTTATAAGGCCATTAAGAAAACACAGGCTGAATAATCCCTGTGGCTTTGACTTCCACTAATCATCTTAGGCAAAGCATGGCTCCCAATGTGCTTGAGAACACCTGTACCGGGCAACAGCCTGCAAATGCCTATGCATGGTCGTTAAAGTCATAATCTGTTCCACCACCATCACGCAATACTTAGAAATAAAGTTTTCTTTTCTTTCTGATTTTTCTTGTTAATCTTATTATGTGGGCTCCCCAGTAGGAGTCAATGCAATGCTACAAAAGTACAAATTGAACTTTTTTAAAGAAGAATGAAACCAAAACAAACAAGACTGCAGTTCAGCTTTGTCTTTTGAATCCCCAAGTAGCTGAAAAGGGCAAGGTAGCAAATACACCTCCTTGGATCCAGCTCTGCTAAAACAAACAAACAAACAAACAAACAAAAAAACAGCAAGACAGATGAGACACACATCATGCATGCAAAACGCAAAACACGTGCAAAATGCATTAGCATGACATTACATTGTTAAACACAAGAATAGCAGGTACAGGCCTACACCGTCTTGTGACAAGTGAGGACAAGTGAGGTTGTTATGAGCTTTTGAAATATTTTAATCGTTTTTTATAAGAGTTTTATCAGAGTTTTCAACAGCAACAAATACCACATCGCCTGACCCTGTAGGATTATTAGGCTATAGGAATAGTGATACCAAAAGAGATAGAGGAAGAAAAAAGTAAATATAAACTAAACTAAAAGTACACTAATACAATAAAGTACATTAAAGTTACTACAAACTCACTATTGAACACCACACACCTACTAGTTCCTATTATAGGAATATTATAGTGACTTTTTCGTCAGTTCTGTATGAATTTTACATACTGGGGACTTTGCAAACCCTCATCCAGGTGCCGGGTTCTTGTTGCCAGGCGCAGCTCGCGCTCCCATTGGCCGCTGCCGCACCATGTGACCAGGAGTTTTGACGTCACGGCGCGAGGCTGCAGGGCTTAGTTGAAGCTCTGCAGCGTAGGGAAAAGCCTTGAGGAGTTTAGACTGTGAGCAGCCGGGGACGCCTCTGTATCGCTCCTGCAACCTGTTGAGCCGTCTCTCGCTAAACTTTCCACTGTCCACTCGGGGAAGACGCAAAGTAATGGACTGTAATTAGAGACTTTTACAGAAAAACCGCCGGGCCACAGCTTCAGCAATTTACAAGCGAGGTAAGTTACGCTAAATGTATCCTGTCTCTCTCTCTCTCTTTCCAGTTTCTCTCTCTGCTTCCTGGACTTTGCTTCCAGCTCAGGTGAGATGACCGGAGTTACAGGTTGAAGCAATCCCCTTTATCGCACGACACTTTAAAGCAGAAAAAACACTGGGAATAACAAGGTATAGACACTGTAACGAAGTGGTTTTGCGTTTACAAATTCTCCCTAACTTTGTATGATAACGTCTGAAGACAGGAGTATGCAGCAGTTAAGCGCAGGATGCTAGAAGGGGATAAAGCTTTACCTACATTTCTAATCGGATGAGGTTACTTCATCCAGGCTAAATAAATACTTCTAAACGGCTAGAGAGATGCAGTTTTGTTTTCACTCTTCATATTTACTTGTAGCAGAGTAAAATCAGGAAGTGAAAAGGAGTCTCTTACCCACACACACACACACACACACACACACACACACACACACACACACACACACACACACACACACACAAGGCTGAGGCGGGGGGATGTGACACAAAACGGACTGAAGGGTTTCTCATTTCAGCAGATGTACATGTGTCAGGCTTTGGATTTAAGCAGTGAAGGGAACAGGTAATTATTTCTGTGATTGGACTGTGTGGGTGACAGAAGAGAGTGGAAAGTGAGTTGAAATTTAGTTTATTTTACAGTGAATTCATGTCTTTGAGTTGGCTGTTATAGCTGTCTGATGGAAGACCAGTTTGTGATTGCAATACATGACACAGCTTGGCGTTTGTTTGTGTGTGTGTGTGTGTGTGTGTGTGTGTGTGTGTGTTTGTGTGTGTGTGTGATACTCCCATGATCCCCGGGAGAGAGAGGGGGGGTCCATTATTCATTCAGTGTGACAATGTAATAGCAGTGTAATGTGGTTTTACTTATAATGAGCTTACTGTCTTGGGAGCTAGAATACCATTACATGTAATACAATATTTCTCATTAGCTTCCTTATTTTTAATAGGTAAATACAAAATTCAATGGGAAAAGAATTTAGAGGAAAGTATCTGCACAACAGCCGGGGCGTTAAAATCAATTGATCACAATTTCACCAGCCAAAGTTGGTTTGAGGATTAAAAACAGTGACTGAAGACAAGATGGGTACTTCACAAAATGGTTTGTAGAACAAGTTTACCATCTTTTGGCTGGTGGCTGGTGGTAATTTTAAGCCCTGGCTAATTGCCTTTTTAAATCAGTGGTTTGATGTGGGATGTAAACAAGAACTGTCATGGTTGTTTCCTCCATTAGTCCCAGTGAACTGAAGAGCCAAGTGGGACAAACCAGACATGGAAAGACATGAGAAGACACAGAAGGAGAAATCCAAATGTTGTAGTCACAAGAAAGCAGGTTCAGAGGAGCTCGAGCTCATTGCTCAACATCTGAAAGTAAGATGGAGGAACTGAGGGGAAAGAGACTCACTCACAGAAAGAGAAAACTACTCCTGATAGACTCTGAACTCAAATCTTGGGTTTCCATGAAACTCCATGTCCACCAAAAGTCTCAAGTACTTTCCAGAACCAATAAGATTTCAAAGACCTGCAGAGGTGCTCACACACACACACACACACACACACACACACACGGGTGGAGTCAAGAGATAATAGCCCCCTTGGTGTCAAAGCCATCCCTCCAAACACTTCAAGATGCTGAACGCTGACGAGCGTCTGCTAAATTTGAACGCGGAGGTCTATTTTTGGCTGCGTGGGCGTCTCGTGTGCTTGTTTTGGGCCAGACCGGCCGCAGTGGCAGCGTCCTCTGTAGTTAGGTTTGTCTGGCAGTCGGTGTCCTTTTGAATCGAATTAGGCCTTTAGAGGAAGAGGAGCGGAGGGGGTGAAGGGAGCGAAGGAGAAAAAACAAGGATGAGTGAGTGGAAGAAGACTGTTGAAAAACGGAGCATGTTGTGTGAGCGATTACAAGACTGAGATAAAGAATGAAACAGAAAAATAAGAGATGCTGAGGGAGAGATACTGGCTTCTGATAGTCATAGGCTAATATTTTGCATAGAGCCGCATGTCATAGATGCTGTGCGCTCTCAGATAGAACAGATTATGACTGGCAGAGATGAGCGAGAGCGGTTAGGTCATCAAACAGATCAACATTTCCATATGAGCTATCTCTGCAGGCTTTTGTCTTTCACAGCAGGGTTCGGCTCTTCCACAGAGAGCACAGGCACGTTTAGACGTTTAGTGCAAAGTAAACAGCACTCTCCTCATGCAATCAGTGACAATTTGGTGCGAGTGTGTGAGTGTGTGTGTGTGTGTGTGTGTGTGTGTGTGTGTGTGTGTTTGTTTGTGTGTGTGGTGGTAGGTGTGTGTTCACGAGTGTGTGTCCATTCCTCAGCCTTTTAGCTCTGCCTGCCTTCTTGCAAATGTTTTTTTCTTCCTTTTTTTTTATATAACGACACATTTCATCTTGTTCTCATACGCTCTCTCATGATAGCTTCTCTGTCATCATTGTGGTTTTCTGCAGCACCTTGACGCACGAAGCTCTTCTGACTGACAATAGAAGCTCATGTGTGCTGCATTATGATGATGTTGCTACCTCAGGTTTCTCCAAGGTGGGGGGGGTGGGGGGTGGATGGGATTTTAACAAACCCCTTTGAAAAGGAGAGAAACTGTGTGATATGGACATTATGAAGCAAGGGCTGAGTCATATAAGTGTGTTTTTAAGCTGGTAGTTCATGTATGAGTCACCTATGAAGGCTGCTGGAGCAGAATACATTACTGTTAATGGTACAGGAAAAACAAGACCTTATTAATTGTACGGATAATTGAGTCGGAATGCCATTTGCGTTGGAAGCAATTCCATTAATGTCCCCATTGAAATGACAGATGGAGGTAATATTGTGGTCGATTTGGCCCCCGGGGGGGTTGTGAGATTGATGGAGAACGTCGTCTTTTAAACACCAGGAAGCGTCACGGGAAGTTCTGGCTATTTCTAGAGCCGTTTGCTATGAAAGGTTGTGATTTAGGAGTGACCTGACCCTCGGCCACAAAGAGGAATGCCTCATTGTAAACTGTCACTTTAATCCGAAAGGCTATCTTATGTTTACACCCTCTGGAGGGAAAACGGCAAATGTGGATGTTGTTTGCATCAAGAAGCGACTTCTTGGGCTGGGACAGTGACAGTGACTCAAGAGCCTGGGCTAATTTTAATCTGAGCTTGATTCAGTGTTGTTTCAGTTTGGGATTTTTTATATGTATTTTTATCTCAATTTCAGTTTAGTTTTAGTCAGATTTATGTATTTATTAGATTTATTTCCATACATTTTTCAATTAGCATTCAGTAAAAAATAGCCCAAAATTCCCCGCCTAAAATTCATAATCTTTCACATCCTTCACATGAACAAATAGACAAAAAGTAAAACCATTTAAATTATATTTTTGCTTTATTTAAGGTTTAAAAGTAGATGAGATAATGTTAGTTCAGTTATAGCACGAAGTCTAATTTTTAACTTTTATTTCAGTTTGTGTCAGTGTTTTTTTGACACCTATTCTACGTCTTCGTTTCAGTTCTAGTTTACTGTAATAACCTCGGTTTGATTGATGGCCTGTGATCTCTGTTTGGACTAAAGTGTGACAGCGACAGAACAAAATGTTCTGCTGAAGATGTGCAGGGCCGGGTGGTTTTTCCTCGGCGATCCGACTGGCGCAGGTCGGACCAACACTGGGCCAAGTCTGACCTTACTAAATGACACGGGAGATAGAGTTGCAGTCAGATATTCATGGAGACAGTAAGCATGCTACGGTGAACGGCACCAGTCACGATACTTGTAACGTGAGTACGGGTGCTCCTGAAGTAATGTCATGATACAGTAATGTGCTCCTCATGAGACATCTTGTTCTTCAAATTGTAACCAGCAGAAGGTTGAAGAAGATTTCGAGAGTTAACAGCAGTATGCGGTGTGTCAAAATGTTCTTGCTCGCTGCAGGTCATCGTTTTTAGAGATTGCTGCCAAGCCAAAAACCTGTAAAATTTGAGTCAAAGTGGCGTAAAATCCAAATTGCTGACAAGCCCTTCACTTTTCAGTCCGTAGATGCCAGGTTTACGATGATGTGTTAAGAGTGAATATGACAAACTTTAATGAATTGGCCGGTACTCTGTGTTTCAGACAGTCGGTTCTCAGTTTTATGTATCTTATGGGCCTTTTTATAGATCAGTTTTATGACAGATTGTATGAGCCGTCTGTCTGTGCTCAGCTGCCTGCAGCAGGACGGGCTAGCTTCAGCTGAATTTCAGATGGGCTTGACTAATAACATAGCACTGATAAGACTTTGATGTGTGATGATGCAGAATGTAGGCGGAGATTTCGATTGAAACCTCCACTGGTTGCTCACATGCAGCGGCAGATGAAAGCCACGTTTGGGAGAAAAGAGTGGCAATGAGTGGAAGGGTCCTCTGATAGGAAACAGGACTTCACTAGCGTCGGTAGAAAGTTTACGACTGCAGCAGTGTTTCCTGACACTGGCACTGATCTTTTGATAAAAGGTTAAGCGTACACTGCAGGTGCTGTTTGGTTTGAGAATACACTTTCACACACTAAAGTGTCAGGTGCATCTTTTCACCTCCAAGAAAAACCAACAAAATATTGACAGAAAGGATGTAACTGTTTGAAAGAAACAAATGAAAGGATACGAAAATTGCCTGCGGTAACATTGCAGGCCTGCCAGCTGCTGCCAGCTGAACCCGGTCCAACATTTCCCTCCCTTTTTGGAATAGGCTATATGAGCTGCTCCATCAGCTCCACAGAGCACAAAATAAATCCAATTCAAAATATTTCATCACAATATTGTTTCTATGATGAAGATTATGCACCAGACAACATACACATGGCAGCATTCACTTGTAAATACAAGAACAACACAGAAAATATTTTTTAAAAGTGATATTGCAGCAATTGTTTCAGCCCTAAAGCTGCTCCTCATGCTTCTGTAAATGCGTTGGGCTCTTAATCAAACACACAACTCACAACACTAGCATCTTGTAGAGATGCATCTCCATTTAGAAGAGGTGAAACTGAATTACTAATTACTTACTCAAATGTAGTAGTATCGAGAGAGCTTCACAAGTTGTGCATGAATGCAAAATCAAAATCACTTTCAACTTTCATTTGAATTGGGGCCACTAAATTTGGTTGATGTCTTTATCTGAAGTTGGATTATTGAAATAAGAGTTAAGTTGTCCTGTTAATGGTTTATTAGACTTAAAACATGGTCACTGATGAAAAATGGTTATTTCACTTTGACCTGTGGGTGAATATCAGGTTGCAGATATTGTCTAAGTCTAATAATTGCTTGCCTGTTAGGTCATGAATGAATGCCCTCAGCTCTGCAGCCTGGTCACAGATGGGTCATATTTCATTATGAATGTATCATTCATGGCTGTCAAACAGAAACTCACTGTCCGTGATCCGGCGTCTGTCATTCACTCTGGCTCGGTCCCTCCCTCCGTTTGCCTCCCCCCAGCTCTCTGTTCTTGCCTGTTGGATTATCTGTGGGACTCTTGGGCTGAGGTTTACCTGCAGGATATAAATGGAGACTTCTGCCTGTTGCGTAAGCGGGCCACAAGATGTTCCGGGATGAATGCCTTGCAGAGGGCCCTCGATTCAGCCGGCAAAGAATGAATCGACTGTTCAACTGTTGCACTGCGGCATTGTAAACACGAAACTTCACAAATCGAAAAAATATTGTCTAGCCTATACGGTCGTGTGGGGTTTGATCTTGTTTACTCCGAGTCTGGGAACAAACACAAAGACTTTGCTCCATGTCAACACAAGAAAATAGAATGATGTTTCTTCACAACACAAAAACGCAATTACCATGACAGGGAAGTTTCAGAGAATGCTTGCAGATTGCGGACAAACAAAATTTTTATGAATCTGTGTTTTCACAAATGGACACCCTTTACGTTTTATGGAAATGCTGAAATTGCTTTCAGTAGCTGCAAACAAGAACAATCAGACTTGACATCAGATAAATGAAACAATGAAATGTCACTGAGTTTTGCTTTTAGCCTCCCTCTTCCAGTTGATTTCACTGATGCCTTACATCGATTCATACTACTGTCTTTAGTCAGCAGAGTACCAGTATGATGCAGTGCTGCTTGTTGGTAGGCAGTTGTTTCAGGAGTTAAATCTATCCCAAAGCTCAGCAGGATGATCTTGTCCTCTGCCAAAGATCTCAAGCAGCGGTAAACACAGCATGTCTTCTGTTGACATGTGTGTTGTCTCTGTCTTTAGAAACTGAGAGTGACAGCCTGTTCGCTAATGGCTAATACCTGGACAAGCAGAGATAAGTGACTCTCTATCTCAGGCCTTTGCCCTTCTCAGACACGCTCAGAGAGTTTATCTACAGCCTGATGCTCACTCGCTTGACCTTAGGAGATGGTCGTCCACAGCGATAGCAGTAGAGCTTGGCTGAGCCACGCGACCCAGCCAGGTGTCATGTGTTATGTAACGGTGCTTTCACTGTTCTGCTAGCAGCAGCAGGTAAGAGCCTTAAAGGTTAATTGTAGGCTGTGATCTCAGAGCCTACAAGTCCCAGAAATAGCAGAGTTCTTAGGCTGACTGGTCCTGGGGATGTTCAGTGTTCAGCTCTGACCTCTTGTCCCCCCACCATCTCTTCTGTTAAAGCACACAAAGCTGCAGCCAGAAGGGAGAGGGATGAGGTGCAATGTTATCATTAGATACCTGACTAGTTGAGAGACATGGAAAGAAAGAAAACGAGAGAGAGAGAGAGATGAGGGAGAAGGCGGAGATGGGAAAGGCAGACAAGGAGATAGACCTTCACAGTTTGTGAAAAAAGTGGACAACAATGGAATAGAAAAGTTTTGTTTTCCATGGAAGAAACTTCAAAACACCATGAACTAGGCATGTAGTAATTATAAAGAGCAGTCAGAGAGAAGATAAAGAAGAGTGCATATTGAAAACATAACACAATAGACTTGAAATGGTGTAGACACAGGTAGAAAGTGACACTTCACTTTGGGTGCAACTCCTTATACAGATATAGCTTCCAGAGTTATAATATTTTATAGTATAGTTATAGTAATTATTTTAGTTGAATGATTAACTATGTAATATAACACATCACTTTTTAATAATGGGTAGAACTACTACAGTTGCTTTTTTGAATTTTGCGAAATGACTTGAAGAATCCTATTTCTACTGGAATATTATAGCCACATAATTCAAATAAATTGTGAACTAAATTTATGCTGTAGCTCATGTCCTGTTGTTGTAAAGCCATTAAGGAAAGACGGCAGCAGTAATCACCTTGCTTAACCTTTTCCTCAGCAAAATTCACTCATCATTTTGAGTAATAGAGAGAGGGAGAAAAACATTTTAGTCAAATGTGTCCTCCACATTACTAATTTGATGTGTAACCAGCAAGTCTTGAAAGAGTCTGTATAGTTATGAATGAAACTAAAAACAAATACATTTATACAACCATATTACTCTTTACAGAAAGTGTGATTGTATGTTGTTGTGTTGATTCAAAGGCAATATGTTAACTATTGTAACTGCTGTTTTAGAAGTGAATCGCCTTTCATGTGCACACAACAGATATGAGTCAGATTGTATCATAATTTTTCTCACTTGCTGCCAGAAACAAGAGTGATTGTACGGTCTGTCACCATGACAACACAGCCTCAATAATCATGGAAACTCTCCACAATCCATTAAGCAATTAAAATGCAGATTGCAGACAATGTGGCGGTCCTGGTCTGCAGTGTGCCACTCGCCGCCTCAGACAAAGAATGATTTTATGAATTAAATGAATGGAGGTAGTCAGGATGACGTAGATTGGTCGACTGGCTGAATGACTAAGTCTTGTGTGTGTGTGTGTGTGTATGTGAGTGTGTGTGTGTGTGTGTGTGTGTAGGCGAACACTGCGGGAAGGAGAATGAAAAGTCAGACTTGAGCTGAAACCACTGAAAACACCAGAATAGCAGTTCACTGTGGATAAAATCTTGATGCTCTGTAGGCGACCTGACCTGATCTGACCTGGAGTTAGACAGTAAAGTTAACAGTAGTTGCCATTTTGCGAGTCCAACGGCATGATGGGATAGGTGGCGATGGAACAACGCGCACAATGCGACGAGGAAAGTTGAAAGAGTTCATATTCGGGCAAAAATCTGGTTCTCAAATTCTCCCGGTCATTAAATTTTTGCTCCTACTTCCACTTCGTCTTTGAATGGAAGATGGAAGAGAGTATTATTATAGCTGTGTTTGGATTTCCCAAAATTGTGACCCATCTCTGTCAGCTTAAAAAGATCTTGACAAACTAAATATTGCTTGGAGGAAAACACTGTCTATTCTAAATACTAAAGATGAGTGAAACAAAGATACATTGTAGCCAGAACTTAGTTCAGTGACCTGGAGTTTTGTTATCAGCTAGTGGAGCAACACTTTTGGATTGCTTGCTAGATGGATTATTAATAGAATGTTAACTAGAGGGGTAGAAACTGATTATCCCAAGAGGAGCGCTACAATTACAGGTGAAAACAAAGTGACATATTTGTTACCCATTGGCCCAGAGGGGGTATGCATCATTTGTGGGGGACGACATGTTTACTGTTGCCTAGTTTGATTCTCGGCACTGTCAGGAAAGCGTATTCCAGCTGTGATCTGCAGACTGGAGGATGGCTGCTGTTACACTTATGGTGCCCATCGTCACTGCTGAAGTGCCCTTGAGAAAGGCACTGGACTGCTCCAGGGTCACTTTATTATTACAAGCGACGCTGCACTCTGACCTCTCTGATGAAATGAATGTGTGCGGGGTGCTGCGTCTGTGTGCATCTAGGAGTGATATGAGGAAAGACACAATTTAGTTTCCAGGCGACTAAAATAATCTTTTTCTAACTGATCATTTTTGCTGTTTGTTGCCATGTAAGGGCTTCTTTCTTGATCAAAAGCCAAATCTAACTGAACTTGAGTAGCAAGGCAGTTGATAAGTGAGCTGATAAGTAAATCACAAGTGCTGGTTTGTTTGCTTATTCCTCCAATCTCTGCCAAAAACAGGAACACTAAAGACTTGATTAGACACCATGAAGATTACATTTTCAAATGCCTATTATATGCAATCCTCTGTCATGAATTGAAGTCCCAGGGAAAGACGTACCACAGAAGTTGTTCATCGCAGATCTTAAGGATGGTTGGGTGGTACATTTATACATATCGTCCCTGCATGAGTTTGAGTATGCTTGAGTATTGTAATTCGAAGGCAGACATACTGTCAGTTTGTAGTTCAGCTGTCCCCAGCTAAACCCCTGCTGTGTAGCCGCTGATGTGCATTGTCCCCGCACTGACGAATGTGTAAACAGGTGTTAATCTGCTATTCTCCAGCATTCACACTGCCGTTGGAGGGAACTATAGGTGACAGCAGGGAACTCATTAGAGGTTGTTGTCACTTTGCCAAAGCCCATTGTTTACTCTGAGTTAATTAAAGGATTATAGCTGTCTATACATGGAATTTTTGTATCTATATGTGTGTGTGTGTGTGTGTGTGTGTGTGTGTGTGAGAGAGAGAGAGAGAGAGCAAGAGAGGGAGAGAGATAAAGACACCTTTCTTATGGTCCTTGCAGAGAGCAATTAACAAGATTTATGACAAGGTAGGGAATTTTATTCAAACTGCACCAACTCCCTCACAAAAAACAAAACCTTTTCACACATTCTCGTTCTCTATTGCTAACTAGACAACAGCAAGGAAATAAAACGATGAAGACTCTTCACTGAATATGACAACGTCATGGCTAAATGAAAGGATGTTGGGCTGTTGGGACAGTCCAGTCCTGTTTCTATGACCCTCCGGTTGGATATTGCTTGTCCCCTCTCTCAGTTTGGCTCTGTTTTGTCGAAGTGCTTCCTGTTTAGTTTATCGCCGTCGCAGTACGTAGTGCATCTTCACTGATGCTAGGTTCGCTGTTATTGGCAAGAACAGCACATTTCCACTGAAGGGCCCACTTTGGAACCATGTAAACAACATGGCAGCTCTTTCTCAATTAGCCTTGACAGAACAATGGGTCAAAAGCTGTGTGTGAGTGTAGGCGTAGCATCTGGCAATTCAATACTCAGTTGGAATGGTTTACAGGCTACATTTGAATACGACAATGATATTCATTAGGCAAAGTGTGTATATGTGTGTGTGTGTGTGTGTTGGAGAGGTCAGTCAACATGATCATGAAATTCAAGGCTTGTGCTTAAGGCTTAGTTCAAACTGTATGTCTGTTATTCAAGGTAGTAGTTCTCTCAAGAAAATAACAGTTTCTTTTACATTTTTATGAGCTATCCCTTTAGCAATCATATTTATATTTACTTTGGAATCTTAAAAACTCCAAAGTCAGAGAAGCCGCCAACACGGCTGTAAATAGAGGTTTATTTGTAGATAGGTAGGTTTATTTTTCCGTGTTTGGAACAAGCTACCTGTCCTGTACTTTACGTCGGCCTGACCTGACATTGCTGCTTCTATCTGTCATTATCCTCGGCTAAGCTTAGAGCGGCTTCTCTCCGTCTTTAGCCTGAACAGCTCAGTGGCAGCTAGCTGTCTGACAGGGGAAAGTGCTAAGGACATTAGCTGAAGGGTTCGTCGTCGATGAACTGTATTCCCTGTTGTTTGTTCGCTTTCTCTGTCGGCCCATTCATTGCAGAGTGATTCTCTGTGATGTTGTGAGACATGCAAGATGGATTAGCTCGTTGGCTCGTCCAACCATGTTTTAATCACGCGGCGCCTGGCAAGCGCACAACATGCCATTTAGACTGTAGGTCAAGTTGGACTCAAGTTTCGGCGTGATGTATCTTGTATCTTTTCTGCCCTTTTTGTTTTCCGCCAGCACCCCAATTTACCGATGAGAAAACGACCGCTTCTGAATGCCTTATCAAAACCCAAACTAGGTCAACAAGCTGCCTCGATTATCAAGTGCAGTGGATGTGGAGTGTGTGTCGAGTTGAGAGTTCCTGCAGGAAGTAGAAGTTGCATCTGCAGAGACGCACACATATATATACACACACACACACACACACAGGCACAGACACCATAGTGGGGAGGAAAACTGAGCGGTGTTCCTGTGACTGCTTAAATTGGCATGTGGGTTATCAGAAACGTATGTGTTATCAAGTGAGGGTGTGGTTGTGCATGTGGGGTAGTTTTGCACTGTGAAAACATTTGGTGGTCGTTTCAGCAGTTGCACTGTACATGATACTAATCTTGGCTCTGCATCTGTATCAGACCACATACTCAGCTTGTCTCTCTGCTTCTTCTCATGCCTCAGTTTGTTCTGTTTCATTCCAATCTACTCATTAGCTTTTAAGGTTATTTGCACAATGTAATGAAACAAAGGGAAATAACAAAATAAGTGAAGTGAAAACAAATTGTGCAGGTGAGATAAAAAAAAAAAAACCCTAGGGGCTTAGACTGAAATCTCACCGAAATCAACAACTCAGACAAAATGAAAGCGGAAAAAAACATAAAAATAATTGACAATGAAATAAACCAGACACATTAAATTAATTAAATAAAAAATAATACATAATCAACATGTAAAAAAGTCTATATAGACACATAATGTCTTTTCGTTTTCTGTGTCTTTCCCCTCCCTCTTTTGGCAGCAAGACTCAAGGTCATTTCAGATGATTTCTAACAACCTTTCTCTCTCTCTCTCTCTCTCTTTCTCTCCTCCTCCCACACTGTCAACAGTCTAAAGCAGCGCCACCCTCACATCACCAGCAGCAGCAGCAGCAGCCAGCCAGCAGAAGCAGCTACCATGGGCAAACAGAACAGCAAGCTCCGTCCCGAGATCATGCAGGACCTGGTGGAGAACACGGACTTCACCGAGCACGAGATCACCGAGTGGTACAAGGGCTTCCTGCGGGACTGTCCCAGCGGCGCGCTCTCCATGGAGGAGTTCAAGAAGATCTACGGCAACTTCTTCCCTTACGGCGACGCCTCCAAGTTCGCCGAGCACGTCTTCCGCACGTTCGACGCCAACGGGGACGGGACCATCGACTTCAGGGAGTTCATCATCGCGCTGAGCGTGACGTCGCGCGGCCGGCTGGACCAGAAGCTGAAGTGGGCCTTCAGCATGTACGACCTGGACGGCAACGGCTACATCAGCAAGGCCGAGATGCTGGAGATCGTATCGGTGGGTGATGGGACAGTGTGTTTTGTTGTCTGTGTTTTCTTTCTGTCTTTCTTTCTCTCTCTCTCTCTCTTGCTCTGCTCTATGTCTCGGTCTGGCGGTCTGCCCCTCTACCTTTACATATAGCCCTCAGACGTTCAGCAGCCAATGCATACTATCATAGCAGTGCCGTGTTCCCTGGCGCTAAAAGTATTTTGCCCAGCCATCCACACCAGCTGCTACATCATATATCCATCTGCTTCTGTGTGTTCTGCACCATTTGACTCCCCACAGCAGAAAACCAGCCACTGTGTAATTTTAGAAACTAGCAGTTTCTCCCAGGTCCTCAGACGTCTCTGCGTAAGACTTGGCCGCTGTGTATTTCTAGAATGGAGCGGTTTTCCTCAGACTCTCAGATTGACTCAGCACTACACTGAGCAACTATGCAGTTCTTGGAAGCGTTCTCTCTCTCAGGTCCTCAGAAGCTCCAGTTTTATTCTAGACACATGTGATCTCTGTCAGGCCTTCACACACTTCATTAGATGCTCATGTGTCCTTTGTTTTCTGTAGGGGTGCGCTGTGGCATGGTGTAGTGGCCACACACACACACACACACACACACACACACGACCCAGCAACCCCTTGCACATGTCGTTACATCATATATCACAGAGTGCTAAATTGAGCAGAGTGCCGATGAGTGTGTAATCCCATTCTCAGTCAGTGATCCCCAGTTATCTTGTGTTTGTGTGCGTGTGTGTGTGTGTGTGTGTGTGTGGTGGTGGTGGTGGTGGTGGTGGTGGGTGTTTGTGCATTTGTGTTCAGAGTAGGAGCCGGTGTGGGATCTAAAAATATAACCTTAAATTTAACCTTAAAAAAATTAACCTTAAAATATAACCTAAAATATAACCATTTAGAGGAATATTTCAGTATTTTAACAGTTTTATCTTCTTCGGACGGCTCATTCTGACACAGCCGTCTGTTGTGAAGGTAAGACAGGCAGATGGAAAAAGAAAGATTGCAACATGGGAGGAAGAAAGGAATTAAAACATTGAAGGAGGATAGCACAGGAACAACAGATGGACAGAAAATCAGAAAGAAGAGTGCGCAGGTGGGGCAAGCCTTTCACTAAGTGTTTTCACCACCAGTAATCAGGTTGGCGATGTAGTCTTGTTCACGGCAGCAGCAGCAGCATCATCTGCCTCTACCACACGCTTGAGTCCATCCAAAAAGATTTTGCGTTAGTGTTTTGTTATTTACATATTTAAAGCAGATGTTATTATCATTTCTTAGCAGATTGTGAGCAATAGAAGGGCAGGAAACTATGTGTTTAATGCGTTAATCCTTCTAGATTAGTAAAAACCGTGTTGTGAAACAGGAAGCTTATATGAAGATTTTCAGAAAAGGATAACAGCTCTGATACTGTGGAGATCTCAGCCTAAAATGTGATGTGGCTGTATACTGTTTCTGATTGTCATCATTGGTATCACATGGGGCCGGTTGAATCAATGTGACTTGACTGAGACGTCTACTATTCGAAAAATGTGACACCCATTCTTAAAAAAACGTTGAAATAGCATGAAAGGACGTCTAATTATGGGACGCTGTTACTAAGTGACTTTGCTCACAAAAACAGCTTTTTTACTGATGCAGCTATTTGCATGAAAGCTGATTTGTTGTGAATGGTGATAGTTGTAGAGTAGTGACCACAGTAAGACATCTCTTTCTAAATTCTCCATCTCTTTGTTCCTTCCAGGCTATTTACAAGATGGTTTCTTCAGTGATGAAGATGCCTGAGGATGAGTCCACGCCCGAGAAACGCACAGACAAGATCTTCAGGCAGATGGACATAAATCGGGATGGTAAGATTTTCCCGCTGTCTCTCACGGCTTCTTTAGAAACACTTACTGAGCATTCGCACTGCAAGTAACTCGAGGAAAATCTTCGTCGGAAGTTCATCTATTTCTTTGACTACAGAGACACAAATCTTGGTTCTGCAGCTTTCAATCAGCTAGCTCAAATTAGCCAGACAGTGGTAGCGTGTTTGCTAGTAGTCTGAACACAAAGTTAAAGTCAGACTGAAATCCAATCAGCATGCATCAATGCATAAATTAAATTTGATAGCAGCACTTGCCATGTCACCTCCAGAAAGATGTTTGTTCACAGGCCTTCGATTCAATCTGTTTTAGATCAGCCTAGATTTATTGTAACTAATAAACAAGATAATTAACTAATAAGCTACCTACCTAATAAACTGTCTTCTCTCTCTCTCGCTCTCTCTCTCTCAGGTAAACTGTCCCTGGAGGAGTTTGTGGAAGGAGCTAAGAACGATCCTTCCATCGTGCGGCTGCTTCAGTGCGATCCCAGCAGTGCTGGGCAGTAAACACCTGGACTTTTCCACCGCAGTTTGATTTATTTGACTTAATTTTCAAATCCCTCCCAGTTGACCCATCTGTGATTGTCGATATCTGATCACTTGAGCTATGGAGGCACATGCAACGACACACACATGCACACACACACATGCACAGAGCGGCGTATAGGCAACATGCAAGTGTTCCTGTACGTACTACAGATACCAAAGCCCAGCATATATTTAATGATTCAGACACGCACACACACACACACACACACACACACACACACACACACACACACATACATGTGCCTCTCTATGCCTGGTCAAAAGCAGCAGACAAGACGGATCCCAGATACGGTACACACAACTACAACACAAAGGACTCACATCCCATCAAAGACTTGTTAAACACTGAATCAAAGCTGCGCTGTCTCTGTCTGAGAAAATGGCCAGTAAGGATAATCCAACATGAGGAATGTTCAACCTCCTCAGAATTGAGCCGAATCCAAGTTCGCTGTTCTTTTTATTCTTTTATTTGTGACTTTTATTTTTTTTTTTTTGCAGCATCGCTCCCGAGTAAAAGGGAACGATGCTCACTGTTCTCAATTCAAGTATTGAGTGCTTCTGCAGTCTGACTCCATGTTAACACTGGATGTAATGAAGTATGTGAGTCTGGGACTGCACATGTTCACGGCTCACAGTATGGCTACGTTATACGGGAGATCTGGGAAGTGTAGTTATTAAACCATAGAAGAATTTTAGAAGGGATTGAAGATTTTTTTTAAAGATATATTTTGGAGGAAGGTTACATGAAATCAAAACTGACTGATTAAAACATTGAAGGGGAATATTCTGAAGACAGATTACACCATCTGTTCCTTTTTGAAAGTGACTTTTTATGCCAAGTTCTATGTTCACACACACACACACACACATACTCAGATAAACACACAAATACGAACTTGCATACATTCACCTTACTGATGAATACATGAACTTGACACACATGCATCCAAACCGAGCTGTGATCCTCTTTCTTCATCTACGGTTCAAGGAGTGTATGAGCAAAAAGAGTTAGATGATATAAATAGTGTATACTTATATATTCTTTTACTCTGTGATAACATTGCGGCGATTTGCTGCAGTGGAAGAGATTCACTTTAAAGTTTTGACATATAAATTATTGGAATGTGATGCGTTTTATTTTCTTTTACTTGATGAACATGATATGAAAGTGTACAGTATATTCACGCGTATTTATGCTAGAAGTGTAAAAAGGAGAGGACCACACATATTGCTATGCATTAAGCTTTGAACATCCACTGCTACATACAGCGTACATAGCTCGTTTTCCCTTTGGCCGTCAGAAAATAGCCGCAGTTCTCTCACAGCTAAAACTCAAGCCGCCCCCCCAGACATCATGTTTCAAAAAGTCAGTTAACGGTAGCGGTCGTTAACGGTTATACTGCACTGTGCTTCTGTGTGTGAGCAGCCCGCTTCTCACAGTGGTGTATGCAGTTGTAAAAGTGCAAAGGTAATGTCTGCAAATCTGACATTGCATTTCCTGATTGTGCACTTTTCCTTCGCAGTGGATATGAGCACCGAGGTTCAGATGCTTTTGCAACTGTAAAATGGAGATTACAGATAAGAAATGTGTATGATGCAAACTGGCAGGATTTAAAGCACAATTACATGACAATCTGAACAGAACAAAACCCTGCTGCTTAGTTTATAAGCACTGAAGTTGGTAGCTAGTAACAGCGATGTCCCCCAAACTTGGACGACTGAACAGCTATTTACTGTTTCCCACCTGCTAACACACTGCCTAATATACACCTCGTGGCTGTCACTGCTGGTTAGTAAGCAACATCAGATAGTTTCACAAGTGGGGTAAAAAAAAAAACATGCAGTTGTGAATTCTCCGGGCTTCTCCACATTTCAAATAGCTGATCAGGTACTTCAGTCCCACATTTCACACAAATAGCATCTTGTGGTCAAGTGCCAAATGTAGACAAATTTAAAAAACACAGTATTGTATCCATTTATACTGTACAATTGTTATCTGTCGAACAAAAAAACCTTTGTCACTGTATCATTTTGTAGATTTTGTATTGTTACTTGCATTATGTGTTCCGTGTAGGATGTCCATTTTGTTATTCAAATAAAGACAAAATGGAAAAATGGCCAATTGTGTTATTGTTAATTCTTTTCAGACAATGTAGCATCTTAAGCGGTGGTTCTCAACGTGGGGTCCGGGGACCACCAGTGGTCCTTGAGGGGGTTCCTGGGGGTCCCCAGCAAATTGATGAATTGTTAAATTTTAGCATTATTTCATTTATTTCAGAAGTTAACACAACTAGAGAAGGTATAAGAATCTATTTTGATCATAGTTTCACTGTTATCTCTCTACCTACAGTACAGATAGTCATGGAATTCTGGACAAAATCATATCTAACAATAGAAATACTCTCAAATGGGGGTCCGTGGCCCTAATGTGGACTAAATTAGGGGTCCTTGATATGAAAAAAGTTGAGAATCACTGATCTGAAGTAGTGTTAGAGACATGATTTTACCAAAGATGATGTCTGTGTATGTTCAAATCTTTATTCAGTTTTCAACACAGCCAAACACAGAGGAGATCTAAGCAACCAACCAACAAGTGCTTCACCCCTCAGACGTTGTTTACAGTCTGTCTGAATGATACTATTTCATGTAAGGCCCTACATATATACGCTGGCACTTAGGTTATTTGTTGACATGTAAATGTTACAACATAGCTGAAAGTGGAGATTGGGCACTGGAGATATACGAGTAGGTTCACAGAGGGACTTAACTTTTGAATAAACGCTACAGGATACGTCACTGAAATGTAAAGAACTTGAGATGCCTGGATAAATCGCTAAAGAAATGCAAAACGTTGTCATTAAAAGCATTAATAAATAACACAGCTAACAAAAGACATAAACAAAGACGGGCATGCAAAGAAGCTGCTAAACTGAAACCGAGGACCTTTTAACACATTCCAGCTAATTCAAGATGCGGCTATGTACACCAGGCGTTTAATGGAGCTACTCCTGACTGTTATTTGGCAAAAACACAAGTCTGTACAGAATGAGATTAAAAGTACAAATTCTTTTATACAGTAAAAATATTCAGCAGTAAGTGGAAGGGGATGGATCTGTGGTCCATCAGTTTGCTACAACGAGGAAGTGAATATGACCAGTTCATCAGAATTTAACTGTCCAACATCTTTTCATTTTTCTCCTCCTCTTCCTCCTGGACAGAAAATCCGGCTCGCTTCATATTGTAACAGTGTGGGAGAGGGAGCGCGCGTCCTCATGCTAAGTCAGATCCAGTAAATTTGCCATCAGAGCCACGGCGGAACACCACCAACGCACTATCCCCCCAATACAGTCAATCAGCTCATCAGCCGATCAATAGCGGTCCCATAGATAATCAGCCAACCGGCAGTCACGGGGACTCTTGAATCTTAAGTCAATGAGATTCTGCCCGTCCTTCAGCTCAGCCAATGAGCGGTCAGATCTCCGTGAGCGTGATCTTGTAGGCGTCTGCGTAGCTCTCGATGTTGAGGATGAAGGTGTCTTCGTTGGAGTAATGCTCGATAATGTTGTCGTCCATGTTCACCAGTATCCTGACACAAAACAGAGGAGGGAGTAGAAGATGTAAATGACGCTTTGAGGTTCATATATAATGTAGAACGCTTTTTCCTTAAGGCCTTCATCCGGACAAACAGACCACATGTTAGACTCTTATTTCTTATTCTTTCCTCCCATATAAGTCATCAAGTTCTTCTAAAAATGTCCAACTTGCCTCTAATAAAAAAAAGGAAAATCTGAAATATTTGCCTTGCAGAAATCACATTTTTCCTTCCTTTATCAAAACACTTTCACAAAACACTGTTGAGGGAAAGAAAACAAGCTCTTGCTCACTCACCCTTTTTTACTTTTCTTGTATACTTTGGCTATCCTCTCCGTGGGCACGCCATATTTCTCTGATATCTATGAAGAACAAATGACACCAAGTATGTGAATACGTGCTGCAGTTTTAACAAGCGTAACATTGCTCATTCCCATGTGCCGACAACACACACACACACACACTTAGAATCACTCTCACATACAGAGACACAAACACAAACACTTGAGCTGATTACTCACAGCATCCATCAGGCCTCTGAGTGTGGGAGACTTGAGCATCAGAGCATCGAAGACCTCGTCTGTCTCCTTCCTCACATACAGCAGCACTGTGGAGACACGCAGGGATTAGCCTTGAACCAGCCTTAACTGTTAGCTATCATTAAATACAATTTTTACACCTTTATTTGGAAAGCGTACGGCGTAGCAGTGAAGAGAGAGATGTGAACATTAGCTACACTTCGGTGTCAATTAGACTGTCTGGCTTTTCTTCACCTTGCTCTTCTCTGTTATACATGAACGTTCTCGGACAGAAGGGCTTTTGTCACTTTCATTGTCTGGGAGTTGTGGCTTTGATCCTTAATATTGGCTGCTTATAATGCTGGCAATCTAGGAATTTAAAGTAATAATCCATCACATTTTTATAGAAATAAATTTCCATCTTGCTGCTACTTTCTATCACTGACTGATATAACACAGTAGTGATTCAACCTATACCCGGTTCATGAAAGTTACATTTGCTGTTCATAAGCTGCATTTCTATTTTCTATTTTCTATTTTGTATTTAATTTATCTATTTATATTGAATTTTATCTCATGTATATAACATCTGATGTGTTGGATTTTTGTTGCCAAAGACAATTTTCCATTGCATGTAATGTAGTGGCCAATAAAGATCTATCTATCTATCTATCTATCTATCTATCTATCTATCTATCTATCTATCTATCTGTTCTAAACACGTGGTAGCGGGTAGGACTTTCCAGGGAAAAATCCCCGGGAAAAATCCAGGAACTCATGTGTTTTATGTTTCCGGCAGCAGCAACAACAGTTTGTTTGGAATAGATAGAAGAAGAACTGAGTTAGCATGAGCAGCGATAGCCACCATGACTGAACAGACAAAGAAAAGAGCGCCACCTACAGAAGTTACTTCAACAGCAAATCCAAGGAAAAACTGGTCACACTACTGACCACACTGTTTGACAAGCAATCCCTGGGAAGTGCAATGCAGAAACAACACAGCAATGAGCCGTGGCGTACTGAAGGTAGAAGGGGGGGGGGGGGGGGGGGGGGCTTACCTCTCTTGTGGGTTTCCTCTTTGATCTGTTTGTGAGGGGAGGGGCACATATCTTCATCTGACGACCTGAACATCCTCTTCACCAGCACACTCCTGACGACACACACACACACACACACAAACGTCATGTGCCGTACACTTATGTATTTTGTTTGCATCCCTCACTTGTGGTGTGTGTGTGTTTGCATGTGTACCTTCTTTCATTTACATAACTTGAACTGATGTGAATGCATTGTTTTGAACTTGCTTATTTGCTGGTGATGCAAACTCACCCCTCTCTCTCAATCTCCTCCGTGTTGAAGGCAAACACCTGAAAGTGAATGGTACAGCACACTGTTGTATGAAACTGTATGTACAAACACAAAAACATAAGTACAATATAACAAGCAGTGACTAAATTCTTCAAAGACTGGAACTAACACAGTAGAGCTTTGAAGTGTGAAGAGTCACATTTAACCTTAATTTATTACATTCTGCTTTAGACACTGCTCAATAAAGAAAAAAAAAACATTTCTCCAGTGTTGCACACTATGATGAAATTTGATAGAGAACAGGTATAGTGAAATGTTTTACATCTGACTAACTGAATTTGCCTCTTAAGGCACTGTGGCGATAGCACAGTGGATAAAATAGCAAAAACCTGTAAAAAGTTAGAGCTGAAATGCATCCCCAGCTTCTCTTTAATGTATAGATAGATGAAATCAGCAGATATGAAACAGGTTCTTTCAGTATTTGCCTATAGGAGAGAGTCAGCAGGATGAGCGTCTACCTGTCCGGCTCTCTGCAGGTTGCCAAAGTGAACGTCAGGGATGAAGAGGACCGGCTGGGCCTCCAGGTCCGTCATGGTCTTGAAATAAGTGGTGTCTGCCTTCTTAGGAACTGTTATCACTCCTACGCCTCCATCCTTCCCTGGGACACCAATGAAAAAACAATAGTATAATAGAACAGAATTTGTTCAAGAGAGAATTTTTCAGGAAAATGTAGAAAGAGAAATCAGTGAAACATATTTGAAGGAAGCTGCAGTCCAAATTGATTATGTTTCGTTCATCAACAATTCATTTTCAGTGTTCACAGGCATTCAGACGCATTTCGTTCTGATGTGTGATTTTCTCACACACAAAGGCGATGGCAGGTGGCTAAATTAATACCTTCCAGTCACAGTTCTCCACAATTTGCAGTTTGATAATAAAACACCGGGGGGAGATGCGAGGGAGAATGGGGATGCATTCAGCACCGTGTCACGTAAACAAGAGACACCTTTTCTATTCATCCACCCATCCAGCCCTCAAATTGCACCCTTGATCTATAATTTGCCCAAATATTAACGAAAAAACAAGGCAATTTTGGTTTGTTTTTCATGCAGCTCAAACCTTTAGACTTCTTGCGGAACTGTTTTCTCTCCTCATCCCTTATCTTCCTCTCTGCGCCCTGAGAAGGACAGAAAGTGAAAGAGAGACAGAGAGAGAAACACATCAGTCAAAGGAAATGGTACAAGCTTCCCGTTTTGTCCCCCTGACAAAATGATGCAGTGGCAAAAGTCTAAATTTCCAGAGAATCAATCTTCATATAAAACTTGATTCTCATGATCAGCTGCATATATTTATGTATGACTGCATGTGTGTGAACTGCATACAGTATGTGTCCAGGTGTGTCTGGTGGCACACTGTGCAGGTGAAACCACTAGAGGGAGAAATAATACTGTCGTGAATAATCTCCCTCGCTTCACCTCCAGTGTCTTCTGTCTAAATCCTTTGCGGTCACACACACACACACAGTGTCTATAATATTCAGAATACACATTAGACAGAGGGAACTTCAGACCAAACCTCCTCACAGTTGAACACATATTTGAAGCACTGAAGGGGAAAAACACCCAATTTACAAATGCACATAATTTACTTCTCTAGCAGTTCTAGCAGTTTCCAGAAAATGCATTTTCACCCCAAAAAATCACCATGAATACTGCTGCAGTCACTTTTTCTATCTTATGCAGTTCATTCTCTACTTGCGTGCATATTGCATTTGACATCACCGAGCAGGAGAGGAAGTTAAAATTCAGTAGTACTTCCCTTTTAGCACGACACATTTGAATCCATTCACAACACAGGCTCATAACGACAATAGGAAGTCATAACTCTCACCACAGTGGCTGTATAAGTGCAAAATGAGATCTCCACTATTGACACAGATAAAATGTTTGCTAGAACAAAATGTAAACAAACCATTGGTACTCTTTAAATGGTCGCAGTTAACTAAAGGTCACTGGTTGAGAAAATGACAAAACCTTTACAGACTGGATCTTTATTCCCTCTACAAATCCAGGGGAACTGATGGGTTTTGTAGTTATTTTTTATTTTTAGCCTGGTGGTTCTCACCTTGTCACAGAAGACCTTGATCTGTGAGTAGGCCCTGTGCAGCGGCTTGTTGCTGCGGTTGTTGTAGCTGTAGGTGTCGATCTGGATCATCAGGGGAAGGCCCTTGACCCCCTTCTGAGAGGAGAAGTCTGTGCTCAGACAGTTCACTGTGATGAAGATCTGCCAAGAACGAAGAGGAGAGGAGGGGGAAGAGGAACCTCATGTTATTCATTACCATTACCAAAGACACTTACTCTCCGATTTAAATGGTAAATATGAATTTGGTGTTGCTGTAAATAAGAATGCATCCGTAGACAACTGGTTAAATAAAGGTTGCAAAAATGGACAGATATTTGGCTTCAGTAGAACATTTTCACTCTTTTACACACAAACCCAATAGATGACCTTGGACACAAAATGAAATTTGGCCATTTTTGTACATGTGTTAGAAGTATGATTTGATGAAGGAGAGCGGGCAGTCCACTCCCGGAGAAGAATCTTTATTTATTCAGACATCTGGAAAGCAGGGAGGGAGACACAGGCAAGACAGATCCTAAACCAGCAGGGGCAGCAGCCTTTACCACTCGACTCTCAAAGTTTTCTATAATGAGTTTAGTAGTTTATTTGCTAGTTAGAGAGTCATAATACTCAGGCAGGACATGCAGCAACATAATCATGTGACTGCTGACTTCAGCTACAGCTCTGCCTTGCCAATAAACTGGGAACCACCGTCAACATTGGCTTCTCGTCTTGGAGTCGCTTGTAGCGTGACAGTGTTTTGTTTGGGACATCCTGCCCACCAGCAGGAGCCGGTCTTTGAGGTTTGTTGTTGAATATTAATGCGTTCCTACTATACAATCCGAGGCATTTCAATCAACCACAGGTGGTTGGTCATTAACTTGAACCATAAAAACTCCATTAGCAACAGCAGCCATAAGGAACGCCTCATTCCCGTGTCTCCCACCCTCTGCCATGAGCTCCTTCCTCAAAATATACACGAGAGCAGTTTATCCAAAAAGACAAAGCTTGTGATACTTGTGTCGACTACACTGACTGCACTTGTTGTCTCTTTTCTGTTTATGTTCATCCCAGAAAAATGTAAGAAAATCCCAGAGAAACGTATGAAATACTGAAGAATGGCCATTACCTTTAAAAAGAATCCCATTATTTTTTACACAGTGCCAAAGAACAAAGACGAAATGTTGAATGGAAAGGACTTCAAACTACTTTGCCTTCCCTTTTCAGACCGACAACAGGAGCAGCATGTACAATAAACTGCCTAGGCAATACACCTGCCCCTATACTGCTCTCACCTGAAAACAACAGGTATACTCAGGCTCAATAGGCCATATAGAATAGACCAGGGAGGGACAGAAAGAAAGAGAGAGAAAGAGACAGAGGGAGAAATAGAGAGAAAGAGAAAAAGAGAGAGAGTCAATATTAGCCCAGAGAAGTGTGCTTGGATTTCCTCCAGCAGCTTCTTTGTCCCCAGGCCGCTATTAAAATGAAAGAGCCAAATAACAAACACACACACACAAACACACACACACACACACACACTGAGTCACTCACACACAGCAGAGTCACTCACATTCACACAGAAATGAGGGCAAAACAAACAACAGTGGGTGGGGATGGGGATCGGTGTGTGTTGGCCCTTGGGGGCCTATGGAGTTCAAACAGTGACAGGGGCTCCATTTAAGGAGTGGCCACAAAGGAGTGGGCTGCACGGGACAAAGAAGACAAACAGACGCAAAGCACACATCTGCGGTTTCGAAAGACTGTCCGTCACTTTTTATGATGGACAGTCAACTGCTACAGTCGAAAACATGTGATTTGGGGCAGTGAGGTAAATCCTGTTGACTCAGAGTGTAATTTGGGGTTTATAACAAAAGATAAATACGACAGAACTAATAGCCTGATAGAACAGATTTGTCCTAATTTTGACAATATATCAGTGAGACAAAATAGAATGTTGCCTGTCCAGAATCGACAAAAGAATTCCGGAATCCTTTTGGTTGGAATTCTACGATTCCAACACAATCCTGCTGATTGAATCCGCCGTTTTCCCAGCGTGCTCTCGTGTGTGTGTGTGTGTGTGTGTGTGTGTGTGTGTGATGTCTGTGGGTCAGGTGCATGCATCACAGTCAAACGCCGGTTAATTTGACAAGCGAGTGCGTTTTGTTTGGCAACACCTGAATCAGCACAAAAACCGGATCTGCTGCTTTTCTTTTTTCCCATCCGCGACACGCCTCCAGCGAGAGTAAACACACTGTCAGAAAATACAGTACAGAGCTGCACCTTCTTGGGAACAATACAGCTCTAGTGACTTTGTACTGTATATTCTGAGAGAGCATAGTGGTCCAGTTTCTGGGAAAAGTACATCAATACATATATATATATATATATTTTACCTTAGCTTCTTCATTGACGTCCCAGGTGAAGGAGATGGCGTTGTAGGCGATCTCCTCAATGTTGCCGATAGTGTTGAAGCTCTCCTTGTAGTCGGCTGTGAGGGCAAGCAGGAAGGTGTCAGGTGGTTTATTTCTCCAATCACATAATAACATCTCATGTCTAACAAGTCACACATCACATGTAAAGGACCCTTCCGTCCCTTCTGAAAAAACAAAAACCCCTCCTCAAACAAAACAAAGCATGGGTTGCTCAATAAATGACACAAGCAGGTAGCTATTGTCGAGTGAGATAAGCAATCAAATGGCACGCTTCAATTTTATTAGATAAAACCTTATCTGCTTTGGTAAACAAACTCTCAGGCTTCAAAGGCAGCAGGAGGAAGCAGGGAGGCTATCTGGCTCGGAGGGCCGTATTAAAAGCCAGACAGGTGAGGTGAGCTCAGCGGCCGGCTGTTGTTGACCTGCGTGACTACAAAGAGAGGGACTCTGCGCTCATGGGGTCAAGTGCACTGGAGTGTCGTGGAAGAAGCTCACGTGTGTATTTTATTGAAACGAAAAGAAAATCAGCGCCAAGCAAAATGATTGGAAGGAATTCTGTGTGAATTAAAAATCTTCTCTTTATATTCTGCTATCTCCTCTCATACGATCAAACTCGACGGGCTTTATGTGGCATTTGCCCACTACTGATAATGAGATGTAGCTTGAATTTTGTGTCTCGCTGAAGTGCCATGGAGAAGAACCACTGACTGAGCTATACAGCCTAGCCAAATCAACAAATCAGCAAATCGTCTGACATCAGCGGTGGCTTTCGGCGCTTGAGCTGCCAAGTCAAAATCAGCAATAGTCAAGTCAAGGCTCCAGCCAAAAGAATTTCACTTTGGTTCTTTAGTGGTCTAGGCAAAAGCAGGGCTTGCTCAGGGGAATGTAACATTACAGAGCCAGCCGATTTAACTAATTACTTCCTCCTCTCTGAATGAAGGTAAACAAATTCGGCTAGTGTCGTGTTTGGTTGGTATGAAAGCCTGCAGACTCTTGGGTCTCAGTGGCAGATGATTGGAAACCACTGATACGCTGGCTAAGATGAGACTCAGACATGATGTAGGAAAACGTCTTCCAGGTCTCGGAGCGTTTCACCTCCTCCAGTGACCTCTGACCCCTCCCCGCTCCCGGGACGCTTCCGGGCTTCGGCAGGTGCACATGTAGCCAGGCAGCAACATGCATGTCGGTTAGTTTCCCCGCTAAATAAGCCCATTCAAATGATCCCATTCTGTGACACGGCCCCAGGCCTGGTCTCCCCCCCCCCCCCCCCCCCCCCCCCCCCCTCCGCCCCCTCCACCCCAAACTGCTATTCAAATCCTTCTCTGGCAGTGTCGGGTTACAGGCTGCATCCAGCTACAGCCTGATCTGGCTTAGAGCAGCAGGGTGGAGGGCGATTTGTCATTTGACCCAGAGTCTAGGTGGACGACCCCCACCTTGAGGCATAGTTTAAGACACTTCTACATGATGCACACACACATTCACAACAGTCGAACTATCAGGAGCAAATAGGTGACCCTTCCATCCCCAATCACTAGACTCCCTGTCTGTTTTCTCAACACCTCTGATTGCCAATGAGGTGTGTAGAGCGTCTTGAGGGAACTCTGTGTGTGTGTGTGTGTGTGTGTGTGTGTGTGTGTGTCTGCATGTGAACTAGATGCAGATAGGTGTGTGTGCATTTTTGTGCGTGTACACATGCGAGTTTGAGTGTGATGAAAATCTATTTCAGTCTTGTGAGTCAATGCAGAAGCTCTCTCTCTCTCTCTCTCTCTCTCTCTCTCTCTCACACACAAACACACACACACACACACACAAACACAGACTCATTACACTGGCAAATCCCACAGGGAATCATACTGAAAAAGATAGCACACTTCCTCATAACATGATCCCCTGATAAATCAACGACTATACAACTGAAGCCAACTGTCTAAAGAAAAACTGAGCACTGTATTCTTTTCATCTTCAAAAACACGGGGATAGTGTGCTGCTATTTGACCATAAAACAACGCAAAAGCTTTGATTCAATGGTGAAGTTACTGCAATACTCCTGGAGTGTTTCACTTTAAAATGTATACTTGTGTTTGCTTTTTCTGACAGATATAAGGAGTGAATGAAGAGCAGGTTGATGAGGATTAGGTTGGTGCGTCTAAATACAAGATTTAAGATGAAGATCTAAAACACTGTATGGGCAAGAATTACTTTAAACAGACCAAGACCAACCAAGGTAACAGTGTGGCTAGCATTCCATTCCCTGTCCCAACAAGCTGTGTATAGGTGTGTGTGTCTGTGTGTGTGTGAGTGTGTGTACATCTCCCATCCACCCCAATTCTCCCACATACCTCTGAGGCTCTGCCTGGTAAGCAGGCCCAAGCTTGTCAAAAAGCAAACCGCCTACAAGCTTCTCACACACTCATTCAGCGAGGCTGAGAAATGCTCCGTTCAAATTCAAATCCAACAACTGAAAACACTGGCAGCCAAAGGTCATACGCTTCAACATACAAATGTGGGGCAGAGACTCTCCAGCACAACAACACACACACACCCGTGGGAGACGACCAGGAAGAAAAGTCGCCATGTTGGTGTGGAAAACCTGAGATTTCCAAATACTCACGTTTTCACAAATTGATGTTTTGCTCAATCCCCCAGGCTGTGTCAAGGAGATTAGGGGATTTATGTTATGTGTCCCAGCAACACCTAGACATTATGTGAATCAGGTGTGTGTGTGTGTGTGTGTGTGTGTGTGTGTGTGTGTGTGTGTGTGCGTGTGATGGTGGATGATGATGGTGGGCAGCTGAACAGCCCCAGGCAGACAGTTGGGTGGGGGCTTGTTTGCTCTTAGTTTGCTCATGCCTTGTGTATTAGCTTAGCGCATTCCAGCATTTGAAACGCAAACACATAGATCTGTCATTGTCTTTTAGTTTGTGTGTTTTGATTCTTTTGATTATTAGTGAATTTGCTGTAATTTTCCTAAATATGGGCGATGACAGGGATGAAGGGATGAAGGGAGGAGCAGTACGGTGAAGTCTTACCGATGTCGAGCACTCTTTGTTTGGCTGTGTGCTGCCGAGAGTGCCAGTACTTCCAGTATTTGAGCTGCTCGTCCCGGTTCTTGTCTTCACTGAACACCACCATGATCACACTCTGGGAAGGGAGAGAGGACAGGAACACAGTCAAGAATGAAACTAGAACCAAAGGCGGCCAAGTTTGAGATCAAGGCTGAATACCTTGCCTGTCAATGCCTGGGTTAGGAACTGAGCTATTGGGTTGGTCAACTTTCTCTGTGCGGTGGTTAAGACTCCTGCCACTGGATCAGATCCAACCAGATCCGTGTCTCCAACCTTCTTACAGTTTTACAGTTTTTCTCAAATGATTCGACGCATTTCTCCAAACTAGGATCCATGCTCTCAAATCAGTTAACACAGCCATCTAAATCCTTGATAATTCCGCAAAACTATTTTTCACTTCACTTTTCACTGTTTTCACGCAAAATACAAAACTGGACCGAACACAAAACTCTCCAAATAAAACTCCATGCTCTCACAATAGCTCACACAGCTGTCTAAACCCTTATAAAACTAACAGTACCTTCAACTTATACTCTAAAAATACCTGTTTGTTGTTCACACAGATTACAAAACGACACATACCATAAATCCTCTGGCCTGACAGCAATGAAAGGGTTGATGAGGAGTGAAGTCATTGGTTACAACAGCAAACTTGTTTGTGGTTTCTTTTGAATCAAATTGTGACTCATCATGTTCATCAACACTTCTGCCTCATTACTGAATCACACAGACAGACGTGTAAAACTGTCAGATGTGACATCACCAAAATTGACTAATCTACTACATGTGAAACCTTGTGTGAATATATCTGAATAGATTATCTTATCAAGAGATGACGTGTGTAGTTTTGATGTCAGTATTTGGTTTGTATAAAGATGTGATTTGAAAGGAAAGCAGCACTGTACAGTACAGTCGGGTTTGAAGGCTGTGTTAACTGTCTTGAGAGCATGAACCTTAGTTTGGAGAAATGTGTCAAATCAATTGAGAAAAACTATAATAAAGATTAATTGTTTGCAGACTTTCCTTTTAAAGAAGGTATAGTGTTAAGGTTAAGCTATAGATCACAAATGCTGAGTATCATCGATAGAAAGAGTTTGGGCTGTTCTTCATCTTTCAGTCACCTGCTTGAACTTGAAACTAGGAAATAAAAATGACTAGTTTGTATTTTCCCTCACTCCCAACCAAGTTTATTATGTTGATTAAAACTAAATCTGAGTCTAACTCTAGGCTTGTAATAGCAGAAAAAAATGAAAAAATAAATGAAAATAAAAAAAATAAATAAATGAAACTAAGCCAAAATGGAAATATAATTTGTGGATAAAATACAGATAAAAACGAATGGAAATCATTAGACTGTACGCTCGCTCCCCGCTCACCCGGACTTTGCTGATTGGGTGCCGGAGGCGTTTGTTGGCTCCGAGCTCGTTCAGAGTCACAGCGTAGAACTGGCCCTTGTTCAGGTAGGTCATCGGTCCCTCGCCCTGCTTCTGACGCAGCGAGCGGGTGGCATCCAGCGTGTACTGGAAGCTCTCACTGTCCACACACACACACACACACACACACACACACGTATGTGAGCGCACAAACACAAGATGTTATGTGATTAGATATAACAAGATTGCATGGGGGTGGAACAAAACAGCGGAATAGAATAGAATAGAATAGAATGGAATAAAGTTCATAATCCTATAGATTGGATGGACACAGGCAATGTTTCCTATAGAGTTTTATGGATGCTTACATCCAAATAATATATTATAATAATGCTGGATGTAATTCAAATAATTCCCATTTAAGAATGTCTCTTATTTGGGAATTATTTGAATTACATCCAGAGTTATTATAATATATCTTATAATATACATTTTCAGAGGCCAGATGATGAATTTTCATTGTGTTTACATTTTTCTAGATGTGGGGGAAACACACACAGGTAACTGTCAATGCTAAACATTGAATATATGGTATATGATTGATTGTATTCAGTGTTTTTGTTGTGGTTTTCGCCGGGTGACTTACACTCCTTCCTGGTGGAATAAGAAGTCATCTGTGGCCAGAGAGGAAGGTGTGTGGTACTTCTGCTGAGAAGACAGACAATACAGACAGAAAGAGGAAATGATTAAGTTCATTTAGTCCAAGGGGAACTGATTTAACAATGTCGTAAATGGGAAAATATACCAGCGTTTTAGCAGTAATATTTTCACAGTAGGATGGAATGCACACACTCATCCACCACTTGTAAATTCCTGTTTAAGCCGTGAATTTTTTGATTGTTGATTAATCAAATTTAAACATCTGTCCATCCTCACATCCCGTTAAAGGAGAAATCCACCCCCAGATACTCTTACATCATTATATATCATTAATCTGCGATGTTCAGTGCATTCCAGGAGATATTTTGTGATGGGTTGTGAATTTGTTTTTTGCTGTACCCACTTTCCCTCAGTCTGCCTCATCTACTTCTATTTCATTTATTGGTTTCCTGCATTTCCCAGAATGCCTTTCGACAACCCCCAGAGCACATGCCTGAACTTGTTGCATTCAGCTGTATGTTTTACATGTCGGTGGGGAGAGAAATAGAGATAGCAATAGAGCAAGAGAGTGAGAGTTTCCAGTGGAGAAAAAGTGAGAGTCACGCTCCTTACTCAAAACACAACATGTCTTATGGCTGCATTGCATTCTGGTTTATTGAGGCTACTGCTAGTGGATAAATTGGTATCTCTGCCTCTTCTACGATGAATTTCTCTCTGTATGTATACACTTTAGAAAGTGTCTTCGTCCCTTCTCACCCCGTCACTCTCCTCTTCGTAGGGGCTGTCAGGCGGACTGCGCTGGTCCTCTTTCACATATGAACTGTGACTGACAGTGGTCACCTCGTACGGGCTCTGCTCGTAGATCACCCGCGCCGACTCCTCCGCTTCCACCCTGTAGTGAAGCCCCGCCCCCATGAAGACGGGAGCGTACACCTCCGCCTTCACCACGGCCACAGCTGGAGCCCCTCCGTCCCCCGGCCCCGGCCCCGGCCCTGGCCCTGGCCCCGGTCCCGGTCCCGCCGAGCTGTACTGCTCGCGTTTGGTGTCCAGGTGCTCCGTGTTGAGCGACAGGTTGACGGGGACGGACTTGAGGACCTGAACGCGGTTGTCCACTGTCTCCGCCTCGCCTTGGCTGCTGGGGTTGCTCACCAACGTTGTCCTGAACAAACACAAGGAACAAACAGGATGCGTGACAAATTTCTGCGGTCGTGTGAAAACCATGTGGGAAATGTTTTGGTGTTTTTAATTTTCTTTTTGCTCTGATTGAAAGTCTATGCTGCATTTTGTATACTGGGTGAATTCCTCGCCTATTTCCTACTGTCATAAAATTTTTTTGCACATGCTAAAAGTGAACGGACTGCCCACTCTCCTATTTAGAAGAAGAGAAAGCTGTTGTAGACTTTAAAAAATGTGTTGTTTCAATCTGAAAATAAGGAAATTTCCCCCTAATTCTGGATAAATTGCCTTTTTGGAGAGACACATTATGTCATGAGATCTTTTGTATTTTCTCTCTTGTACGGCTCAGGTGGTTTGACATGGTGCCATTTATTCCAAAAGATCCAGTCCAGCCAGTGCTGCTTTCACTTACTCAGAAACAGTGCTTGAATAGGAACAATACTCACTGATGCGGCACATTAGCGTTTCTAATATTTTGTGGATAGCAGAAAACAGCACTGACAGCACAACAGTAATCTCATTGTGTTGTAGTTCTTAGAAAAAATGAGCTTTTCATACTACATCATGTGATATGAAAACGTCTTTAACTGCTCATTACCACCGCTCATTGAGTCCCAAGTCCTGGTCTAATTTCACACACAGCTGGGAATGTCTGCTCTCTCGCTCACTGTCTAGCTGGAGTAGAGTAGCCTGACTGGAACTCACTAGCATGGCTTAAAAAAAGTGAGAAAAGAAAGTAGCTGAAGTCAGAGACTGAGAAAAAGATAATCCTCCTCCAGACCTGACACCCATCACTGAGCCTGTTTCCACCACCTCACTGTGTGATCCCGGCCATCAGAGGCTGTGGATGACGCTGGTGATGCAGTCTGTAGCACTACAGGGAAATCTTGGTGAACACTGCTGTTTGAATGTTTACTATTGTTATCGTTACTATTTAAAAAACCAAGCTGTTTTCATGACAGATGAGGTGTCTGAAAATCAACTACTTGTAGAATTCAAACAACATGTACAGAATATGTACAGTCCCACAATGCATTTGTGGCGATGGCAGACAGGTCTAGATTAATTCTCCGTTGATTTGAATGTGATCTCAGCTCTCTGGCTCCCTAGTTGATCCCTTCTATGCAGAATACATTTGCATACCAGAAGAGAATTGTGGGAGTCGTGTGAAAAATCGCAGATGTGAAGATTTATAGTTCCATTTTAACAAAAAATCTACTTGTAATTCCTTCAATTAATTAGACAATGCTCATTAAAGAACAGATATGATTTGTAAAAAGTTAGACTGTACACTGTGATGAAATTTGATAGCCTCCAGAAATAGAGAAGTGAATGCATGAGGACTACAGTGTAGTAAAAAATAACCCACATGCATATACAGTAGCCGACAGACAATTCTGACACCTTTTCTCCTTCAATTGAAGCACTGGTGAGAAAGGTCCTTTGTGTTTTGTCAACTGGAAATTATTTAAGTATTTATTCAGTGATAACTACTCTTTGAATCTGCTCATGCATTGATATTGATTGTTCTCAAACACTCACTATCAGCACATAGTCATGTAATGTTGTATATATGAGACAAAAAGAGCATGTGTGTCCTCAGCCTTTAAACACACTGACCTCTTCTCCTGTTCCTCTGTAATTTCAACGACTTTGGTAACCGGCAAAAGCCTCTTTTCTTTAGGAACCTGAAAGGAAAAAAGATGAACATGTTAAGTTGGTGAACATAAAATGACATCAACCAAAATTGAAAAGAGGATGACAATACATGTCCACAACAAAAGAAAACTTTGTGCCGGAAAGTAACACAATCCGCTGCCATTTGCTGAAGGCAAAGCCGCCGTGGCAACAGTGAGGACGGTGACAAGTATTCTCATACACTTGTATAAAAATAGAATAGGGGAATACACACCATGCCTATATGGATAGATATTTCATAATGTAGTTGATATAGCTCCTTGCATGTAAACTCACACCTTAAAGTGTCTCATTTGGTTGAATTCTTTTCATATTTGAGTCATGACAAAAGCCTCATGTCTGCACCTCACTGGGTGTGCGTCATATTCAAGTTTAAACTAATTTATCTTTGCCAAATCTACAAGCATTGTTGGCAGTACATTCAAATTTACTGTTAGGAAGTGTAAACCATTCATTGTAATTGTGTCAACATCATGCTCCTTGACATACATCCTTGAATTTGACTGGTACAGCCTGTGGGTGCAGCTCATGTGGGAGTGAAAGAGGCTTGTTAATGCCCAACATAAACTTCAACCATTTAAAAATGTACTTATACTTTATAGGTGTTCAGCTAATATTTTCAGATGGAGCGACAGAAATGCAGCTTGGCTTAAGGAAAAAAATCCTCATGCCAAGAGAATGCTTCCTCTGTCTACTTATATTCTTCGCTTTGTTCCTGGAAAAGTTTCAGAGTTTTAAAACGTTTTGGGGAAGTGGGTTATCTCCCCATCATCTACCATCTTTGATGAAACGGTTCAAAACAAAGATGGCTGCACAGGTCAAACACCAAACATACTGTCACCTTTTTACTTCCAACATCTGCACAATATTCTTATCACTGGTGCGGTTTGGCATGTGGTGAAATGTAATAATAATCAATATGTTGTGTATTCATTTGTTGGCCTTGGAGTGGACTACTATAATGAAGAGCGTGACATTCCCCTTGCAGCTCTGAACCTCTGTGCTTTTCTGTTACCAGGTTGCTTTTTCTCTGAAGGCCTTTAAAAATAAGTCAACTGCTGAACCAAATAATCACACGTGTAAAGACTCATTTGATCTAATCCTCAAGGTTTCCTACTGAACATGCAGGTAATCTCCAAAGTAAATCTGCGGTGTCTGCTCTTGGTCCCAAACCCAGACGGACTGTTGTGTCACGCGCTATTAACATCCTATCTGAAGCATTCAAGTTAAACCTATCCTGTCTGTTCCAGCTCCCATTTAGAAGTCAGGTGAATGAGAACAGGCTTTACTCGATTAAAGTAAAAATGAAGCTGTCCAAAAGTCACTGAATATCATCTTTCCTTATATCAACTTGATCTTTGAGTTGTTGAACTAAGGATCTTAAAACATTCCAGCTAAATTAGTTGATTTTCACCACATCACATAATATTTTTGCACACCTTGTAGTAGTCGTAGAGCAGGCCGAGGGCGTTGGCGCTGTCCTCGTCCCCGTTGATGCTCATCATGGCCTTGGTGGCGGCTGTGAGCGGGTTCTCCAGGTACGACCTCCAGGCCTCATCCTCACTGGTGTAGGCCCGCCGCACCGCCGGGAACGAGCTCTCGTTGGGGACCACCACCACCAGCCGCTTACTGGGACACACACACACACACACACACACACACACACACACACACACACACAAACATTTGAATTCAGAAGCAATTGGGCAGAAATGTGTAAATGGACATGCTTACTTCTTCACATGAGAGAGATAGAACAGTGTGTGTGTGTGTGTGTGTGTGTGTGTGTGTGTGTGTGTGTGTGTTGTGCTGCCTCTCTGTAGGCCCACTTAAGTCAAGATCACAGACCAGTTAAACACACAGTGTTGTCACAACATCTCTTTGAACTCAGCCAATCACAAGCGAGGCTCTGAACGTGGCAGCCTCTGGCTACAAAATCAGGGTCAATACAGATTGGGTGGTATCAGCGTAATGTCACACCTTCAGCAAAACAAAACACACGGAAGATGCGCGCATGCACATACACACACACACACACACACACACACACACACACACACACATTGTTGACGGTCTGTAGACTGCAAAAGTCTCAGTCACAGTGATAATGCCATTGCATCATACAAGCTCATTTTACTTTTTTTTTGTTTTTTCTTTTACAACAAAGTATTCATATCAAGTTGACATTGTGTTTAATCTTTCAAATCAGTGTGAACAATGTGGAAGATTACATGTCTCTTTCCATGGAACAACATGCATAATTACATGGAATAGATTATTTGTATGCCCCGTTTGGTTTGCATAAGCGACATTAACTTCTGTCTCCCATAGCCAGAAACAACAGAGCAGCACGCCCCGCCTCCTAATCGGAGATGTCACACTGATGCAAACTTCGATAGAGACTGATGTGGAAACCCAGGATGAACCAGAACAGACAGCGAGTCTATAACATGATGTTTTTTGTAAGTTACAGCTGTAAAACAGGTCAAAGTTGAAGTAAGGATTGTATGAATGCACCAACTGTCTGCCTTTCACTGTCAGTGAGGCAGCACTCATTTGTATATGTATATCACATCACACATTTTAGTCTCCACTCTGCTTTTTCTATGGCAGAGAGCTGTTGTTCATGTCCATTAATATTGTCCTAGGATAGATAAATTGGAATAACACAAGTGAATTCATAATTTGGGCGGTATTCTCCTTTAACTAGCTGCTAATCACTATAACAAGCTCTCACTCAGTCTTCAGTCTATTCTAAATCCAAGTCAACTTTTGGAAACTTTTCTACAGCGAGCACAACAGGAACATAGAATACACTAGGAAGAAAGCTGACATGCTCTTTGGCACAGTAGAAATATGCCACAGGCAAAGTCATCCAGGCAATGTTTGTGGTTTGCACAACAACTTTACTCCAGTGGATTTGACTAAATATTGCCACAGTATTTCATAATAGTGGTAGGTAGAGGGTGTACACCTGTTGTTTTCACCAGGGCCGTGTCATGATACAGGCTGCAGGGCATCAGATGGCAACTGGTCTGTGACTGCAAAATATACAGCTACAGTCCACCAGGGATTTTGTATAACATTTTGTTGTTTTGTATTTAGGAACACAACTGACACACTGACACACAACTGACCACAACCATATTATTATTACTATCATTATTATGAATATTTAGATTATGAGTATTATTATTATTATTATCATTATTGTTGTTGAGAGCAATGGCCCTATTTGGATAATAATCTTGATAATTGGTTGTAATTGTACGTTTGTCATCAAAAAGTTATTGGCGACGCTGAAACAAATCCCATCAAATACTTCATAACTTGGATGCAGTCTTCTGTAGGCCAAGGCGCACTATGTGCTATTTCTGATAAATATTCCCAGTAAAACATTGGAAATGATGTATCACAGCATAATTTGCAAAGTATTGTTTTAGCACAAGCCTTTGTATAAAATTAAAAGCTCAACAGGCTTTTCTGTAGGTCTTAGGTGTGCAGTCCAACAGTTATTATTTCTACTTTAGTATGAATAAAGGCAATTTCTAGTGTTACAAAACTTGGCAGCAGCAGGCCGATAGGCTACACAAACTATTCTACTTTACAAGCTAAGCACAGCCATCAAGCTAAGAGTAAGATATGAAAAAACGCTAGCAGAAGTAGGACTAAAATTCTTTATTTTCATTCAAATAATTAAAATGTATAGAAAATCCAATCCGTGCACTTTGTAGGCAATTCCATCAGTCAAAAATGGCGAATTCAGCAACGAAATCCACGGCGCCAAGTTTGCTTGTCACCTAGTCCTGACACAGGCCTAATAATTCAACATCTGGCTGAAATATCAAAAGCAGTACGACCAGAAAATGACGCTATTTCAGCTTCGGATACAGCCTAACTCCAAGATTAAATCATTAACTTTTCTTTAATTACAGACTATAAAAAATGCACTTGGAAAGTTTTCCCTTGCAAGTTCAGATCATCAGAGATCCTCTCCGCCGGCTTGATCACTTACTTGTCTGTCTCCTGTGACATATTTTGCTTCCTCTACGATTCTTCCTTGTGAAACTGGACTTTCAAGTCGGAGCAGGTAATAGAGTGAGTGAGTTGCCAGAAGTTGGGCTACAGGTAAGTCGACTTTTCTTGCCCCGCTTCTTTTTTCCCAGCCCCTCTCTCTCTCTCCCTCTCTCTCTCTCTCTCTCTCCCTCTCCCTCTCTCTCTCTCTCTCTCCTCCACTCCACCTCACAGGTAGACACAGCGCTGCACCTCCCTTTGCTTTTGTCCCAACGCGGAACGGCCAGCCACTTATCTTGCATTCATTAGTAAGTAAATTATTAGAAATATCAACATTGCCTGCTGCCACAAAGCATATATTTGCCTTGGATTACTAAATGGCAGCGGGTCAACTTTGGCTGAAATTCTTTCACTGTAAAGAATTGAGGGTGAGGGCGAGCCGGCCGCTGATTGGCTGCTTTGCTGTGGAGCTGCTTCAGTGATTGGCTGTGCGGGCAGAGCAGCAGGTAAGACCCACCTCACCTGTAGGCCGCTGCACTGAAACACCACAATAACACATTTCCCCGGAGCGCAGACCAGACCAGGCACATTAGCAATTACTGAAGTTATACATAAAAAAAAAAAAAGTATATAGATGTGTTTTTTTTGTACAAATCATCCAATCAAAAGGGCATTTTAAGAGATAAATGGGCCTCTTGTTGGCTAAATGGCAGAATAGCAGCATGGAGAATGTGAAGACTTGTTGCATGACTGCACAGCTTCATAGATGGCCCCACTCTGACCAGGCACTGATAGACATCAGGGTCCTGGTCTCTCTCTCTCTCTCTCTCTCTCACACACACACACACACACACACACACACACACACACACACATTGTTTGCTCTGGCGGGGTAATCCCAAACACTGAAATCTCCCCATACAATGCCTTCATTAAGGGGACAATAGCATTGTGTGGACTAATGACAGGGCTCCTCCCTGCCCTCTGCTCCGAGACCATCTGAAACACAGACACACACAGAACAAAGCATTAAATCAGTGGATATGCGGTTGTAAAAAAAAAACAACACAATTTGATAGAGCAGAAGGCACTAGAAACATAACCTCAGTCTATTGACATCCAGGTGCGTGCGTGTGTGTGTGTGTGTGTGTGTGTGTGTGTGTGTGTCATACAATGGTGGCACTGCTAAGGTGGGACTCAAATTGATCCACTAATATACTGTAACTACTAACCCTAAATACTCTCATTCTGCCTTGTTTTGTTTTTTCTTTTTTCCTTGATTTTTTTTAAGCATGGGTGTCATCAAATTTTGATCAAGATGCCAGCCTCAAGATTCAGTCTAGAGTTGTTCACCAAGAAGAATGACCTCCAGACCACCAGACAGAGATGTCACCACTTTAATCATCGATGATACAATGATATTAATGTAGAATTTGTATTAAAAAAAAACAAGATATAGAAGCAACATTTAATACATAGAGCTGCAATACAAAGTGCTTCACCGTAGAACAGACAAACTTGCCACGGTTGGGATGCAATTTCCAAACAAACTGGTTTGATGTCTTATGAGGGTGTTTGCATGGCAAAATGTGGGCTTTTGCTTATGAATGCCTTAGGGCGCTCTTGTATGGAAATATAAAATTAGGCTTCGGATTCAGTTTAACCGTCAGGCTTTAAGTGTTGTCTGAAGTGTGTGTGTGTGTTTGCGTGTTTGCGTGTGTGTGTGAGCATGCGTGTGTTTGCGTGATCCGCTGATGATCACTATCCTCCCTTGTCTAATTTGTTTTAGAGAGCACCTGGGCCTTTTTCTAAGCTGTGTGTGTGTGTGTGTGTGTGTAAATGGAGCTGCTAGATAAATACAGGTGGGGTCCTTTTCTCTCCCAACACCACAGACAGACAGAGAGAGAAAGAAAGAGAGAGAGAGAGAGAGAGAGAAGAAAAGAGAGAAAGACATATTTCAGTTTTTGTTTGGCACTTTTAAGCTGGTAAGGAGATGATAGTCCTTGGATAGGGGGGTCACATACCTGCATAAAATGAATAAATTCCCCAAAAATAGATGATGCATAGCGAATGGATTCCAAGCATATTTTCATTTCTGTTCAACTTTAATGCCACATTTATCTATTAATGATTAGCGCTACGCACAAAACTCAGTGAGAGGAATGTTTTTGGTAGCTTTGGCAAAAAATAAAGGTGATGTTCAAGCTTTATTCTTATCTGTACCTGGCTCTACATGACTTCTGCTCACTGGAATGTCTGCCATGTGGCGGTATGACAGCTGAAGTAATGCTAGGACTACCGTGCAACCCACCACAGGCAGGCATGGGCAAGACCGGTGAGTCAGGGGCCAAGAACCACAGAATTCCTTCCCTTGTGTGTGTGTGTGTGTGAGTTTGTGAGTGTGTGTGAGTGTGTGTCCCAATTTGTGAGAGAGGTGAAAGGTGTATCCCTACATACCAGGCGTTTTTTTCCCTGGGAGAAGCTGCTTGTCCGGACTTGGCTGGGATTGGGTGTCTGTGTCTACCTGTTTGGCAGCTAAGAGAAGACCAGTGTGTGTGTGTGTGTGTGTGTGTGTGTGTGTGAGAGAGAGAGAGAGAGAGAGAGAGAAAGAGAGGTCGTATGTGTTGCACCCCAGATGGAGGGGGTGGACAGCAGTGGTGAAAAGTGGAGGCTGGGATAATAATATAGTAATACAGCCTGTTATTTTTATATAGGCTACATCATTAATAGCGAGTGTATTATTAAATATTTTCCCTGTTTCCAGGTACACTTCAGGTCATGACTGGAAATTTAATTATTGAGCAGAGGAGGATGCTGAAGCAGTATTGGAAGATTATTATTCCAAATTGTATACCTACCTACCATCCGATATATATAGGCCTAAATATGTGATTGGAGCTTCAGATCTGCGGTGCTGCTGTTGATTGACAGGCAGGTCAGTGAGCTGTCAGACCTCAAACCCTCACCCTAACCTATATGTGTGTGTGCGTGTGTGTGTGTGTGTGTCAGGGTAAGAAATTAAGTAAGAAAAAAATTTCAGATGGCATTTTTTGCCCCCTTGATCTGGTTTTTAGGGGCATTTATGGGGACAAGTTTATTGAGCAATGAAAGAATACATTTACATTGCATTTTGGCAAATAAACACTTAATTTGTACCGCAAAGTTCTGTTTTGACTTCTTTCCCACTGCTGGAAACCGTTGGCAGGCCTTACAGAAGAAGAAGAGGCCGTTTTCCCCTCTCTGTCCCCAACCGGTCCATCTTCCACCCCTCGACTATTGAGCTTTTTACGATGTTGGTGGTTTTACTTTTTGTTGACACAGTGGTTTGTGTGTGTTTTCTCCTACTGCTGCTTTTCTACTGCTTCAGGCTGCTCGGTTGTTTTCAGATCAAAAATCTCTCCATTTGCTTGCCCAGAATGCACCGGATAGACACCCAGGTCACAGGCTCCCACAAAATCCTGTGTGTGTGTGTGTGTGCGTGTGTGTGTGTGTGTGTCACGTGACACAAGGCCTCTGGACACAGCAGTGAAAGCTCCCAGTGTGTGTGGCTGTGTTGTGACTGTGTCATGGATTGTGTACAGCCCAACTGGTCTGGCAACATTGTGGCTTGTCAAGGTGGTGTAGTACGGGGACGACAGCACTGGACTGTGGCGAAACCTGTTGGTTTGGAAAAGAGGGATACCGTCAGGGAGGAGGAGGAGGAGGAGGAGGGGAGAGCAAACCGCTGGTGTGAGGAGAGGAAGTGGCTAACAGGGAAGATGAAATCCAACTTCCTCTTCCCTCAACAGCCTGTAGAGAGAGGAGGAGGTCAAACCACCTCCTCTCTCTCTCTCTCCCTCTCTCTCTCTCTCTCTCTCTCTCTCCCTCTCTCTCTCTCTCTCTCTCTCTCTCTCTCTCTGTGAACTCTTTGGATCTACAGACTTAAAGTTTAGTTGCCAGACAAGTTTCAGGAGCCAAGCTAGCGCGGAATATCTGTCTCTTATGGCAGTTTCTTGACCCCGATTTATCATTTCAAAAGTAACTGACCTCATAAATCTGATCATATATCTACACATATGAACCAGTGAAGGCAATATGGCAGCTCAAAACTACTAAAGACAGTTTCTGACAATAGGATCCTCCAAAACCAGAGGCTGGGTTGAGCCGAAAGTGAACCTGAAAGCCCTTGTGGCGGGAGGAAAAGGAACCAAATGGGAAAAATGGCAGGCTGTCTGCGGCAAACCCCTGCTTTTTCACACAGACAATGGACAGCCAGATAATATTCTCCTCCACTATTGAATAGCTGACACCTGGAAGATTTGCTTTCACACAGGCCCTCGGGCTGGACAACCCCACCCCAGCCCAGCAAGCAAGTCACTGCACAACAACCTCCAGGGTGGGGGAACTTGAGCAATGTGTGGCCTTTGTCATAACAACTTTTTTTTTTTTTTTTTTTTTTTTTTAGTTTATGCCCCCTTCTGAAAGCATAATCGCATCCTTCTCTCTTGAGAGAAATTTCCCCCTTTCACAAAAGACTAGAAGGATTGTCTCTCTTTTCTTATGATGTGAACAGCAGGGAGGGGGGGGGGAACACAATGCCCGCCGCTGGCTGGAAACTTTTCTCACAATGATAAGATTTCTCGCAAGAAAGTCACAGCACCTAACTGACAGGAGTATTTTCTACAGGAATATGAGTCCTGTACTGACTATAAATGCATAAGTAAAGACACACACACACACACATGAACACACACAGACACATACAGTATATACACACACAGAGACACACACACTGCTTTCAGGATTGAGGCAAGAGGATAGCTAACTGTTGACTTTGTGACTTTGTTTGGCTTGTTATCATAGCCTACAAACCAGGGAACTGACAAATAGACAAATAAAAACAATAATTTTAACCATCTATGATTCTTGTTGTTGTTTCTCTCCTCGCTTCACAGAGATGGCCTGTCAGCTGCCATGTCCATCTTTAGATAACTGCCATTGCAGTTCATTTCCATACAAGGTGAATGTAGTCAAATATGGAGCGAAGGTGAACGACGCCACTGTTCCCACCCGACGGCATGAGCCGCAGTCCCAGATGGGACAGATAAATGAGATCTACTACGGTCATATGAACCACATTATGGTCTGTGCAGGTCATGGCGGCAGTATTTGTATAGTTGTGATAATAGTAATGTTAGATAGTTCAGGCAGGCCTTCATGAGCCAGCAGACCTCAAGTCTTCCCTTAATTCTAGCTTCTTCTCGGCTTGTGAAGATCATTATCTGCTTATAACTGTTATTAGTATTAGTGTTGTGTTTCTGTCAGTATCTTTGTCATGGAGGGTGTGTTCGGCTTTCATGGTCGCATGTTGCTGGAGGGGAAAAAGGTTCACAGTCGGAGCCGGGGCGAAAGTCAAGCAGTGAACATGAAGAGTCTGCCGGTGGCCGCTGACCACCAGTCACAACATGATGCAACCTTGATGCTTCACTGATTTCTCCCTCTCATAAGGCTTCCATATCTGCCCCCTAGTGTTAGTCTGAGGTAACAGGCCTTTGTCACTTACTAAAGTCTCAGAGTTGATGTTGTGTACTGTGGTTTGGATACTAAATGCACAATACAAATAATGACTGGATGTGTTCAGCTAAAAAACCCAAAGAGGTGGAAAGGTGGAAAAAGGCTTAAAAAATGCAAAAAAAAATGAAGGAAAAAGGCTTGAATATTTAAATGAATGCACGTTTTGGCTGTACATCTTTCATCAGCAAAGCCAACAAACAAACTGGTATTTGAAAAAAATTTGACAGTATTTGAAAAAAAAAAAGTAGCAGCTGAGGGTTTGGCTGGACTTCAAGGACCGCCCACTGAATGGATAGACACTGTTTGTGTTATAACCAGGAGAGGATGAATGGACTGTTGTGTTTTTTTCATCAAATTAACACATTTTAGGACTAGAGACTTTGGATTATTAGGTGAATCGGCATGGACGTCCCAGCAGATATACCACAAGCTTAGAGTTGCAGGTAATTCATCTTTATTCTGTGAGCTGTGTAGATGATTGAAAGCATCCTCAGGTGTTTTGGTGTGAAAGTGGGTGAAAAGAGTTTGACCATATAGGATAATGGTAGCTCCATTGTGAGCGTAGCCATACAAGAAGCTGACTCAAAAAGATACTCAAAATGAAAGGTCCATGAGCAACAATGCTTCCTCGCAGTCTTGTTCAGGTCCTTAGAAATAGAGGCGTAGGTGGAGATGAGCCTGGTGGAGGTGTTTGCCTCATTATTGGTTTTAGGGTGCAGCAGAGAATCACACACTCTACTGTCATCTCCTGTGAGATAGAAATCCAATATCTTGTCTCTACAGCCTGATGCAGAAAAATGGTGAAATGCTCAATCTGCATTTTTTTTTTTTTCCCAGCTCACAGCTCTAATATCATCTGCACCCCGTGTAACTGGATGAGGGGAAGACCGTGCATCATCGTGTGGGTGGTTGCTGAGAAAGACCAAGAAATTAGATCTATCGGTTGTCTTGCAACAGACCGCGGTTTGAACAATGTCAGCGTTTTTTACAAGAACATACAGGAAGGAAATTCTATTTAGATCAAACAGCAAAGTGAATTAGATTGTTTCAGTCCTCTGACACCAAATACTTCCTCTGCAGTAGCTTTGAAAATGAAAAAAACAAACAAACTTATCAACATAAAACAACATAAAATGCATGAAACAGTTTTATCTTTGTACAAAGTCTTTCTCAAATTTCCACATAACACAAGTGCTGTAACTGCAAGCACACTGTGCATCATAGTCCCATGGCATTGTAGCCAATATGTACTTTCACACCTTAAATAAGCATGTGTCAAAAATGTTCGGTTAGTTCACAAACCTAAGAAACTTAACCTAAGCATGTACTGCTGTATCAGAGATTTGATTAAAAACTGGCCAAGTCAGAGGGTTTTTTCTCAGACAAAGCTGACTGTAGTTTGCTCAAAATTGTAGTGGAAAACCCAGCTGCAAGGTCAGACTGCAGCGGGCAAAAGGAAATAATGTCAGTTGGTTTAAGTGGGACTTGAGGTGCAGGACTGAGGAAATCACAGCATCTCCTTTGTCTGTTAGGAGGCAAACAAGCCTTGAATAACAAGGTAACTTGTTTGTTCTACATTCATCATTATTTATCAAATTAGATGTGAAGGAGTGTGATGGAGGTACCAGTTCTAAAAAATTTTGATATGGGTGTGTTCCTTAAATAAAGGTGCCAATGCTTTGGAAATGCTGTCTCCTCTTTCTTCTGTTGTTCAGCTTAGGAAACAGAAACTCCCTCCAGTCCAGAAATCTCTATTCCTACCAGCATGTTTGTGTTATTTTGTCTATTGCACGATTTGTACCGAGGCCAAAACACAAGCTAGGGGAGAAATACAATTCTGTTGGACTGAAATGAATCAATGCATAATTTCACTGAAAGAGTCACAATTTGCAGCCCCTGTGTTCCAGTAAGTGTAACTATCATTCTTTGGGAAACCTGAAGACCGGACAAAATTCCAAATAGACCTTGCGCTAATCAGCACAGTAGCATTATGCCCAGCAATGTAATGGTAATAAAAAGGTGGGTAACCATAACTTCCAGTTGGTGATTATCATAAGGAAAACAATCACCAACATACAGAAAATCAATCATGTTTTTATAAACCTTTTAATTTATGTTTTTTTTCTCTCCTTAAAAGATCATATCTTAAATCTTACAGCAGTTTTATACCATACTTCTTATGTTGTGTATGATGAATTCATGTCATAAGGATTTCTGTCAGCCTAACATCCTCTAACATCATCATACCTCTGTCTTGGCTTTGCAGTTGATTCATATAGCTGGAGGTTAGTGTGTGGAAACGTGCTGACCAAACTCCGCCACTTGGTGGCGACATTGTCGTCATGTAACATCTACTCTGTAGTCTGTGCGGCACAGTGAGCTCAGATCAGCTGCCCAGTGCCAACGACGCATTCAATGACTCCTCCTATAATAGCAAACTAGTGATAGCCCAATATTAGTTTGATTAGACAAAAAAGTAATTGCTCCATGCGAGCAATACTTCCATATAAAAACTTCCAAAAGTACTACGGTACTTGCCAATTTACCTTTCGATTACTCATCAAATTGGTAAATGCATCCTCAAAAATCGGGATACCTACCTCTCCTGTGAATGATCACGGTAACCAAATAGCATTGATATCCAATATTCTCGTCATCCTTTCACTTGATAAAAATCAAAGCGGTGACACTGATTTGTTGAGAATACTACTAAGTTTAGTTGTAGGCTACGTACAACTTAACCCAGACACATCTTCACAAAATAGACCGGTGAATTTACCAGTTTACGGCAGTCCACTGAACGCGGCACAAGTTGCCGTAACGTTGATTAAGTCACTGGTATTCAGCGCAGCTGTCACACTTGTGTGTGGGCTTCAATTAAACGGCACATACTCTCACTTTTATAAGGTAAGAACTACTGCGCTTTTGTTATTGCTATTATGTAGCTAAACATATCGCAGGTAACGCCCCTCTTTAACTAAGGAGGTTAAAGAGTCGTAGGTTGAAGCGAACTGCACCATATGGTTAGCTGGCTAGCTAGCAAGCTAGCGAGGATGAGCTGACGCTAGCGTAAATAGCATGGAGCCCACGTTACAGCTGATCGCCGACTGTACCACGGGATCCTGTCCACTAACGCTAGCTAACATTAGCTTAAATGAGGCTCCCAAACTGTCTAATGTCAAGGAGCCATAGATAGATACGCTTTAGACCACGGCACAGACTCCATTTGATAAAGATTTCGTCCCAAGGACCCTAACCTCAGATGATTTTTGTTGTCTGTCTGTGCTGTAGGCGGCGGAGAGAGAACGAAACCTCATCAGAATAGTTTTTTTCCCCTACATTCTCTTACTGTACTAACATCTAGATAATGAAACGACGCAGAAATTAAACTATTAATCATTTTGCTGGGGAAAAGGGACCTTTAGTAGTTCCTGGACCCGAGGTTGGAAACCACTGGTTTTATTAACGTCCTGGTGTTAGAAGTTACTGACCTGCTTAGCCCGCGTACCAGAATTGGCCTAAACGAAAGGATGTAGGATATTAGCGTTTGCTAGCTAGCATGTTAGCATTAAATAGCTTGCAGACTAACAGCGGACTCTATTTATATCCGTTGCTAGTAAGCATTCCGTCCACCTCGAGTGTCTCCATTTCCACATGGCAGGAGTAGTTTCCCCCTGCACTGTCCGGGGTCATTTAGCTGTCTCTTTTGCCAGTGTTGTAAGTTAGCTGTATAGTTTGCTACTATTGACCCAAGTCGTGTAAGTTTGCACACTGAACTCGACCTATATCAAGGTAGGAGAGTATTGGCAATGCCCTTCGTGGAGCACATTCAGGACAAGGGAAAACTAGCCTATTAAACTACACAACAAAATCCATACCGAAATGGTTGTGTAAGAGAGAGCTTTACCCCCCCAAAAAACAAACCTCTGATTAAGAACCAGCTCCCAAACCAGCATTTCTAGTGTTGATTGGTTTGATGTGGAAGGGATTAGTCACACCCTGATGTGACTCAATGTTTTGTTGGCCTGCCTGCTAAAAGATTTTGGCTTCACCTGAGCCACTTGCATTTCAGTCCAAGTTAGACTGTGGCCTTATCTTGTTTACTTTGCCTGACCCAAGCTGAGTGGCTTTGATCAGGTGTTGGTACTCTTATCTCGCTTCATACAAGGTTTCTCCCCAGAAAACCAAAAGACTGATGGTAACACAATAACACAATCACTAAATATTCATTTGAGTCTTGCATCAGTGCAGTGCTAAAATCTAATGGGGGATTCAAAAACATAACAGCAGGCATCAGGGCACCGTGGTACACTGGTGTTAAAAACCTCACACTGACCAAAGCCTACTATACAGCAAAGCAGATAATCCTTAATAAAATTCATGGAGGTACTACTTTTGCTGGAGTTCCACTAGTGTTATTGCCTCCAACAATATACGCTTCTCTGTCTGCCTTATAAACCATAAATTGTTGCATGTACTCATCACATTAATTATGATATTGTGCAACCCATCTTCAGGTGGGGCACTGACATAATAAATCAAGGAACTATGTTGTCAGGCTTTTGCTGACTGACTTGTTTACAGTGTAGCTGCATAACAGCAAACTTAAAATCCACTGTTCTTGTGTCCTTCTCACTTGGCTTGGGCAGCATGGCACGTGGGCACCAGAAGATTCAGTCGCAGCAGAAGAATGCCAAGAAACAGGCAGAGGCCAAGAAGGCCAAGGGCCACGACCAAAAGACGGCAGCCAAGGCAGCACTAGTGTTCACCTGCGCTGTCTGTAGGGTGAGTATCAAGCCTCGACCAACCCAGAGGCCACGCTCTGGCTCAAGATGGGAAACTGTTTTTATTTTTTTTAAACTGGTTGATTCGTATGCCTTTGGGCTTGTTTTTAGATTTATATAAGATACTTCGACTGCTGAGATGTCATGTTAGACAGTAAAGAGTTTTTCTAAAAGTTGTGCCATTTCCCTCCATTATGGTTAAGTATTTGTTGGCTGCATCTTTGCTCAAGCTTGACCATGCACTTGCCCTACCTCCACTCGACCTAGCTTAGAGGATCCAGGGGGCATGTCCCCTTTTATGTTACCTTAGTCACTACACATATGGGGCGGCATTATTACGATCTTAACATCATCACTGGTTAAAATGATGTCATGATATGCCTTCACAGGGAGATTGTGGACATATTAGTGATATATTAGTCTACAATCCACCTGTAATTTCCATTCTTAACTTAGATTCTCTGCTTTCACCAAACTTTTCACCCGAGTCACAGTGCAACTTTCCTTCTAACCCATCCCTCACTAATACATTCAATGGTGTTGCGCACAATCGCAGTTTACCGTGATTGATGTTCCCCTTTGTTCTGTGGGAAATCTCAGAAACCCACGTTACAACCTGAACGGGCCTGAGGTTATTTTAGCCTGCTGCTTGTGTAAACGCAGATCTGAGCACAGCGTTCCACCAGCTGCAATCTGTCACAGCTCAAAACTCTTGTCATTTTCTAACATTTGTAAAGAAAGGATTGGCTCAGGTGGGAATACAACTAACTTACTTAGTAAATCGCCAAAGGACACAACCAAAAGAACACACTGAAAACTTAAAATTGCTCAAGAGCATTGCTGAGAACAGCCAAAGCGGCCAATCTATGTTGCCTTAAAGTGCTGTTGGAAATAAAATAATTACGAGAGCAGCACACATGAACAAACCTTTTGCTTTTACTATTAACACAGAGTTATGTCTTTACTGGCTTCATCACTGTATTTCAGAAATCCTCTGATATAGTGTGTTTCATTGTCCTGTTGAATGTTCCCTCCCTGCAGTCCCAGATGCCTGACCCAAAAACCTTCAAGCAGCACTTCGAGAGCAAGCACCCCAAGTCCCCCCTGCCCCCAGAGCTGGAGGGAGTGGAGGCATAAATGGCTACAATCACTGGAGTCCCACCCTGGATGCCAAACCGTGCTCCTCAAGGCCCCGCACCAACTCTGCACACTCAATCTGATAGGATTGGATTGATGCAAGCAACACGGCAAGCAACAGTTAGCTTCATTTAGCCTTTTGACAGGCCCGGTTGCCTTTTTGACACAATGCTTCCACCCATCCAGTCCTGTATTCTTGTGTATATATCCATAGGGGCTAAACCTAAAGGCCGGTTTTGTTTTCAGGGCCACTGAAGACCCGTATGATCCTTGAACAATACAAGTGGTCAGTGCAGATTTCTCCCTTTATTCATGCGGTTTCTCGGAACAGACTTGTCACTGACCTGAAGTTAAACCACTAGTCACTCTGTTGGGGCTTCTTCAGTAAAGGGCAAATTTGATCAAACGCTCAGAATGACGTGCAAATATGAATGTTTCCAGCTGCTAGCTCTGTACATCTTCATCTGAAACCTTCTGAGGAATGAAATGTGCCCCTACAGCTAACATGCCACTCTCTCTCTCTCATCCTCTCTTTAGCAAGATGAGGTAAACACACTGTGTCCTCGCAAAACAAGGATTTTGGCTTGGGTGGGAGAAAAAACAAAACTTTTTGAACTAAAAATAAAAACCTTTTCCTCCTAATTCAAGGTTTGTCGCCGTGAAATGAATGGAAAATGTGAACAAATCTAGTTTATTAGTCCTTCAGTTTCCTTTTGCTTTGAATGTTGGGTATTATTGAATCAAAGAGGAGATTGTGTTGCGTGTTGTCACATCAGTTGACTTCATTCATAGTCCCGTCTGTTCTGTTTTGCTGTAATCTTTCATCTAGCTAATCATTAATTTATGTTGGGTCTTAAAAATGTGAAATCTTGCCAGCCATTTCCAAGCTGCAACATGACTTGCAAGCGAATAAAATTCTACTGGAGCTTGTCGGCAACATTTGTATGCTTGGGAAATGAATGTATGCCCCAATGATGTAATATAACATTTTAATAAATTTTACTTTGTTTTATATCTGCTTTTTCCTCTTGGTGAGCTTTTGTTTTCTGTAACAAAGTTCTTCATGTTGTGATAATATGAAACAGGATGTATGGTGAAACTGAATGGAGCAAGTCGTACACGGATAAAGTTTCTTCATAGTGTTTCTTTTTATAGAGCTTGTTCTTTGAAAGAGTCCACCCGATCTGGCCTTCCTTTTCTCAAGTCTGTTATAGACTTGTGTCCTTTCAGCATCGCCTGTGCTCTTATTTTGTCTGTCATGTTTCACTACACTTTTCCTCTCTAGATTTCAAGGTTTTGTTGGACACTGGAATATTTTTATTCTCCAGATTTACTTCTCATTACTTCTGTGCTGCTCTGCTCACATCATGTAAATGGATCATTAATTGATAAATGATGCCAAAAGCTTTTGAGGTAACCACATAGCAGAGTATCTTTTCAAGGGCATTAGCCATCACCTAGCTTGGCCTTAGCAGATTTTCTAGTAGAATACAAAGAAACATTTGTTGCATAATTATTTGCAAGTGTCTTAATATCTCCAAAAGAACAGATCTGTTTTTTTCACTTGACCTCTTGTGACTGTTTTTACATAATCCTTAGATTACTTTCTGGATCCCCAATTTTTTCCCCAAGGAACACAGGCTTTTCACACAGCACATTCTTAGCCTAGGGTTATCTTAACCCTGGGCTAACAGTTGGCCCAGGGTTAGCTTAACCCCTGTTCACACACAGACATTTAACCCAGGGCTAATGATTCACACAGCATTCTTGTTAGCCCAGGGCTTACATGTCTGAATATTCTATGGTAATAAAAACACTTCAGCCCAGGAATGCCATGCATTGTTGCTTAGCAACATTGTGAAGGAGAAGTTTGATTTGATTGGACAACACACAAGTGACACAAAAGTGTTCTAACCCTGTTCACACAGCCAACAGATAACCCTGGTTTTTAAACAGTTTTCTGGGGATAACCCTGAAAAGTCAGGGTTAACCCTGCTCCGGAGCAGGGCCAGCTAGCCCTGGGCTAAAGTTGGGGTTATCCCACTTTGGAATTTGCCTGTGTGAATTGTTCCTTAGCCCAGGGCTAAGTGCTGTGTGAAAACCACTGACAGAGAGCTAAAAACTGTTATTCCAATCTCTGAGATAGACCAAGGAAAGCCTGACTAGTCGTCCTTAATGGACAGATACAGTACAACAGTGACTTAAAGGGTAACTTCGGCATTTTTTAACCTGGACCCTATTTTCCCATCTTGGAGCCTGTCAGTGGCAAAAACAAGCACTTTTAGTGGACGTACATTGACGGTGCGATTTGCCCCGTCGGATTACATTGCAGCTCGTTTTGGGGCTGCCAGCGATGCGATCTCGCTCAATATTGGACCAATTTCAAAAATTGTTGTCCCCTTTAGTCACTTAGACACAAAAAGATGGGAAAATAGGGTCCAGGTTGAAAAATACCGAAGTTACCCTTTAAGTCTTCTATTAGATAGGCAAACATGTCTTGATACCATTGGCAAACTGGCCATTTTTGCAACAAAACATGTGCATAAATATCTTGTTTTTTCTGGCATGATGCTGTTGCCTGTCCTGCAGTGCAAACAATTCATGGGTATTGATACATACTGCCCTGTCAGTTTGGAAACACTGGATACATGGCGTGGGTAAATATAACTGATTTGAATTCAGCTCACTTCATTGTCAATGAGGGAAATTCAGGTTGCAGCAAGGCCCAATAAAAACACCATGACAACACATACAGTGCAAATAGAAAAAAACAATCCTAATACAATTAAAAAGGATAAGGTGGCAAATACAGTGAATGTGCAAGAAGAGATCAAAAAGATATTTGTGCAAAATGTCCACATTTTTATATAGGGTGCAAATAAAGCATATTTATTGCACATGGGATAAATGTGTAATAATGAATGAATAATAATTAATGTTTGTATCTATTGCACTTTGCCCTTCTGAGCCTGAACCTCCTGCCAAGTGGGAGAAAACTCCTCACAGAGAGGATGCTCTACAACTACCACTGGCATTGAGGCCATGTTAATAATCTGTGACATTTTCATACAAATGAATTTGCTGTCTATTGCCAACTGATATAACACAATGCTGATTCAACCTATACCCAGTTCATGAAAGCTTTTACATTCGCTACATTTGCTGTTGTAAACACCCGGTGTCTGGTAGGCTGTTTCAGGGAAAAATCCTCTGACGCATAGGAAGTGATGTGTTTTATGTTACTGGAAGCAGCAACAGCATTTTTTAATAAATAGAAATTGGCATGAGCAGTGATAGCCACCATGGCTGAATAGACAAAGAAAAGACCAGTAACTACAAAAACTTCATCAACAGTAAATCGAGGGAAAAAGGCGTCAAAATACTGGCAACAGTTTGATTGCCAAGTGATCTCTGGGAAGTGTAGTGCAAAAACACCACAGCAATGACTGCTTAACACAAAAGATATCGGCAAAATAAAGAAAATAAAAACAAGAATCTCGCAGATTATCACTGATTCTGATCAGTTTGTCGTCACTCTGTCTAATTTACATATACTGTATTCCTCTAATGAATTAAACTCAATGGGAAAATGGTCGCAGATGGAAACTGTGACTCCAAGCGATGGCAAAGGATACCAGTGTCATATCTCAAAAACTGATATTCTAATTCTAATTAGACAAATACATCAAGGGTGTGATGATGAAACTGACACCTATTGTCATGGAAGCCATATCTCCGTTGGAGGGCTGACAGCAGGAAATGACTCAAACTGCAGAGCTGTGTGACTCTAATTAACAAAAACAATCAATCCTGTCAAAAGGCATAAGTCACACGAGCAGCAGAAAATGCGTTCGACTCCCTTTTCTCCCCCCTATGACAAACGGATCAGTTCTGCTCAAACAATAACTGAAAGGACTTGTGTACTGAGTCTTTAAGTCACACAGTCACAAAATAGGCTACATGTTCTTTATCATATTTGAACCATGGGAGGGAAAATAATCTAGATTTCCCTCATTCTGGATATTCAGCTTTTTGAATGGTTTAAAAGGGCAATAGTCATGCTGTCTTTTCATTGAAACCAGTGATTCAAGCAGCTTGGCTAATGGCTATCCAGCGGATGTGAGTGAGTCAGGGCCCACACTCTGTTGTTCTTCTGTCTCCTCACACATAACCCACCTCCTTCCTCCTTCCATCTGCAGCTTACAACCTTGTGAATGAAAAAAACAACACCACATGTTCATTCACAGAAAAATGCCCACCTCACAAAAACACACACATCTGCTACCATCTCCTTCTCGATGCAATGGTTTATTGTAGTTGTGGTAAAAACAAGGTGTTTTTGTGCGGTCTGGCCTACCTGTTTGAATTAGAGCACAGGACTGACAGGACAAAGAGGGGACATTAGTACTAAATTAAATTAGGTGAATGATCAGAATCCCACAGGCCAGAAAAGTCCATTTCCAAGTAGCAGAAACGTCATCGCAAAGACAGGAAAACAACTGAAGCGTGGCAAGAGAAGCACTGCTCGCAATGTATTGGCGATAATGAAAAAGTTGCAGGATATGATATGGCTTTCTGTTTTCATGATCTGTTTCTGTTTTCTGTTTTCTGTTTCCATGATCTTGATGATTTGGACCAAATTACTCACAAACTGTAAGTACTGCTTATAACCAAAACTAAAAATTTGCATTTTTGTGAGGAACAGTTTTTGAGGAAAATAACTTTAACAACGTTTTGGTTCTGTACCATATTTACTATGGTAACAGCATTATACACATGGTTCTGCCATCTCTGCCATGATCCAAAACTAGCTTGTTTTTTAAAGTTAACGTAAAAGTCCTGAGAGAGACAATCCCTCTATCGCCCTCTACTGTCTGGCTGCAGGACAACTTGAAACTCCACCCACCTCAGTGTAAGTCAATGGGACCAAGGCCCATCTTCAATGTAGAAATATCAGTAATTTTTCTACAATATGTTATAGCTGGAACAGCTAATTTCATTCCTTCTAGTGTCTCCCCTAATGGTGATTTTTAAACTGGCCACAAAGTGGAGAGCTTCCAATTTTCATTGACTTCCATTCATTTTGGATACTCATTCAGTTTCATTCGCTTATATCTGTGGCTGTTACCTCTCTTGGTCAGTAAATGGTGCTATCTCAGCATCATCATTTATTAGAAGAGTTGGAAGCTATATAAATGTGATTGGAGACTTCAGCTATAATTTGGGGAAAAGATGTGATAGGTAAGGGAATCTGCTTTACAGCGTGTTTATGTATCGTAGCCTATTCATAGTATTCTGTTACATCACCACATGGTCATCTTGATAGGAAAATAACAGGTGATTGTAATAAATTAACAGGAGATTACAATGAAATGACAAACACAGCCAATGAGCTGTGTGCATTGTAAAGCGCCATATTGGTAGGAAATGCATGTGACATCATGGGAATACTATGAATAGTGTGAGATAAACCACTTGCATTCAAGTTTATGTTACATGTTGAGGAAATGAATCAAATATAAAATGCTGATGACTTATATAGCCTATATAGTCATCATGTCACAGGTTGACTTATTTTTTCACAATGATTTCACTGTAAACAGAATGCAGATTGCTCTGTGTGTGAGTGAGGGGGTAATATATTTCTGTTTTTCATTTCAGTTGTAATGACTGTGAAATCAGTTGATGAATGTCCTATCTAAAGCCTATTATTTTAGCTTACCCCCCTCCAGGAGACACTGTGTTTCCATAGCAACGGACAGCTGCTAGCGCACAGTAGAAAGGCCCACAGGACTCTTCCACTGTAACTATGGCGACGACGAGATCACTTCCTGAAATCGCCTGTATCCCGTTCTAGACACCACCGGTTGCCTTGGCAGCCCCCTCTGACGTCATTCGTCCCAGTGTGTCCCTGCTGCTGTGTCTTTGATTGGAGGGAAACCCCGTGGACGCGAGCGGGAGAGAGACGCTGCAGGAAAGATCATCAGCTGTGCAGCCGGATCGGGATCAACAACGTTTTCCTCCACACTCAGGTTAGTTTGCATTTATTTATCGGTGGTAATTAATTATAGTTTAGACGGTGAACCGTTAGCTTGCTCTGTTTGATTTGAGGAAGCGTGTAATCTCGCCGTGTGTCCCGGTACGAGCTGCTAACGGGTCTGAGTGGAAATCAGTGATGCTCCGAGGCTCAGTCATTGTTTGGCGCTTATTGAATGGGAATCGCCGATGCACTTTGCTCATCTATTTCTTTAACTTACTGTGTATAGAGGACGCTTCTCGGATGCCCAACATCATCTACCGTGAACTAAGCATCCGCGATTTAATACTTAACTGGTTGTAAAACAAAGAATTGTCCTATTTGTTTTCCGGGAAACGAAAAAGGGCGTTCACTTTAGACTAAACTAGCCTCCCTCCATTCAAGTTTCAGTGAGTCAGTGAGACTATTATTAGGTCTCTCTTTCCTTCTACAGCGGTTGTGTGCAATGTGCTGGTTTACCACAGAAAATCTTAAAGCCAACTAGTCTTTTTTCTTTTTCTTTCGGCGGGGCCATCCTGCCCATTTACAGTACTACACAGTACATAGGCTGTTCTGTGGGCAGGTGTGTGAAGCAGGGTGGCAGCCATTCCTCAGAAAGGTGCTTCAACACAGGTGACCGTGTGCTGGCCTGGATTAAAATACACATTTTAAAATATTCATCTCACAGGTTAGGTTTTTATTAATCCGTACAGGACAGAGTTGAAGAGCAATGATCTGCAATTACAGTTTTTTTAATGATACACTACAACAGCAGTTTTTTTCCCCTGCAGCTATCCTGAGATGCAGACAATACTAAAAGTGCATAGTTGGTGAATAGCAGAAAGAAATGCTTAAATAGAAATGCTTGATGCCTCTAAGAAATGAGCTTGTGAATTGGGTGTCAGCAGGGGTGACCTGGCCCTGGGGCATGTCCATTGATTAGAACAAGACTAGTGTTGACTCCATTTGACTGGCTACTCTACAATTTATTGTTCACCATTCTCTTGGTTCAGAATGTGTGCTTCCTTGCCTCTAGTTTTGCAGGCTATAAACCCACCTGAATGAAACAAATTCCCATTGCGTCGTTTTGTTTTGCCTCACCTCACCTGTTATCTTTAAGGGTATCTTTTTTTTAATTACAGCACTATTTATGTCCTATATTTAAAATCAGAATGCAACATTTGGCCTATTATTAACCCAAATTATTTTAATTAGGCTAGTGTGTAACATAATGTTATGGACACCTCTTGTTTAATACCGGGCCCTAAGGAAACAAAGGACCCTGGTACAATCAATCTGCTGCCATCTACTGTGTGTTGACAGTGTTCAATTCATCACTAATGCTATTTTGCAAATTTTTCTATTGTAATTGGTAGGAAGATTAGTGTAGAGAAATCTCATTACATAAAGACTGCAGTTTTTACAATTTTATATCCTACATATATAATTAGTTTAGCTGCTTATCTTGCTAAGGATTTGGACATCAAGTGAATTATTAAGCCATCAATATCAATATATTTCACACTGTGCCAGAGTGTTGATGAGCCGAGTTGGTTCGTATCCAAAAAACCCATTAAGATGCAATGTAAAGAGCTTTCACAAACACCCAAAATACAATTATGATTATCCCAAGCATTGTGAGAAACTGAACCCTGAAAGGAAACACTGTGACAGGGTCATTGCTGTAAATAATATAACTGATCCTGAACAATGGGTTCACCCACTTCATCTGCGCTAAATGTTTTATTTTTTGAGTAATTCAAGTGTTAACATTTTGCATTTTCAATATTCTTCAAGTAGCCTATATTAGAAGGTAGTTGCTCAAAGTATTCACTCCAGATTGACATTTTGATATTGTCTTATGCTACAAAAGGATTTAAAAATATACCTATTGGGGTTTTTGTCTGAGTTCTTAAAAATGTACTGATTCATCCAAGTTAAATTATCCTCCTCTGTTCTCCTTCCCCCTCTCCCCCTCCTCTCCTCTGTCCTCCTCCCTCTCCTGTCCTATTTGACCCGTCCCTCCCTGCTCCCTCTCCTCCACCCTTCCTTCCCCGGCCCAGACAGGAGCCATGGCAGACAAGGAGGAGCTGGTACAGAAGGCCAAGCTGGCCGAGCAGGCCGAGCGCTACGATGACATGGCCGCGGCCATGAAGGCTGTGACCGAGGAGGGCTCGGAGCTCAGCAACGAGGAGCGCAACCTGCTCTCCGTGGCCTACAAGAACGTGGTGGGGGCCAGGAGGTCCTCCTGGAGGGTGGTGTCCAGCATGGAGCAGAAGTCCGAGGGCAGCGAGAAGGCCGCGATGGCCAAGGAGTACAGGGAGAAGATCGAGAAGGAGCTGAAGGAGATCTGCAATGACGTGCTGGTGAGGAGCAGAGATGGTAGAGAGAGAGATCAATGGGATGAATGGGTGGAAGGAAGGGAGTAAATGTTTGGGTGGGAAGAGGGGGGAGAATGGGAGGTGGCAAAATGAAGGGAAGATATGGATGGTTTAGAGGAGAAGGGTATTTTCTGGTGAGGATTGGAGAAATCTCAGGGGTTGAGGGAGGGATGGAAGGTGGGAAGCAGGAAGGCTGCAGCTGGCTGTTAAAATGTCGAATTTTGTGGTGAGGAAAACTGCAGGGAAAACTGCTTTGGAACCAACAAGTGATTTCAAATTGGAACCACTTCCAATTTTCTTTGTACCCTAAGATAAACTTTCAAATGGTATGCAATTCAGCTTCTTGATACTCAAGTGTATAATTCAAATGTGTTATTCATATGGCTGATTTGAGTGACATAATATGCCACTCAGCTTGAGTCACATCTATGTGTTCGGCTCCGGCATCACTTTCTGAATGATATATTGCTTCTCTATGTTTAAAAAAAAAAAAGCAAACAAACAGATGTAACCATGACTGCAAACCAACATACAGGCTCTCTGAAATTTGGCTTACTTTTGCTAAATAGAATAACTAAAGACAACCGACTTCAAAAGCAAATGCTTCAGTATGGGGGATGGAAGAGAATGTTGTTTTAGTTTCAGTCTCTATGTGAAGATCCCATATATTTGCTATTGATTGAATACTTAAATAAATGACAGTACAAAGAAATATGTTGTGCTTATACATATTTGTCTTAGATAGACAAGCTTCCCAGGGTCCCTGTCCTCCACATAACCCTTGAGATGTACAAACAGTTTACTTTCGCTGTTTGTATGTTTTTATGACAACACTCAACCACATGTGACTGAAGAGTCCATTAGATTCACAGAATGAGAACAAATCAAACAAAAAGTTTGGGCTTGCATATCAAGAATGTTTAAAAGGCCTGATCCGTAAGTGTCACACACTTTTGACCCAACATTGTATCATTACTCTCTAGATTTCTGTTCTTTTTTTGTTAGATTGGAGAGTGGAAAACATATATTAACATTACAGTTTAGTTTTTTGGTACAAGGCTAACAGTAGGTGACTGCAAAACATTATTTAAATGTATGTTTTAGCTGCAAGTGTTATATTTGTTCGTTTTGTAAAAAAAAAACCCAAAAAAAGGATTTAATTTGAGTTACAGAAGGAGAAGTGGTGGGAAGGGTAATTGCAAAAAGACTGTTTTCCGTCAGCACGCCCTTCATGTCAGGTGGAACAGTGTAAATATTTGCCATCACAGTAGTATTCCACAATAAAGGCCTTTGAGAGGAAGGTTTGTCAGCATTTCTCAGGGTTAGTGTTCATTCCCATTTCAAGCCTGAAGTACAGTGTACATTCTGCAAGTGGTTGAGGTATCAGAGCAGTCGTTGTTTTGTCTGTTAGACTAGCTTGTTGTTGAGATCATACACGATGTGGAGAAACAGGAGACTGGTGCTTTAAGGAAATGAGAGCCTGCAGTGGACAGATATTTGAATGTTATCTGGATAATTTGGATACATATACACACTTGTGAACGTAAAACCAAAACGTGTAGGATATTCTGTTACAGGGTCATATTGCACACATGAACACACTTGCTTCAAACACCACTGTCACCTGATTGTTGTGTTAATCGATTGGCTGATTTGTCACTATTGGTGTAGTTTGTGCGTGGCTTTGAGTTTGAGTTGCACATGTTTCACCCCCAGGTCCTGCTTGACAACCACCTGATTCCCAAAGCCACGCCAGCCGACAGCAAAGTCTTCTACCTGAAGATGAAGGGAGACTACTACCGCTACCTGGCTGAGGTCGCCACCGGAGAGGAGAAGACCTGTGAGTAGAGCAGACCCTCTCCGTTTCCCTGGACACATCTAATCGACAAGCACGGTTTTCGGTTGTCTTTACTAGGGCTGAACAATTAATCGAAATTTTATCGAAATCGCAATATGGCCTACTGCAATTTTACAATCGCAGGAGGCACAATATTTGTTAAAGGCGAAATGTGTGTCAAAATACCATTTTAAATTAAATATTGTCGTGCTGCAGAGATGTCCTGGCCTACACATCATATTCTACAGACTTAAGAAAATATCTTTGTTTGGTACAGATCCCCGCAAAAATCACACCATAATCATTTTAATACGTTTTTCAATGAAAATGAGAATAATGATGTAAAAATGACCATTCCCTCTAATATCGCAAATCATATCACAATTGCAATATCAGTCAAAATAATCGCAATTAGATATTTTTTCAAAATCGTTCAGCCCTAGTCTTTACCCGCTTATACCTATTCAAGGCAATTTAGAGTAACAGTTTCAATTATTCAGGAGGGAAATTATTGTTACCCACTGCATCTGCATCTTCTTTGAATGGTTTCTAGTAAATTTGACCATTCTAAAATATACTTCTAAGCAAGGAAGTGATATGTATACCTGCTTAAACTATAATTTTATGGCTGAAATATAAGTCTAAACTGATATCCAAACAGCAGTATCAGTTGATAAAATCAGTGCAGTGATACGTCTGTCAGGCCAGGCGTCTCATTTTCAACCCCTGCTGTTGACCCAGGACGCTTCATCAGGGCCTCATTACCATCTCATTGATGATCCAAAAGTCAAAACTGACCCTAGATTAATATTCCCACACCGAGACTCCTCCATCTCCATTATGTAGGCCTAATTTAGGTCAGGAAAGTAAGTTCTGTATCAACATGGAGCCCATGTCTAATGAAATGAAATTGAATACTTGCTGCAGGGCAAAGCTCCAACTTCGGGAAGCTATGCGTCTTTCTCAAAACCCTATTGCAATGCATTTGACCTTGAACACTTGGCAATGGAGCTATTTGCGTTAACCCTGTTTTTGCCCTTGATTTTAGCCTAGGCTCTCTTAGTGTTCCTATATTTGTATCATCTCTGAGAATACTTTCAGGGCTATACGTCACACTTTCAACCCCTCATATGGTACATCTGCTCTGTACTGCGCTGGCCTTGGGCCTCCATTACAAAACCACGTGGAGATTCCACATTAAAGGGCTGCATACAGGGCAGAAAATCATCTTGACATCACTGAGAAACTAATCTCAGAGCTGCTCCATTTACACTGAATGAAAGACCATTACCAGTGATTTTACAGGGAAATGGTCACATTCTATGGTTCGTACTTGTTGTCATTACAGTAAAATAAAGCTCATTTGGAGGATGATGCAGTAGGATCTGACTGCTTCTCTGTTAATGCTCAAACAAATATTCTGACCCCTCAGAGTCAGTTTTTAATTCCGTCAACAGAGCAGTTCTAGGTTTTGTCCCATGATAACATCACATTAGACCCTTGTTTCTCTGGTTGCTGGTGTGGATTTTGTGTTTATGTTCACAAAAATGATTGAATTGTCTAATATCATACAAATAACATATCTGAATTCTATTGTTAGTGTTTATTTCTCTTTAAAAGGAGTAGCCTTGCCTTAGGGTTTAGGGTCATAAATGTAACATACAACTGCTTTATTTTTAACTTCTCTGATATTGTGACTTAAATATTGTATGTACTGTGAACTTGCCATATTTTCTCACTTGGTTATCTCTTGGTTGACTGTGGAATCTGTGTGCTGCTGCGGACTGTGTATCAGATAACCCTGATCGGAGAACTATCCTCCCTCCTGACTGACCGACTCCTCTAGTGTACAGTTGAGGTTATTGGTTGATGATAGACTCCCTCCATCCATCCATCTCCCGAGCATTTCCATCTCTCGAAAAGCAACCCAGTCGGATAGCACACGCAGCAGGGGATAATTTAGTTTCTATGGCAATAGGCCATCGCATATCTGTTGAAGGAAGTGATGATTGTGCTCTGATGAATGGTCCTTCACATCCTCTTTGGGACGGATGGGCCAACTTACTTCAGGTGCTGTCTGTGGCCAGAATACTGACACACTGCCAGCCCTTGACCTACAACTGTCAGCCTAAACATGGGCTGCTGCTGCTGCCGAGTTGCCATGGCAACAGCAGCAGCACCAGGGTGCTGGCTGTTGCCGGTTGCCAGGAGGCATTTTTAGAGTCACTTTTGCGGCCGTGGCAACCCAAACTGCTACTGTCTGCCTGGGTGATGTTTTTCTTCTCCTTTCTCATTCTGGGGTTGTCCTGTAGTTTTTACTATGGCTTTTGGTAGCACATTTACAGAAAAAATCCTGCCTTAATCCCCCCGGGTGGTCTCAATCACTTGCCACTTCGGTTTTTGAGCCATAGTTCTCTATGGCCTGACCTTGGGCAGAGTTGTTTATGGTAACAAACTTTGAATCAAATGTCCTAGATCATATGAATAACATTACCAGTCCTAACAAACACCAAATTGAATTCCGTCTTGTTTCCATTCATTGTAATTCGTCATGCATAACATAAGGTGATGGCAGCTTTATTGTCTTTGCTGTCTGTGTTTCATGATGCTGAAATAATCTGCTTCAAAATCTGCTTTTAAATAGTGGAACATTAATTTTACCTTCCTGACCCTTGGCAAACGACAGGTTTTGGCTGATTGAATTCCCAGGTAGGGCTTGGGTCTCATGTTTGTAGGAGTTCACTGTTACATAAGTGTATTATTGCTGTTTCGCAGCCAAAATATGTGTGAACATTGCAAATGGTGATTGTGATTTCCAACAGCAGGTTTGTGCAGTAATAACATGCACCATTATGCGCACACAGATGGTGCATGAGTGTAGTTCTATCCAGGGCAGTTACACAGTATTCATTGTGTCTTTCCCATTTTAAGTATCTGCTGTCTTTTTTTGTGTACAGCCATCATCGGTAACTCCCAGGAAGCCTACCAGGCGGCCTTTGACATCAGCTGCAGCGACATGCAGCCTACACATCCCATCCGCCTGGGCCTGGCCCTCAACTTCTCTGTCTTCTACTACGAGATCCTCAATTCGCCTGAGAAGGCCTGCAAACTGGCCAAGACGGTAGGAGATTCTACTCGAGTTATAAGTCAGCTTGTCTTTATCTGTCACTCCTGTTCCCTCTTTCTGTCTCTCTTTCTTGATCTGTCAATTTTCGGTTGTCTCCCTGGTTTATTTTTCTTCTAAAAGACTAAATGTCATTAAATTGGTGCAATTCATGTAGTGTGGTGAATATGGGTGTGCCTTGTTATATAAATGTGTATACTTAAGAGAGGACATCAGGGTGGCCTAGTGGTCAGAGAGAAGCTGAAGTGTCCTTGAGCAAGTCGGTCCCTACGAGATCAAAGAGCTGGCCCTGCACACTCACCTCCCTGAAAGAGGGAAGCAAATTTCCCTATGGGGATCAGTACTATGTCACTATTATTATTCTGTTATGTACATGGTCACTTTGAGTGTTTGAATCATACAAATGTACATATATCAATCATACAATTGTACATATATCAAGACTACCACACAACTTATTGAATCAATGTCCCTTTCACTATGAAAATTGTTGCTAGTATCAAGCAGATTTTATATTTTTATTTTACCCTGAAAGCCCGAATACCTGCTTGCTGTTGTGTTGTGGCTCTTCTTTGATTTATTCAGGCCATTCTCTTTGTCTTTCGACTTGTCAGTAGTTATGCCCTCTTATTGGTGGATTTGCACTCCGTTTTGGAGACCTACACTTTGCTCTGAGTAGTATTGACGGCTGCCTCTATCTCCCGCAGGCCTTTGATGATGCCATCGCCATGCTGGACTCCCTGAACAGCGACTCCTACAAAGACAGCACCTTGATCATGCAGCTGCTCCGTGACAATCTGACAGTGAGTGTCATCTTCATTTGCCTGCCTGTAAAGTTCAACCGTCTCTGATGATCTCACTTTCTGCAGAGTTCAGAGTTTTCATATTTACCTCTGGAACCTCATGCGTATTTTTTAGATGCAAAGGTTTTCCTGTGGTCCCGACTGTACGCTAATCCCCCATATCCCATGCTTTATTGCAGCTGTGGATGTCAGACGCCCAGGGTGAAGGGGAGGAGACAGAGGAGGCGACCGAGAACAACTGAGTTTCAAATTTGTTAAAAAAAAAAAAAAAAAAGACCTTTTTTTACCTCTCACCAGCCTAAGTTGTGTGTGTGGTTGTGTGCGCACATACATGCACAGCTATGTATGTATGTTTGCACTTCACTCACAGTGTATACAGTATGTGTGTGCAGGTACATTGATGTGTGTGTGTGTGTGTGTGTGTGTGTGTGTGTGTGTGTGCGCGCGCACCTCTCGGAGCCACAGAGGATGGGATGAACTAGATGATCTGTTTTTTATTGAGCATTACTCATCATGTGAAGCAACTGATGTGTTTTACCTGCGTCCGTGGTTTACCAAGAAGCCAACATGAAATCCCCCCTTCAGACCCAAATCCGCCCCGTGGTCTTTAACCTTCTTCACTGTAGCAAATTACTGCTATTGCAGAAAAAAAACAAACTTGTAACACTAATTTTAGCCATTTTTATGTTTTTACTTGAACTGAAGGTTTACACGTAGAGCAGGTTTCATGTTGCTTGGGTCCAGAAAACCCATTCAAAGCCCATAGTAAAATCTCAGAAGTGGAAGAATGGACAGGGCAATCTGAAACCGAGGCCGTTTGACTAAATTTTAGGTTTCATCCGACAGCAGTGATCATATAGATGGCAGAAGGAATGGAAATAGCACAACACCTTTATATTTACCTCGGTGAGGGTCTGTTCCCATCCGGCCCTCTCAGATGTCCAGTGTGGCAGGTAGTGTTTTTATTGAAGATACGTTAGTCGTGGATCAGTGGGTTCAATGTGCATTTGGGCTTAGAATTGGAAAGGTTTTATGTTTGAAATGCCATTTGCCAAAACCATGGCCCAACTATGGTTGATAGTTTGTTGAGAGCATAACATTTCATTTTACTGACATCTTGTCACCTTCAGCGACTTGTGCAGACTGTAGTTTTCCACACCGTGACGACAAGGTATAGACAACCTAAGAAATAAAGTTAACTTAACAACTTGATAAAATGGCTTGATACTGTAACTTTGATATTTTATCTTTTCAGCAGTGCAGAGAATACCTTTTGTCCATTTGCTTTTATGTTGTTAGTTTGTACTATTTTCTATTCAGGTGTTTTGTATTTTTATTTGTGTATTTTATCCCCTTTGTCTCCTTGTTTTGATACCTGGAATGTATGTGGTTCTCAGTAGTTTGGGGTGAGGGTGAAGAGCGTGTTGAAATTGGCAGTTTTTGCTTAAGATTTAGCTTGTACCAGGTGGTTTGCAGTTATATTTACCTTTCTTGGAAGTTCATCATGAAAAGGCAAATAAGCTAAAACAATGCTACATATTAATTGATTTAAAAAGTAGCACTTTGTAGAAAGCTGCACTACAACCATTTACTACACACAAAGTAGTGCCAGTTTCTTAAAATTATGTAACACTTAGTTTAAAAAAAAAAAAAAAAAACTGGGATGCAAAATTAAGCATTCACAAATGTTCAAGTTAAACACTTGAGTATGTTATTTGGTTACGTGCTTTCATGTATGTGGAATTAAACATTAAAACCAAGTGTGCTGTGTGTGCTTGTTTGCTCCTTGTATGTGTAGGATGATATTTTTTACAGTATGTTGAATGCACAGCAGAAGCGGTGTGTGTGCCGTCTCTGTTGGGGCATTTTTAGTTCATCAGCTCGGTCCACCACCAGTTACCATGCGAGGCGGGAAGTGGGTCGGCTTCTCTCACTGGGATCTCACAGCGATCTGAGCATGTGCCCAGGGTGCAGCCTTGAACTAAATATTGAGGAATGAGGACTCTCACATTAAGCAGAATTTGCTACTAATGAATGTCCTCTTGCACACAAAAGGCCGTTATGATTCACATTAACTATTGGTTTATATATACATTTCAGTTCATAACCCATCAGAACTGAAAATACAGATTTGTTTATTGTTAATGTTTTCAATAGTATGGAGGTAAACCAGCCTTTTACATCCTCAAAATATGTAAGACTCATGTTAACCTGTCAGCTCTTGTATCAAGAGCTCAATCAGAGACAACAAAGTGTTTTGCCATTAGCTCAAAATGTAAACAAAGCTAATAGTGGGGCAACAGTGTGGAGGCCAAACATTTGAATGAAGGTTCATATAGCATTATGGCCCTGTAGGAATCTGAAGACGTGCTTGCATGATATTTTGGTAACTAGCTGAAAGAACAGTAGAATGATAAAATGGACTGTTTCATGAAACTCCATATGTTCACTCCCTCCCCAGGTAGTCATGAATTTAAAATGGTACTTTAAGCTGCATAATTTAAATTGTCAGTATAGCAGCTTGATGGAGAATGTAGGAGCCACAGTGTTGCAGCATTTGGTTTCAGATGGGAACTGCAGTCTTCTCGGACAACACTGCTCTCTGCTGGAGGCTGAAGGCTGGAGGCTGATGGTGGGGAGGCACACTTTCTGTTGCATGCTGTTTCAGCCTGGACTTCTACATGGGAGGTCTGAACAAGGATCAGCTATTTTAGGCTATAGTGTGTTCTATGTCTTTCTGCAATGCATTGAAATTGATATAGATACTTTATGTTTCACAGATAATTGTCATCATTTGGTTAGTCATGCTCTGTCCAATCCCAAACCAAGCCTTAAGGGATAGAGCTAGAGCAGTTTGTGAGCCCAAACTGACTGGATCATGAAACAGCTAAGCATTTTTCAAATAATCCCTTAGGTCCCTTGGGTCCAGCTAGGTTACATCGGATTTTGGCATGAATATCAAATTCTCTCCATTGTGGTTTACCTCACATTTATAAGCTATAAGAAGGAAGCCCATCATGTTATACAAGAGTTTTATGTCAAGGGGCCAGTCTTCAATCAGTAGGCCTATTTCATTTGAAACAGTGGCATTTGTTGAGCTATTCAGCTTTGATCATTGGTCCTTAAAGCCAAAACAAATCTTCTGGATTGAGGAATGTGACTCTGTCCTCCACTCTCACTCTGATATCATCTGATGAGAGGCTCCTCAGGAGTCACAAGACAGACTGTCACAGCATCATAAAGGCTGAGCATGATCCAACCATGCTTCTGAAGAAAAATATCATCAAATACAAATCCACATGTCATATAGTTGTGATCCTATACATATGAATCAAACCAAGACATCTAATGCCTTGAAGTGAACTCAGTAAAGGTTAAGCTATTCTAGGATTCAATAGCAATCAAGTGTTTTGCAATATTCATTCCTAATCCATGAGTAGTCCATAACATTGCCAATCTAGATGGTTATGTGACTATGGGAATTGCTCACTAGGTCCTTGGATCCCAACCACTGGGACCCAGGAGGAAGGTAAATCTTTCCTGTATAGCATCACAAAACATATAAATAAGTATAGTTGTCAATATAAGTCAACTTCAGCTTTAACTACGTGTTTTACATGATTTCATCATCATGTATTGAGTTGCGGTCAACTCCTCTTTGCTGACTTTTTCACTTGTGGTGAAAGACGATTGGCCCGTTTCCGTGACGTTGCCAGCAGTATATATACAACAACTTCCCAACTCTTTCCTCCCCCTCAACCCCGGCTGTTAGTGCTGTGTGAGTGCGTGTGTGCTCCTGAGCTCGCTCGGCACACATTCTATAAAAAAATAAAAATACAAAAAAAATTTAAAACATTAAAAACGCCAAAAAATCATTTTTTTCTTTTTTTGTAACAAAATCGGTGAAGCTGGAGTAGACATTCGAAGACTGGACGGTACAAGAAGGCGATATCGAACGACACATTTTCAATCGACGTTTGTTGCTGGTTTACTAAGAAGCAAGGCCAAGTAGATTTGCTTTTATCGTTTTATGGTTAAATTTGAACGACAACGTTTTAATCCTAACAGAAAATCTATACATTATATAATTGTAATATTTAATATATTCATCTTCTAAATTTTACTTGTAAAAATTGCAGTTGTCAAGTGAACGGTTGCTAACCATCAGGATAGATTCTGCCCCGAACTGGAGTGACAGTTAACATTAGAAAACCAAACATTCGCGTTTTGATCGAGAACTTTTTCTTTAAAAATTAAGTTTCGTCCCAGTAACTTTACTAGCCTCTACAGTCAACGAAAATGAACCCCAGTGCTCCTAGTTACCCCATGGCCTCCCTGTACGTGGGGGATCTGCATCAAGATGTGACTGAAGCCATGCTGTACGAGAAATTCAGCCCTGCCGGAGCTATCCTCTCCATTCGGGTCTGCAGAGACATGATCACACGGCGTTCCCTTGGATACGCCTATGTCAACTTTCAACAACCAGCCGACGGTGGGTGATCTCTCAGATATTGGTTAAAGTTCAGTAAATGAATGTCTGTTTTTAAAATGACAGCTAGTGACAAGCATGAGCTGGCCTCTTTCCACTCCACGTGACTGCGTCCGACATATTGTCGGGTCTCCTCATGTGAACCTCCCATCAGTGGCGTAGTAGAAAAGCACCACGTCTGCCCTGCCCACCCCAATAATGTAGCAGTGGGCTGCTAGCATCCAACTGAACGGTCATTGCTTTTTCACGCACTAAAAAACGCCCTTGTGTCAGCACAACACCCCAACTGTCCAGCCGAATGTGATAACATAAAGGTCTGAGTTGTCCTAGATGGTCGCCGGTCAGTGTCATGTGTTGTGGCATGGACACTGTCATCTGTTTGACATGGTATGACCATTACTGGAAGTTTCAGCTTAAAATGTGTCCGGCCTGCCTATCCCAGATGCTAGCCTCCGCCAAGAATTGTCTGCATTCCAGTGATAAGACAGGTCCGCAGTTCTCCCCTGGGTGTCTTGGGTGGGTCTTGGTGTGTTTGCTCTGATAAATTCTGTTCACACTCACAGCAGTAGTCTCACAAAAAGCCTAAAATTGAGTCCTTTTGTAGCCCTACATAAATATGTGTAATAATTGGGAATTCTCCACCGGTACTATCCTTAATGATAAAGACTGCAGACCATTGCATCTTGAATATTCAACATGCCAGTCAGATGACATTATGGGTGGAGCAGTTAACAAAACCCTGGGTCAATGTTGTCATGCCATTACCATTTTCACTTCCTCTACAGAGGTATTATAAAGTTATATGGATGTTATTGGGGTTGCATAAAATTTCAGTTGAAATTCTACCCCCATTTAATAAAATAAGTTATTTTGAATATGTTACAGTTCATGAAATGGCAGAAAATATAGGAGGGGAAAATAACTAAGTAAATGTCTCCCCTCCCTTAACACCTACTGTCAAGCCCTGGAGCAAGGAGTTTAAAAGAATGTGACACTTAGGTTGCCATTTAATGCGTACCTGAATACATATAATAGGGCTGGGGGATATGAGAAAAAACCCACAATAATTTTGGCCCATTTGTCACAATAATGATAAATACAATAATAATTATTTACAAAATTTATGGAATTATATGCTTTTGGCTTTTTGCTTTGGTCATTTCTTTACCATAGATCATTATTTATTTAGCCTAAACATTCACAAACACCTGAAATGTATCTGAAATGTGTGGACATTGTCTCCTCCCATTTCAGCCCTATTTTGTATGACATAACTGACCTCTAATGTAGCCTACAATAATTGTCCAGAGATCTAAATACAATTTATCTTGTGTCAAAAGTATGTTACTTTTAATCATGTCCAAAACTGAATTTGGAAACAAAACATAACTAACCTAATTGCAGTAAAAGGCGGAGCAACACTGGAAACGGGTGTTTCAACATCATATTGCTGAAATGAAAGTGAGTCACTCAAAACGACATCATTGCTGCAGGTGAGAAAAGTCTCTCTTTCTCTCCAAAGAAAATAAAACTAGAGGTGAGTACAGCAGATAATAATTACTTTGTTTAAACAGAGAACAATAACAGAAACTTGAACTGTAGGCTTATCCAGGTAGGATGTTCCCGTTTTCTAATACAGAACAAATCGCAATCTCATTAAGGAACACAACATCTTGCTCTTCATTAAGTGACGATTCCATATGATACGGGACGGGTGACAGCCTTAGCACTGTCTAACAGTTAAAACAATTATACCATACTGTATATCCCAGGTAATGGGCTAACTTACGCTAACCACCGTTTGGAGAAGTTGGTCTGTATTTTCAGAAAGACAGTGCTGTGGGAGAAAATGAGCCAATCCACAGTCTGTGCTTATTGTCTATGAGCTGATCTGATCTCACCATGTAGGGAAGAAATGAACCTGAATGACAATCTTAACAGTAAAATGTTGTATTGTGACAGCCCTTTCCACACAGTTCCTGATCTCCTTTAGGGTTTTATGATCCCTGTCAGATAAAGAATATTGGAAGACTGCAGCTTTGTCAAATTCAGTGCTACCTCCTCAGTGGGTTGGACTGGCCAAAATGGCTGCAACAGTGACTCTGTAGTTCATGGGCCCCATATTTCTTCACCATGAACACTGGGGATAAATATGTACTACAGACAAAAACATTTGAGATACAGTGATGCCAATCTGATCTCATCATGTAGGGAAAAAATATTGTATTTTACCTGATGTGTTTAGAATAGCCTATTTGCTTTGCTCAGATTGAGTCTTGCTATATTTATATTGCTGCCTTGTCAGTGGAGGTCCTCAGAGCAAGGATTTTAAAGGAATGTGACACCTGGAGGGGTAACTGACATAATGCTTAACTATGTTTATATATTTCATAACAGCCTGGAGTGTAAACCAGTTTTTTTTAAGAAGTGGCCTGAGGAGAAACTTGAGGAAGCAGAGTAGCCAGCTTCCTGAAATTGTTTCCCATCATGCCTTGAGCTACACTCTGAACACTAGACACCCTCAGGCCACCGGCATTATGTCAGGGTGCGGATAATAATAAAGGGCCACGGCCAACAAAGAGGAGAGAAAAACATTGTTTGCCAGCTCACTAAGTTTGGTAACCTAGTTGGACTAGGTCAGATAATACATAACCGCTTACTATTACTAATGTTTTGTTTTGTATTGTCGGTCCAGCTGGTGTCTTTCTTTTTTTTGCCAGTTCATCCTGTTGGTTGTGCAGAGGATAAGATGCCACTATCCATGTATGTTGAAACTTTGATGTTGAGTAACACACAAAGAGAACACACCTAGAGCACATACATTGGGTGCCCCCCCCCCCCCCCCCCCCCCCCCCCCCACACACACACACACACACACACAAACAAACAAACAAACAAACAAACAGCACTTGAATGGCGGAATATAGCCTACTAAATAACCCTGAGCCGTTCCTCTCTTCCCCCCTCAGCTGAGCGCGCACTGGACACCATGAACTTTGACGTGATCAAGGGGCGGCCTGTGCGCATCATGTGGTCCCAGCGTGACCCCTCGCTGAGAAAGAGCGGCGTGGGAAACATCTTCATCAAGAATCTTGACAAGTCCATCGACAACAAGGCCCTGTACGACACCTTCTCCGCTTTTGGCAACATCCTGTCGTGCAAGGTAAAAGACCAGAGGCCATCTCCCAATTGCTGTGTCTTTATTGAAGCAGGGAGATGGTCAACCGTCATCGGTGTGGTGGGGCATGTGAATTGTATGCGTAATGTGCATGTGTGTACTTTGTAAATGTCTGCAAGTTGTGTTTGCACTGTAGAAAGATGCAGAACACCTCTGCTCCCCGACTAACAGAGAAGTCAGCCACCCAAAACAGGTAGATGCTGTTGCAGTGGGCAGTTCTGACCCTAGATGAGGGGTGTAAATAATAAATCATAGTTGGGATCTGTGTCTGCTGACATCTCGGTTGGCATAAACATTTGGGTATATACTGAGAATAGTAAAGAAAGTCATATATTGCACTGGGGGAGAGGGGGGCTCCACTACAGAGGAGGGAGTAACCTTTTTACAAAACAACGAGTGTGTTTACATGCACATTAATATTTCAAATGTCAGCCTTACATTATGCCTCTCAGAGCAACTCTATAAACATAGTAAGTAAGTAAGCACATATAGTAAGTAAATATGTATTATGTTCTTGGGCATTGATAAGCAGAAAGAAAAGTCAGGTTTTAACAGTCCCACAGTTTTAAGATAGTTGGAACTGTTCATTTCCCAGTGCTAGCAATAAAAAAGGGACGATAGTGAACCAATTTCATTTTGTAAAATGATCACAATCGGAGGGAAACTAACCTTTTTAGTATAAATGTGTGATCCCGCAGCCAGTTATGGTTTAATGCATTGGTATTGCATGTGTGTGTGTGTGGCTTAAGTCCAGCATGTATCTTCTTTCTCCAAGGTGGTTTGTGACGAGAATGGCTCTAAAGGCTACGGCTTTGTGCACTTTGAGACTCAGGAGGCAGCCGAACGAGCCATTGAGAAAATGAATGGCATGTTGCTCAATGACCGAAAAGTGTAAGTGTATGTTTTCACTAGTTTTTTAACTTTGTCATTTGCTTTGGTTTATACTAATGTGTGAATTGTTTGGAAATACTTATATTGATCAACTTTGTTCAAGGAATGTTAGATCTGTGCTGGATCATTGTTTGAAAGTTGCATATTGATACTGTACCGCTTTTAGCAATTAATCCAGTCAAAGTTTTGCTTTCCAAGGACAACTAACTGAATACAGACTTTTTTGGCAAATAAGCTCTTTGATCACCCTGCTGTTGTGGAATTAGAAGATGGGCAGCATAACTATTTAGTGTTTATTAAGTATTGTGTGTGCTACAATGTATATTAATACTTTTGAGATGGTGCTATGGTAGCTTGTACAGTTGACTAAACATATACAGTTGGCTTAAGTGTTGGCATGCACTGTAGCGAAATAGTGGACACAGAAATAAAGCTGCTCTCAATCTTTTCATTCCACACAGTTATGTTCACCAGTCTTTATGTGCTAAATGCTGTGTTATTCCAGTAATTTGTAGTTAGGTGTATTAACATTTTGCTAAATGTCCATTTCAATGCAGATTCGTGGGTCGCTTCAAATCTCGCAAAGAACGCGAGGCTGAGCTGGGCGCCCGAGCCAAGGAGTTCACTAACGTCTACATTAAGAATTTTGGTGAAGACATGGATGACGAGAAGCTGAGAGAAGTCTTCAGTAAATATGGTTAGTTTCCGTATTGAAATATCCTAGAGTCCAGAATTAACTGTTCAGCTCATCTGAAAGGGGGTGAATTGGCAGGTACATTAAAATCTACCTTTCAAAGAAGTATTTTACTAGCCAGATAATAGGTATTTTTAAACTACTTTTCATCTTCCATGCAAATGCAGAACGCCTGGTTTATCCAGATAGGATGTTCCCGTTTTCATTTTAATACAGAGCAAATTGCGGTCTCATTAAGGAACGTAACATCTTGCTCTTCATTAAGTGACGATTCCATATTATACGGGACGGGTGACAGTCTGTATTTTCAGAAAGCAACACAGTGCTGTGGGAGAAAATGAGCCAATCCACAGTCTGTCAAAAAAAAAAGTCTGGAAAAAACCTGAATGACAATCTTAACAGTAAAATGTGGTATTGTGACGGCCCATTCCACACAGTTCCTGATCTCCTTTAGGGTTTTATGATCCCTGTCAGATAAAGAATATTGGAAGACTGCAGCTTTGTCAAATTCAGTGCTACCTCCTCAGTGGGTTGGACTGGCCAAAATGGCTGCAACAGTGACTCTGTAGTTCATGGGCCCCATATTTCTTCACCATGAACACTGGGGATAAATATGTACTACAGACAAAAACATTTGAGATACAGTGATGCCAATCTGATCTCATTATGTAGGGAAAAAATAATGTTTTACCCGATGTGTTTAGAATAGCCTACTCACTTTGCTCAGACTGAGTCTTGCTATATTTTAGATTTTCTATTTTAAATGCTTGCTATATTTTAAACTGGCATGAGATTTGTGTGGGGAGTGTGAGATGGAACCTGAAAACGTGTACAGCAAAATTCCTTCTGTAAGAAGACATGTCGGTTTCAATACATTTTCATTTTATAGCCCAGCCCTAACATGTACAGTGTTTTGATCCCCTGCAATAAAAAGTTACGGGACAAAATCCAGTCACTAAAGGGTGTATCTCCCTGTCCCCTAGGAAACGCCATGAGTATCCGGGTCATGACGGACGACAGCGGAAAGTCTCGAGGCTTCGGGTTTGTCAGCTTTGAGAGGCACGAAGATGCCCAAAAGGTAAGAGATGAGGCAGCCCAGGTTAAGGCTGCGCACAAGACTACTGTATTTTCTCATGGTCGACTCTTCAGTGTGTGGCCTAAATAAATGTTCAAGCATTTGGTGTGTCGAAATTTACATAGGCTAAAGCAGATTAAAGGGCAAAAATAATTACTTCCAGCTCTGTCTATGGTACTGATCAGTCGCACTTATATTGGCATTGAGGGTAGGGTTGGGCAATATAAATTTTTCTCTTTCACAGTATCATCTCCATATTTTACCAGGATATACATTTTCATCTTGACATTGTTAAAACGATGTTCCGGCGATGCAAGTCGCTCATAATGCCTTGCTTATATCGTTGCAGATGCCGAATTCCTGCTACATTCTTAACAATTAGAATAGAAATGGCTTTTAAAAAATCAAATATTTTGTGCATCTAGGCAGCTAAAACGAGCTTGGATTAAACAAGATCACTGACATCACAGAAATAAGGTTTGCACATTTGCTCACTGTAGTTTTGAGATGGAAATAGGCTAGGCCTGTCTAAGCATGCCCAAATATAACGGGGCTCCGGCCAAGTCGTTTCATTAAAGAAACACTTAAAACAGTCTACTATAGGCCATTATACCTCCAGGTTTCTGACAAAAACACAAGCATGTTGTCTAATTACTTGCAAAGCCATGCATAGCAATTTCCTGGTGGCGCACTAAGCCATCAAACTTTGTTTTCCCTGTTTGCTACAGGCAGTGGATGAGATGAACGGGAAGGAGTTGAATGGCAAGCTGATCTACGTAGGCCGTGCACAGAAGAAGGTGGAGCGACAGACGGAACTCAAGCGCAAATTTGAGCAAATGAAACAAGACCGCATGACTCGCTACCAGGTCTGTTTGGATAATTGCTTTTCCCCTTAGTAGTGCAAATGCACAACAGACAACCCCAGCCTATATTAACGCCAAAATATGCACCATAGCCCAGTACTAATGCCCTATTACATATTGATTCTGAAGTATTGCACTGGTCTAAGCATCATTAACAAGTAATTTTCTCTAATTCCTGACATGTTATCATAATCGCTGGTTTGGAGTGACAGCCTTAGAGTAAAATGTCGTACTTTGACAGCCCATTGCACACAGTTCCTGATCTCCTTCAGGGTTTTATGATCCCTGTCAGATAAAGAATACTGAAAGACTGCAGCTTTGTCAAATTCAGTGCTACCTCCTCAGTGGGTTGGACTGGCCAAAATGGCTGCAACAGTGACTCTGTAGTTCATGGGCCCCACATTTCTTCACCATGAACACTGGGGATAAATATGTACTACAGACAAAAACATTTGAGATACAGTGGTTGTATGTTGTAGTGCATTCAATCGTGCATTATCCTTCATTAATAAGCAGTTTGTCTCCATATTGTGTTTTCAGGGTGTCAACTTGTACGTGAAGAATCTGGATGATGGAATTGATGATGAACGCCTGCGAAAGGAGTTCACGCCATTCGGCACCATAACCAGTGCCAAGGTAGGCCCCCAGAGCTGTTTACTTATCCAGTTGATAGACACCTGAGAAACGAGCTTCAATTTCCCAGTGCTTGATTGTCTCTTCCATCTCCTTATCTTCACTCTTTCCTACAATCTCTTCTGTCCCTGCCCCTCTCTCTTCTCTCTCTCTCTCTCTCTCTCTCTGTCTCTCTCTCTCATGGTCATTCTCTCTCAGGTCATGATGGAAGGTGGGCGCAGCAAAGGCTTTGGCTTCGTCTGCTTCTCGTCTCCAGAGGAGGCCACCAAAGCGGTAACAGAAATGAACGGGCGCATCGTAGCCACCAAGCCGTTGTACGTGGCTCTGGCCCAGCGGAAAGAGGAGCGTCAAGCCCACCTGACCAACCAGTACATGCAGCGCATGGCCAGCGTGCGTGCCGTGCCAAACCCAGTCATCAATCCCTACCAGCCAGCTCCTCCCTCGGGCTACTTCATGGCAGCCATACCCCAGGCTCAGAACCGTGCCGCTTACTATCCAGCTGCAGGCCAGATGGCCCAGCTGCGCCCCAGCCCACGCTGGGCCACCCAAGGGGTCCGGCCACAACGTGAGTATCCGTCATGTTGTAACTTGACCTTCCATCATATGTTCTCTCATGTTAGTAGCATGTTAAAACAATTGTTGGTCATTTGATTTCTGAATTACCCAGTGTGTAGATGAATCCTCTGTGTTTGTGTGTGTTCAGACTTCCAGAGCATGCCGGGAGCCATGCGTCCCTCAGCCCCACGCCCTCAGACCTTCAGTACCATGAGGCCTGCCTCCCAGGTGCCCCGCATGATGTCCACCCAGCGTGTCGGTCAGTCACCTCCACACACCCGACACTTAGTCTAGCTGCACAGCAAGTATCCCAGATACAGCCCAACTACATATGAGTGTTACTTGAGTGTCTTGATTGCTGATTTTTCTCTGTCTCCATGTTGCCTCCTCCTTGCCAGCAGCTCAGACCATGGGCCCCCGTCCAGCCACAGCAGCTGCCGCAGCAGCCGCTCCTGTGCGTGGGGTTCCCCAGTACAAGTATGCCGCGGGGGTCCGCAATCCCCAACAGCATATGACTGCTCAGCCGCAAGTCGCCATGCAGCAGGTGGGAGCACACACTCATACACTTTAATGAGAGCTAGCTTATACCAACAGTTATTTTGGACTATCAGAGAGTCCAGATTTCAATTATCCAAGGGGACGGAGCAAGGAGGAGCAACAACTCCAAGACAGTTTCACTTGTGCAAGCAACACATTGTGGTAAATGAGAGTGCATTGCTTGAGCACATTGTCCAGTGTAATGCTTTCATTAGTTCTGACACAACACAATCAAACTCTTTTCACCAAGTACATTAAATGCACAGGAATTTGTCTTGGTGGCACTGGTGCAGAGATTCACAGACAACTTGGAAAATAAAATGGTACAAACTGACGCACACGGTACAGAACAGTGGAAGACGTACAGTAACCACTATCTGCATCTATATAGGATATGCCAATATATCAATCTTAACCCACTGTTTGTTGCCTGAACAGAGGGGGAAAGAAAATACCTTTACACTGAATCTTGGTACCAGCAAGCTTTACCTGAGCAACATTTCAGCCCAATGCAAGACCTATTGACTTGAGCTTTTGCCCTCGACCTGAAATCAAGTTCTTCTGGGATGTGCATATGCAGTTTTCTGTGTCTGATTGTTAATTGTCTTCCTCCCTCCCCTCAGCCGGCGGTTCATGTGCAGGGACAGGAGCCTCTGACAGCCTCCATGCTGGCCGCTGCTCCACCACAGGAACAGAAGCAGATGCTGGGTAAGGCCCAGCAGAAGCCCTCCATCATCACCACACACACTATTAGACTGACACAATGTTAATCCCCCACCTTTCACCGGACACAATCAGGAGCCCGTTTGATAGAGTCATTGTGATTTAGCCACCAAAGACACATTTTATCAGCGTTTGGCCCATGATGGGTGTTAATTTCATACTCTGCACCCACCCTGCTCTCCCTAAAGTCTTCTGTGTCGGTCACTTCCTCCAGGTGAGCGTCTGTTCCCACTGATCCAGAACATGCATCCAAGCCTGGCGGGGAAGATCACCGGCATGCTGCTGGAGATCGACAACTCTGAACTGCTCCACATGCTGGAGTCCCCCGAGTCTCTCCGCTCAAAGGTCAGCACTTAAGTTAATGCTCACAACTTAGCTTAGTTCTTTCTCAGGGAGCGGACCAGGCTTCAGTATAGAAAGGATGGAGAAGTACGGAGACTACTTTCTGGGCTTGTGAATGCAATGAATTTGGTGCACACAGTGTGGTGAGGTGCAAGTATGTATTTCACTTGTCACCAGTTCATTCAGTGCGGTATTGATCCCAGCCTGGTGCTGTGGTGTTGCTGCCACTAAACAGTTCTGTTGTTGTAGGTGGATGAGGCGGTGGCTGTGCTTCAGGCCCACCAGGCCAAGGAGGCTGCGCAGAAGACTGTGACCAATTCAACTGGTGTCCCAAGTGTCTAAACTCAAGGTACCTCAGTTGCATACTGTCCCCACAGTATATTAATACACAATTTACCAATTTACATGGCTCATATTACAGCTACTGTAGCCTTGTATCCAAAAATTTGGACTCATTTGTACCATAAAATGCTGGTATTGTTTTGAAGGAGATTGTTAATGAAGTGCTTGTTTTGTTTTAATATATTGGTGAAATAAAAAAAATAGAAATTTTAATATTGGATGTAAATTGATTGTGTTCTAATGGCAAAAATATTCACTAATTGTCTTTTTTTGTGTTGTATTCACAGGAAAGGGGAACCTTGAGACTAGCTTCACCGATGGGAGAAAAGAATTAAACATTGAAAAAAGTAAAAATACACAAAACAAAGTAAAAGAAGAATAATATATCAAAAAAAGGAAAGAACTCTTCCGACCAGGCCTAGAGAACAGAGCGCTAGGTCTTGTTTGTTTTAAGTTTAAAAAAAAAAAAAAAAGAGGAGAAAAATACATTTAAAAAAAATAGGAAAAAGTCAAAATAAAAAATGGATGAATATGGGGGTTTTTAGAAGAGAATTCCACGAGAAAAAGATTAATGAAAGCATTCCTTTATGGCATTTTATCCCTTTTAAATGTTCGAATGTTTGGGCTGTGGTAGAAGTCCAAGGACAGCCCAGCATTGTGAAATTTCCCTTGACCTTTGCTTGCTTGAATAAAACTCATAAAATAACTTTGTTCTTGTATTGATTTGTTTTTGATTTTGCCGTGATTTTAAATTGGACAAACATAAGCCCGTTGGTAACGTGATTGTGGTGGTATGAGTTGTTGTGGGCCTGTTTCTGGTGTCTACCAGGCTGAGTAGAGCAGTGACTTGACAGAACAAAGGCGTCTTTGAACAGCTGACACACTGATACTCTACTGTGCATGCCACTTAAAATGTAAATGCAGTTGAATACACAAGTTTTCATTGGTTATAAAGTCAGTAAATTTGTTTCTATTGTTTGCGTGTTACCTACTAATGCTAGTTGTAGATATAATGGCTAGCATCTCTCTCAATTCCTCCTTTTTCTCTCTCTTTCTGACTTCCAAATATGGTAAGAGTGAGAGAGAGACCTGTGTGTGTGTGTGTGTGTGTGTGTGAGCAGCACACCTGGGTCAGTGTTCCGTGGCAGTTGATGACGTCACCTGCTCTGCTCTGAACATTCCACCATTCATGTGTATGTGGAATCGGTTAGCAATAAGTTAAAATATCTTGAAAAGTAAAAGTTGTATCAAAAAGTTGAATAGAAGCATGAATCTACCCAACACTACAAGATGAAAGTTCTAATATAAGCTATGTTGGAGGCGATGGTACTTATGTTTTTGGGGAGGAAAAAAAGCAATATTACTAATCCACTAGGAGGAGTGGAGGGTATGGAGGATACAGACAAGAAGAAACGGCCAGTGTGAAGCACAAGGTGGTTTTCTTCTGTGGACAGACACCTTGTTTTCCTATCCATTCTTGCAAAATGTAAAACTGTTTATTGTGATGATGTGTATGTAATAGTGATAATGGCTTTCAAGATAAACTGGGACTACAGCAAGATAGTGAAGTATTTTGATGCAACTATAGGTAATATGAAAATGTTCCAAATGGGCATACTGCACTGTTGGGGTTCAAGAGTAATTTCCCCACAAAAGAAAAAGAAGCTTGAGGGAAGAATATGTTTGTCAGAGCAAGAAGCAGACCCTGCTGGTGAGCTGAGGTCAATTCAAAATGATCTTCCTGACTTGAAATTCACTAGAACTTCAAACGGTGAAGTGATCAAAAATAAACAACACTGGCTGAAGAATAGCCAAACATACACATAAAATGAATAATAAACAATACTGCTGGATGTTGTTTCAGGTTTTATTTGTGCTTTGGTACAAAGGTAATCTTTGCATATCGACGTCAACAAGCACTGAAACACATATCTTGGGTTATGGCTGGAATGAGGGCTGCTGTACTTCAGCTTTCACCCCTTTGAGGAGTAGGTGTTAACTGTAGCTCCATTAGCTCAGTCCAAGACAGAGAAGACTGGTGGCATGCTGGGATCTTTGGAACAACAGCTGGTTTAGTTGCCGATCGCCTTGGCCTGGTCCATCAGCTTCTGAAGAATGTCTTGCATCTGCTTCTGGAAGTCGTCGACCAGTGGCTGGACCTGGGCCTGCACGGTGGCAGCCAGGGGTTTCAACTGCTCCTCAACGCTGGCAGCAACAGTCCTCATCTGATCCTGGAACTGAGTAGCCACTGGCTCCAGCTGGGTCCTCTTGTCCTCCAGGAAGGTCCTGCACGGAAGAGGTGAGACGGCATGATAAATAGCACTGTCACAATGTCCTGTCCACTGTCCTCATATCAGAAAAATCAGGAATACACCTGTCTGACCTGCATGTTAAAGTCTATTTTAACTCTTGTTTTTCCAAGTACCAGTATATTGAGGTGCTTAAAAACTGTTCATGTATAAAATGGTAAGGGATCACAAGGGTTGCCCCAGAAAAAAGACTTATGGTAAACTTCAATATTTCATTTACTGATTACTAATTTGAAAAATGAGATAATGTATTGAGAGAATGGGTATTCCAATTTAAGTTTTTATTCACCGCAAGCCTTTCATTCTACCACTCACAAGTGAAAACCAAAATCATTCTGTGCTAAATAATATATGCAAACCAGGGTTCCCAGTGCAATGGTTTTCTGTGTGTGGGTCTTTATTTTGAGTCTGAGAACCTGCCTAACATGCTTACAGACAGGCAGAAGTTACAGCTGGTTGGTAACTTCCAACTACTGTACTAACATCACCATGTCCAGGTAAAAGGAACAGGTGATTGGATTAGATTTGACTTTACTTAAGTGAGATGAGGCGTGTTACTCACTGAGCCTGGTTTGCCAGCTCCTGGACCCGGATGTTGTCAGTCAGCTCCTGAGTCAGTTTGCTTTTCATGTCCTCAAAGTACTGACCGATCTTCTCAAGGTCAGAAACCTCTGCTGATAGGCTTCCTGCGGGTTTCCAAACATTTCCCAACTTTAAAACAATCAAAGCGATCTTTTTTTAAAGAATTATTTCAAAGTTTAATAGATTAAATACTTACAAAAGGTTATATCTCATTTAAAATTAAATTAGGAGAACTAACTGGAGTTACTTTATTTGTGTAAAGGTCAAAGTCAACAAACCAACTAATGGCTAACAAATGAGAGACGGTGGTGTGTGATCGTACCTTGTGCCAGAGCAAGCACAACAACAAGGGCTGCGATGAGGGAGAACTTCATGGCTGCTGACTGGAGGGGGATACCTTAGAAAATAAAAACATGTGGTTATTCCCTGTTAAAATATTATACATCAGTTCTGGATAATTTCAAAAAGTATCAATCATGGGTATCACTGAATATGAGCACAGGCTTATAACACATTCATAACAAGTGAACAATGCCTTATAACAGCTACATGGCACATTCGTTAATTATAGTTCAATCGTTATACCAGCTTTTATTAGGTGTTAATTTACTGAGTGAATATATTATAAGTTTCCTGACAATTTCCATATTTAACCAAAATGACATGCCTTGGGTTTAGTGATTAATATGTTTTGTTAAGCTGTTTGTAAGAGAGGACCACCTTTGCCCAATCAAATGACTCACTGTTAAAGGGTTCAAATAATCTGGAAAACCCAACCTGGCTTTCTGCCAAGTAGTGATAAATACACAGTTTAGCACTGTTTGTCCATCCCCACTAATTAACTTGTGAACTTTATCTGGCTTATCTGAGAAATCATGTCAACATAGATGTTACTCCCTGTTTTATTGCTTTGATTCAAGAGCAGGAAAACTAACATGATTTTAAT